>NC_086445.1:663334401-663679401 GCF_028390025.1 Pseudophryne corroboree
AGTACAGTGGAGAGTTTTGCTGACCAGTGACCACCAGTATTATACGTTGTCTGCCTGAAAAATGCTCCATATCTGTGCTCAGTGTGCTGCATATATCTGTGATCACTAGTGATGAGCGGGTTCGGTTTCTCGGAAATCGAACTCCCCCGAACTTCACCCTTTTTACACGGGTCCGAGCCATACTCGGATACTCACGTATGGCTCGGTTAACCCGAGCGCGCCCGAACGTCATCATCCCGCTGTCGGATTCTCGCGAAATTCGGATTCTATATAAGCAGCCGCGCGTCGCCGCCATTTGTTGTACTTGATTGTGCATTATTGCTTAATTGTAGGGAGGGCTGGGGAGCAGCTGTATAATATAGGAGGAGTACAGTGCAGAGTTTTGCTGATCAGTGACCACCAGTTATCCGTTCTCTGCCTGAAAAAAATGCTCCATATCTGTGCTCAGTGTGCAGCATATATCTGTGCTCACACTGCTTAATTGTGGGGACTGGGGAGCAGCTGTATTATATAGCAGGAGTACAGTGCAGAGTTTTGCTGACAGTGACCACCAGTATACGTTGTCTGCCTGAAAAACACTCCATATCTGTGCTCAGTGTGCTGCTTTATTGTGGGGACTGGGGACCACCAGTATAATATTATATAGGAGGAGTACAGTGCAGAGTTTTGCTGACCAGTGACCACCAGTATACTATATATAGCAGTATGGTACGGAAGGCCACTGCTGTACCTACCTCTGTGTCGTCATTAAGTATACTATTCATCTACATTCTATACCTGTGGTGCATTTTAGTTTTGCAGTTTGCTGACACAGTGACCACCAGTATACTATATATAGCAGTACGGTACAGAAGGCCACAGCTGTACCTACCTCTGTGTCGTCATTAAGTATACTATCCATCTACATTCTATACCTGTGGTGCACTTTAGTTTTGCAGTTTGCTGACACAGTGACCACCAGTATACTATATATAGCAGTACGGTGCGGAAAGCCACTGCTGTACCTACCTCTGTGTCGTCATTAAGTATACTATCCATCTACATTCTATACCTGTGGTGCATTTTAGTTTTGCAGTTTGCTGACACAGTGACCACCAGTATACTATATATAGCAGTACGGTACGGAAGGCCACTGCTGTACCTACCTCTGTGACGTCATTAAGTATACTATCCATGTAGATTCTATACCTGTGGTGCATTTTAGTTTTGCAGTTTGCTGACAGTGACCACCAGTATAAATAGTAGTACGGTACGGAAGGCCACTGCTGTACCTACCTCTGTGTCGTCATTAAGTATACTATCCATCTACATTCTATACCTGTGGTGCATTTTAGTTTTGCAGTTTGCTGACACAGTGACCACCAGTATACTATATATAGCAGTACGGTATGGAAGGCCACTGCTGTACCTACCTCTGTGTCATCATTAAGTATACTATCCATATAGATTCTATACCTGTGGTGCATTTTAGTTTTGCAGTTTGCTGACAGTGACCACCAGTATATATAGCAGTATGGTACAGAAGGCCACTGCTCTACCTACCTCTGTGTCGTCAAGTATACTATCCATCCATACCTGTGGTGCATTTCAGTTGTGCGTAGTATATATAGTAGTAGGCCATTGCTATTGATACTGGCATATAATTCCACACATTAAAAAATGGAGAACAAAAATGTGGAGGTTAAAATAGGGAAAGATCAAGATCCACTTCCACCTCGTGCTGAAGCTGCTGCCACTAGTCACGGCCGAGATGATGAAATGCCATCAACGTCGTCTGCCAAGGCCGATGCTCAATGTCATATTAGAGAGCATGTAAAATCCAAAAAACAAAAGTTCAGTAAAATGACCCAAAAATCAAAATTGAAAGCATCTGACGAGAAGCGTAAACTTGCCAATATGCCATTTACGACACGGAGTGGCAAGGAACGGCTGAGGCCCTGGCCTATGTTCATGGCTAGTGGTTCAGATTCACATGAGGATGGAAGCACTCATCCTCTCGCTAGAAAAAAGAAAAGACTAAAGCTGGCAAAAGCACAGCAAAGAACTGTGCGTTCTTCTAAATCACAAATCCCCAAGGAGAGACCAATTGTGTCGGTTGCGATGCCTGACCTTCCCAACACTGGACGGGAAGAGCTTGCGCCTTCCACCATTTGCACGCCCCCTGCAAGTGCTGGAAGGAGCACCCGCAGTCCAGTTCCTGATAGTCAGATTGAAGATGTCAGTGTTGAAGTACACCAGGATGAGGATATGGGTGTTGCTGGCGCTGGCGAGGAAATTGACAAGGAGGATTCTGATGGTGAGGTGGTTTGTTTAAGTCAGGCACCCGGGGAGACACCTGTTGTCCGTGGGACGAATATGGCCATTGACATGCCTGGTCAAAAAAAAAAAAAAATCAGCTCTTCGGTGTGGAATTATTTCAACACAAATGCGGACAACAGGTGTCAAGCCGTGTGTTGCCTTTGTCAAGCTGTAATAAGTAGGGGTAAGAACATTAACCACCTCGGAACATCCTCCCTTATACGTCACCTGCAGCGCATTCATCATAAGTCAGTGACAAGTTCAAAAACTTTGGGTGACAGCGGAAGCAGTCCACTGACCACTAAATCCCTTCCTCTTGTAACCAAGCTCCTGCACACCACACCACCAACTCCCTTAGTGTCAATTTCCTCCTTACCCAGGAAAGCCAATAGTCCTGCAGGCCATGTCACTGGCAAGTCTGAAGAGTCCTCTCCTGCCTGGGATTCCTCCGATGCATCCTTGAGTGTAACGCCTACTGCTGCTGGCGCTGCTGTTGTAGCTGCTGGGAGTCGATCGTCATCCCAGAGGGGAAGTCGGAAGACCACTTGTACTACTTCCAGTAAGCAATTGACTGTCCAACAGTCCTTTGCGAGGAAGATGAAATATCACAGCAGTCATCCTGCTGCAAAGCAGATAACTCAGGCCTTGGCAGCCTGGGCGGTGAGACACGTGGTTCCGGTATCCACCGTTAATTCAGAGGCAACTAGAGACTTGATTGAGGTACTGTGTCCCCGGTACCAAATACCATCTAGGTTCCACTTCTCTAGGCAGGCGATACCGAAAATGTACACAGACCTCAGAAAAAGAGTCACCAGTGTCCTAAAAAATGCAGTTGTACCCAATGTCCACTTAACCACGGACATGTGGACAAGTGGAGCAGGGCAGACTCAGGACTATATGACTGTGACAGCCCACTGGGTAGATGTATTGCCTCCCGCAGCAAGAACAGCAGCGGCGGCACCAGTAGCAGCATCTCGCAAACGCCAACTCGTTCCTAGGCAGGCTACGCTTTGTATCACCATTTTCCAGAAGAGGCACACAGCTGACAACCTCTTACGGAAACTGAGGAAGATCATCGCAGAATGGCTTACACCAATTGGACTCTCCTGGGGATTTGTGGCATCGGACAACGCCAGCAATATTGTGCGCGCATTACATCTGGGCAAATTCCAGCACGTCCCATGTTTTGCACATACATTCAATATGGTGGTGCAGAATTATTTAAAAAACGACAGGGTCGTGCAAGAGATGCTGTCGGTGGCCCGAAGAGATGCTGTCGGTGGCCCGGTGGCCACTTTCGGCATTCAGCCACCGCGTACAGAAGACTGGAGCACCACCAAACAGTCCTGAACCTGCCCTGCCATCATCTGAAGCAAGAGGTGGTAACGAGGTGGAATTCAACCATCTATATGCTTCAGAGGATGGAGGAGCAGCAAAAGGCCATTCAAGCCTATACATCTGCCCACGATATAGGCAAAGGAGGGGGAATGCACCTGACTCAAGCGCAGTGGAGAATGATTTCAACGTTGTGCAAGGTTCTGCAAGCCCTTGAACTTGCCACACGTGAAATCAGTTCAGACACTGCCAGCCTGAGTCAGGTCATTCCCCTCATGAGGCTTTTGCAGAAGAAGCTGGAGACATTGAAGGAGGAGCTAAAACAGAGCGATTCCGCTAGGCATGTGGGACTTGTGGATTGAGCCCTTAATTTGCTTAACCAGGATTCACGGGTGGTCAAGCTGTTGAAATCAGAGCACTACATTTTGGCCACCGTGCTCGATCCTAGATTTAAAACCTACGTTGTATCTCTCTTTAAGGCAGACACAAGTCTGCAGAGGTTCAAAGACCTGCTGGTGAGAAAATTGTCAAGTCAAGCGGAACGTGACCCGTCAACATCTCCTCCTTCACATTCTCCCGCAACTGGGGGGTGCGAGGAAAAGGCTAAGAATTCCGAGCCCACCCGCTGCTGGTGATGCAGGGCAGTCTGGAGCGAGTGCTGACATCTGGTCCGGACTGAAGGACCTGCCAACGATTACTGACATGTCGTCTACTGTCACTTCATATGATTCTCTCACCATTGAAAGAATGGTGGAGGATTATATGAGTGACCGCATCCAAGTAGGCACGTCCGACAGTCCGTACGTATACTGGCAGGAAAAAGAGGCAATTTGGAGGCCCTTGCACAAACTGGCTTTATTCTACCTAAGTTGCCCTCCCTCCAGTGTGTACTCCGAAAGAGTGTTTAGTGCAGCCGCTCACCTTGTCAGCAATCGGCGTACGAGGTTACTTCCAAAAAATGTGGAGACGATGATGTTCATCAAACTGAATTATAATCAATTCCTCCGTGGAGACATTCACCAGCAGCAATTGCCTCCACAAAGTACACAGGGACCTGAGATGGTGGATTCCAGTGGGGACGAATTAATAATCTGTGAGGAGGGGGATGTACACAGTGCAAGGGGTGAGGAATCGGAGGATGATGATGAGGTGGACATCTTGCCTCTGTAGAGCCAGTTTGTGCAAGGAGAGATTGATTGCTTCTTTTTTTGGTGGGGGCCCAAACCAACCAGTCATTTCAGTCACAGTCGTGTGGCAGACCCTGTCGCTGAAATGATGGATTCGTTAAAGTGTGCATGTCCTGTTTATACAACATAAGGGTGGGTGGGATGTCCCAAGGACAATTCCATCTTGCACCTCTTTTTTCTTTAATTTTTCTTTGCATAATGTGCTGTTTGGGGACAATTTTTTTGAAGTGCCATCCTGCCTGACACTGCAGTGCCACTCCTAGATGGGCCAGGTGTTTGTGTCGGCCACTTGTGTCGCGTAGCTTAGCCATCCAGCGACCTCGGTGCAAATTTTAGGACTAAAAATAATATTGTGAGGTGCAGGGCCGGCTCCAGGCCTACTAGCACCCTGAGCGAGAAAATGTAAAAGCGCCCCCCCCCCCCCCCCCCCATGCGCGCGCTCCCGGAAAAGTGGGTGTGGCCTCTGGAAAAGTGGGCGTGGCCTCATAACTTCATATCCTCAAACTATAAACACATTTTCACACAATTGGCAGCATTACACATAGCCACAGTAGTGTTCCTTAAACACAATGTCTCCAGTATAGTGCCAGATACACATAATGTGCAGTGCCAGATAGACATGACATGCCCCCCAGCAGTGCCAGCTACACATGACATGCCCCGCAGCAGTGCCAGCTACACATGACATGCCCCGCAGCAGTGCCAGCTACACATGACATGCCCCCCAGCAGTGCCAGCTACACATGACATGCCCCGCAGCAGTGCCAGCTAGCCAGCTACACATGACATGCCCCCCAGCAGTGCCAGCTACACATGACATACCCCCAGCAGTGCCAGCTACACATGATAGTGTTCACTTTTTAGGGCATGGTGCTGATCACAGGGAGGGCACATTTTTAAGTTAGGAGGGCAAAATGATGTACATACTGCTTGTTGTTCCCACACCTATATGTCAAAGAAAGGACAGTGCGCGCCGAAGGTGCGCTGCAAAAATTAAGGGGAGTTACTTCGTGGGGAAGGTACGTGGCCACATAATAGTGCCAATTTGCATTACACCACACAGTAGTGCAGCTAATACACACTGCACCAGGTAGAACCTCCTATACACTTTGCGCCAGGCACAGCACTTAGACGCATTGCACCAGGGAGAGCACTGAGACACATTGCCTAGCCACAGACGCCTAGCGGGAACACTACATGACATGCTCCCCAGCAGTGCCAGCTACACGTGACATGCCCCCCAGCAGTGCCAGCTACACGTGACATGCCCCCCAGCAGTGCCAGCTACACGTGACATGCCCCCCAGCAGTGCCAGCTACACGTGACATGCCCCCCAGCAGTGCCAGCTACACGTGACATGCTCCCCAGCAGTGCCAGCTACACGCGACATGCTCCCCAGCAGTGCCAGCTACACGCGACATGCCCCCCAGCAGTGCCAGCTACATAAATGGCCACACAGTGCCAGATATGCACCCACAGTTCAGATACATAAATGCCCCCAAAGTGCCAGATACATAAATGCCTCCACAGTGCAGATATGCCCCCCACAGTGCCAGATACATAAATGCCCACACAGTGCCAGATACATAAGTGCCCCCACAGTGCCAGATATAAAAATGCCCACACAGTGCCAGATATGTCCCCACAGTGCCATATATAAAATTGCCCCCACAGTGCCAGATATGCCCCCACAGGGCCAGATACATAAATGCCCCCAGTGCCAGATACATAAATGCCCACACATTGCCAGATGCATAAATGCCCCCAGTGCCAGATGCATAAGTGCCCACACAGTGCCAGTTGCATTATTGCCCCCCACAGTGTCAGATACATTAATGCCCCCAGTGCCAGATATGCCCCCACAGTGCCAGATACATTAATGCCCCCAGTGCCAGATATGCCCCCACAGTGCCAGATAAATAAATGCCCCCCACAGTGCCAGATAAATAAATGCCCCCCACAGTGCCAGATAAATAAATGCCCCCAGTGCCAGATAAATAAGTGCCCCCACAGTGCAGATATACCCCCACAGTGCCAGATACATAAATACCCCCACAGTGCCGATATGCCCCCCCCAGTGCCAGATACAGAAATGCCCCCACAGTGCCAGATACATAAATGCCCCCACAGCGCAGATATGCCCCCACAGTGACAGAAATGCCCCCACAGTGCCAGATACATTAATGCCCCCTCACAGTGCACAGATAAATGTCCCCCCCGCAGTGCCAGATAAATGAATGCCCCCCACAGTGCCAGATAAATGAATGCCCCCCACAGTGCCAGATAAATGCCCCCACAGTGCCAGATAAATGCCCCCACAGTGCCAGATAAATGCCCCCGACAGTGCCAGAAATGCCCCCGACAGTGCCAGAAATGCCCCCGGCAGTGCCAGATATGCCCCCAGTGTGCCAGATATGCCCCCCAGTGTGCCAGATATGCCCCCCAGTGTGCCAGATATGCCCCCCACAGTGCCAGAAATGCCCCCAGTGTGCCAGAAATGCCCCCAGTGTGCCAGAAATGCCCCCAGTGTGCCAGAAATGCCCCCACAGTGTCAGATAAATGCCCCCACAGTGTCAGATAAATGCCCCCACAGTGTCAGATAAATGCCCCCACAGTGTCAGATAAATGCCCCCACAGAGCCAGATATGCCTCCACAGAGCTAGATATGCCCCCAGTGAGCCAGATATGCCCCCAGTAAGCCAGATATGCCCCCCACAGTGCCAGAAATGCCCCCACAGAGCAAGATATTCCCCCAGTGTGCCAGATATGCCCCCAGTGTGCCAGAAATGCCCCCCACAGTGCCAGATAAATGCCCCCACAGTGCGATCCATAAATGTGCGACACCCCCCCACCAAATACCTGAGGCGCTGAGAGGGGGAGGAGGAGTGCTGGCGGGCGGGAGAGTGAGGGTCCGAGTGAGGGTCCGGGTGCGGGTGGGCGGACGGCCACTTGTGTGCGCTATGCGCGGCGCCGGCGTCTGACGTTAGACACCGGCGCCGCGCAGCGCGCATAGCGCACACACGGACGGGACAACGCTGCACACACAGGGCCGGCTCCAGCTTCGAATATGGCGGCACCAGCGCGCGGCGCCCATTAAGGGTGGCGCCCTGCGCGGCCGCTCTATTCGAACATGCCTAAAGCCGGCCCTGGTGAGGTGTGAGGTGTTCAGAATAGACTGGAAATTAGTGGAAATTATGGTTATTGAGGTTAATAATACTATGGGATCAAAATGACCCCCAAATTCTATGATTTAAGCTATTTTTTTAGTTTTTTTTGTAAAAAACACCCAAATCCAAAACACACCCGAATCCGACAAAAAAATTTCGGTGAGGTTTTGCCAAAATGCGTCCGAATCCAAAACACGGCAGCGGAACCGAATCCAAAACCAAAACACAAAACCCGAAAAATGTCCGGTGCACATCACTAGTGATCACACTGCTTTATTGTGGTTACTGGGGACCACCAGTATATTATATAGGAAGAGTACAGTGCAGAGTTTTGCTGACCAGTGACCACCAGTATTATACGTTGTCTGCCTGAAAAACGCTCCATATCTGTGCTCAGTGTGCTGCATATATCTGTGCTCACACTGCTTTATTGTGGGTACTGGGGACCACCAGTATATTATATAGGAGGAGTACAGTGCAGAGTTTTGCTGACCAGTGACCACCAGTATACGTTGTCTGCCTGAAAAATGCTCCATATCTGTGCTCAGTGTGCTGCATATATCTGTGCTCACACTGCTTTATTGTGGGTACTGGGGACCACCAGTATATTATATAGGAAGAGTACAGTGCAGAGTTTTGCTGACCAGTGACCACCAGTATTATACGTTGTCTGCCTGAAAAACGCTCCATATCTGTGCTCAGTGTGCTGCATATATCTGTTCTCACACCGCTTTATTGTGGGTACTGGTGACCACCAGTATATTATATAGGAGTAGTACAGTGCAGAGTTTTGCTGACCAGTGACCACCAGTATTATACGTTGTCTGCCTGAAAAACGCTCCATATCTGTGCTCAGTGTGCTGCATATATCTGTGCTCACACTGCTTTATTGTGGGTACTGGGGACCACCAGTATATTATATAGGAGGAGTACAGTGCAGAGTTTTGCTGACCAGTGACCACCAATATTATACGTTCTCTGCCTGAAAAACGCTCCATATCTGTGCTGCATTGTAGTATATAGTAGGAGTACAGTGTATAATTTTGCTGACCACCAGTATATAATATATAGCATTACGGTACAGTAGGCCACTGCTCTACCTACCTCTGTGTCGTCAAGTATACTATCCATCCATACCTGTGGTGCATTTCAGTTTTGCACAGTTTGCTGACCACCAGTATATAATATATAGCAGTACGGTACAGTAGGTCACTGCTCTACCTACGTCTGTGTCGTCAAGTATACTATCCATCCATACCTGTGGTGCATTTCAGTTGTGCACAGTATATATAGTAGTAGGCCATTGCTATTGATACTGGCATATAATTCCACACATTAAAAAATGGAGAACAAAAATGTGGAGGTTAAAATAGGGAAAGATCAAGATCCACTTCCACCTCGTGCTGAAGCTGCTGCCACTAGTCATGGCCGAGACGATGAAATGCCATCAAAGTCGTCTGCCAAGGCCGATGCCCAATGTCATAGTAGAGAGCATGTAAAATCAAAAACACAAAAGTTCAGTAAAATGACCCAAAAATCAAAATTAAAAGCGTCTGAGGAGAAACGTAAACTTGCCAATATGCCATTTCTGACACGGAGTAGCAAGGAACGGCTGAGGCCCTGGCCTATGTTCATGGCTAGTGGTTCAGCTTCACATGAGGATGGAAGCACTCATCCTCTCGCTAGAAAAATGAAAACACTTAAGCTGGCAAAAGCACAGCAAAGAACTGTGCGTTCTTCTAAATCACAAATCCCCAAGGAGAGTCCAATTGTGTCGGCTGCGATGCCTGACCTTCCCAACACTGGACGGGACGAGGTGGCGTCTTCCACCATTTGCACACCCCCTGCAAGTGCTGGAAGGAGCACCCGCAGTCCTGTTCCTGATAGTCAAATTTAAGATGTCACTGTTGAAGAAACCAGGATAAGGATATGGGTGTTGCTGGCGCTGAGGAGGAAATTGACAAGGCGGATTCTGATGGTGAGGTGGTTTGTTTAAGTCAGGCACCCGGGGAGACACCTGTTGTCCGTGGGACGAATATGGCCATTGACATGCCTGGTCAAATTACAAAAAAAATCACCTCTTCGGTGTGGAATTATTTTAACACAAATGCGGACAACAGGTGTCAAGCCGTGTGTTGCCTTTGTCAAGCTGTAATAAGTAGGGGTAAGGACGTTAACCACCTCGGAACATCCTCCCTTATACGTCACCTGCAGCGCATTCATCATAAGTCATTGATAAGTTCAAAAACTTTGGATGACAGAGGAAGCAGTCCACTGACCACTAAATCCCTTCCTCTTGTAACCAAGCTCCTGCAAACCACATTACCAACTCCCTCAGTGTCAATTTCCTCCTTACACAGGAAAGCCAATAGTCCTGCAGGCCATGTCACTGGCAAGTCTGATGAGTCCTCTCCTGCCTGGGATTCCTCCGATGCATCCTTGAGTGTAACGCCTACTGCTGCTGGCGCTGCTGTTGTTGCTTATGGGAGTCGATCGTCATCCCAGAGGGGAAGTCGGAAGACCACTTGTACTAGTTTCAGTAAGCAATTGACTGTCCAACAATCCTTTGCGAGGAAGATGAAATATCACAGCAGTCATCCTGCTGCAAAGCGGATAACTCAGGCCTTGGCAGCCTGGGCGGTGAGAAACGTGTTTCCATTATCCACCGTTAATTCACAGGCAACTACAGACTTGATTGAGATACTGTGTCCCCGGTACCAAATACCATCTAGTTTCCATTTCTCTAGGCAGGCGATACCGAAAATGTACACAGACCTCAGAAAAAGAGTCACCAGTGTCCTAAAAAATGCAGTTGTACCCAATGTCCACTTAACCACGGACATGTGGACAAGTGGAGCAGGGCAGACTCAGGACTATATGACTGTGACAGCCCACTGGGTAGATGTATTGCCTCCCGCAGCAAGAACAGCACGGCGGCACCAGTAGCAGCATCTCGCAAATGCCAACTCGTTCCTAGGCAGGCTACGCTTTGTATCACCGCTTTCCAGAAGAGGCACACAGCTGACAACCTCTTACGGAAACTGAGGAACATCATCGCAGAATGGCTTACCCCAAATGGACTCTCCTGGGGATTTGTGACATCGGACAACGCCAGCAATATTGTGCGTGCATTACATCTGGGCAAATTCCAGCACGTCCCATGTTTTGCACATACATTGAATTTGGTGGTGCAGAATTATTTAAAAAACGACAGGGACGTGCAAGAGATGCTGCCGGTGGCCCGAAGAATTGCGGGCCACTTTCGGCATTCAGCCACCGCATGAAGAAGACTGGAGCACCAGCAAACAGTCCTGAACATGCCCTGTCATCATCTGAAGCAAGAGGTGGTAACGAGGTGGAATTCAACCCTCTATATGCTTCAGAGGATGGAGGAGCAGCAAAAGGCCATTCAAGCCTATACATCTGCCTACGATATAGGCAAAGGAGGGGGAATGCACCTGACTCAAGCGCAGTGGAGAATAATTTCAACGTTATGCAAGGTTCTGCAACCCTTTGAACTTGCCACACGTGAAGTCAGTTCAGACACTGCCAGCCTGAGTCAGGTCATTCCCCTCATCAGGCTTTTGCAGAAGAAGCTGGAGACATTGAAGGAGGAGCTAAAACAGAGCGATTCTGCTAGGCATGTGGGACTTGTGGATTGAGCCCTTAATTCGCTTAACCAGGATTCACGGGTGGTCAATCTGTTGAAATCAGAGCACTACATTTTGGCCACCGTGCTCGATCCTAGATTTGAAACCTACGTTGGATCTCTCTTTACGGCAGACACAAGTCTGCAGAGATTCAAAGACCTGCTGGTGAGAAAATTGTCAAGTCATGCGGAACGTGACCCGTCAACAGCTGCTCCTTCACATTCTCCCGCAACTGGGGGTGCGAGAAAAAGGCTAAGAATTCCGAGCCCACCCGCTGGCGGTGATGCAGGGCAGTCTGGAGCGAATGCTGACATCTGGTCCGGACTGAAGGACCTGCCAACGATTACTGACATGTCGTCTACTGTCACTGCATATGATTCTCTCACCATTGAAAGAATGGTGGAGGATTATATGAGTGACCGCATCCAAGTAGGCACGTCAGACAGTCCGTACGTATACTGGCAGGAAAAATAGGCAATTTAGAGGCCCTTGCAGAAACTGGCTTTATTTTACCTAAGTTGCCCCCCCTGTGTGTACTCCGAAAGAGTGTTTAGTGCAGCCGCTCACCTTGTCAGCAATCGGCGTACGAGGTTACTTCCAGAAAATGTGGAGAAGATGATGTTCATCAAACTGAATTATAATCAATTTCTCCGTGGAGACATTCACCAGCAATTGCCTCCAGAAAGTACACAGGGACCTGAGATGGTGGATTCCAGTGGGGACAAATTAATAATCTGTGAGGAGGGGGATGTACACAGTGAAAGGGGTGTGGAATCGGACGATGAGGAGGAGGTGGACATTTTGCCTCTGTAGAGCCAGTTTGTTCAAGGAGAGATTGATTGCTTCTTTTTTGGTGGGGGCCCAAACCAACCAGTCATTTCAGTCACAGTTGTGTGGCAGACCCTGTCGCTGAAATGATGGGTTTGTTAAAGTGTGCATGTCCTGTTTATACAACATAAGGGTGGGTGGGAGGGCCCAAGGACAATTCCATCTTGCACCTCTTTTTTCTTTCATTTTTCTTTGCATCATGTGCTGTTTGGGGACTATTTTTTTGAAGTGCCATCCTGCCTGACACTGCAGTGCCACTCCTAGATGGGGCCAGGTGTTTGTGTCGGCCACTTGTGTCGCTTAGCTTAGCCATCCAGCGACCACAGTGCACCTCTTTTTTTCTTTGCATCATGTGCTGTTTGGGGACTATTTTTTAAATCGACCATCCTGTCTGACACTGCAGTGCCACTCCTAGATGGGCCAGGTGTTTGTGTCGGCCACTTTGGTCGCTTAGCTTAGTCATACAACGACCTCGGTGCAAGTTTTAGGACTAAAAATAACATTGTGAGGTGTGAGGTGTTCAGAATAGACTGGAAATGAGTGGAAATTATGGTTATTGAGGTTAGTAATACTATGGGATCAAAATGACCCTCAAATTCTATGATTTAAGCTGTTTTTGAGGGTTTTTTGTAAAAAAACACCCGAATCCAAAACACACCCGAATCCGACCAAAAATTTTCAGGGAGGCTTTGCCAAAACGCTTCCGAATCCAAAACACGGCCGCGGAACCAAATCCAAAACACAAAACCCGAAAAATGTCCTGTGCACATCACTAGTCCTTACACACATGCACTGACACTATACAGGGGTCCATACACACACACACACACACACACACACACACACACACACACAAACTGACACTATACAGGGGTCCATACTAGAGATGAGCGGGTTCGGTTCCTCGTAATCCGAACCCCCCCGAACTTCAGCCTTTTTACACGGGTCCGAGGCAGAATCGGATCTTCCCGCCTTGCTCGGTTAACCCGAGCGCGCCCGAACGTCATCATCCCGCTGTCGGATTCTCGCGAGGCTCGTATTCTATCGCGAGACTAGGATTCTATATAAGGAGCCGCGCGTCGCCGCCATTTTCACACGTGCATTGAGATTGATAGGGAGAGGACGTGGCTGGCGTCCTCTCCGTTTAGATAGAGAGTGAGACACTTGATTTACTAGTAATTTAATTTTAGTAATTTTGGGGAGCATTAGGACTGGAGTACTCAGAGAGTGCAGAGTTTTGCTGATAGTTATACTAGTGACCACCAGTTTTATTTATTATTTAAAATCCGTTCTCTGCCTGAAAAAAAACGATACACAGTCACATACCATATCTGTGCTCAGCCTCAGTGTGCTGCATGATAATATCATCTATGTAATTATATCTGACTGTGCTGAGTGCTCACTGCTCACACAGCTTAATTGTGGGGGAGACTGGGGAGCAGTTATAGCAGGAGTACATAACAGTGCACACTTTTGCTGCCAGTGTGACTGACCAGTGACCACCAGTATATTGTCTGCCTGAAAAAGTTAAACACTCGTGTGGTGTTTTTTTTTTTATTCTATAAACGCATTCTGCTGACAGACAGTGTCCAGCAGGTCCGTCATTCATTATATTATAATATATACCTGCAGTAGTGATATATATATATATATATATATATATATATATATATTTTTTTTTTTTATATCCTTATCATCCAGTCTATACTAGCAGACGCAGTACGGTAGTCCACGGCTGTAGCTACCTCTGTGTCGGCAGTGCTCGTCCATAATTGTATACCTACCTGTGGTGGGTTTTTTTTTTTCTATCTTCTTCATATTAGTAGTTTAGGAGTCTGCTGACAGTGTCCAGCAGGTCTGTCATTATATAATATATACCTGTCCTGCAGTAGTGATATATATATATTTTTTTATATCATTATCATCCAGTCTATACTAGCAGACGCAGTACGATAGTCCACGGCTGTAGCTACCTCTGTGTCGGCAGTGCTCGTCCATAATTGTATACCTACCTGTGGTGGGTTTTTTTTTTCTATCTTCTTCATACTAGTAGTTTAGGAGTCTGCTGACAGTGTCCAGCAGGTCCGTCATTATATAATATATACCTGTCCTGCAGTAGTGATATATATATATATATTTTTATATCATTATCATCCAGTCTATACTAGCAGACGCAGTACGGTAGTCCATGGCTGTAGCTACCTCTGTGTCGGCAGTCACTCGTCATCCATAAGTATACTAGTATCCATCCATCTCCATTGTTTACCTGAGGTGCCTTTTAGTTGTGCCTATTAAAATATGGAGAACAAAAATGTTGAGGTTCCAAAAATAGGGAAAGATCAAGATCGACTTCCACCTCGTGCTGAAGCTGCTGCCACTAGTCATGGCCGAGACGATGAAATGCCATCAACGTCGTCTGCCAAGGCCGATGCCCAATGTCATAGTACAGAGCATGTAAAATCCAAAACACCAAATATCAGTAAAAAAAGGACTCAAAAATCTAAAATAAAATTGTCGGAGGAGAAGCGTAAACTTGCCAATATGCCATTTACCACACGGAGTGGCAAGGAACGGCTGAGGCCCTGGCCTATGTTCATGGCTAGTGGTTCAGCTTCACATGAGGATGGAAGCACTCAGCCTCTCGCTAGAAAAATGAAAAGACTTAAGCTGGCAAAAGCACAGCAAAGAACTGTGCGTTCTTCGAAATCACAAATCCACAAGGAGAGTCCAATTGTGTCGGTTGCGATGCCTGACCTTCCCAACACTGGACGTGAAGAGCATGCGCCTTCCACCATTTGCACGCCCCCTGCAAGTGCTGGAAGGAGCACCCGCAGTCCAGTTCCTGATAGTCAGATTGAAGATGTCAGTGTTGAAGTACACCAGGATGAGGAGGATATGGGTGTTGCTGGCGCTGGGGAGGAAATTGACCAGGAGGATTCTGATGGTGAGGTGGTTTGTTTAAGTCAGGCACCCGGGGAGACACCTGTTGTCTGTGGGAGGAATATGGCCGTTGACATGCCTGGTGAAAATACCAAAAAAATCAGCTCTTCGGTGTGGAAGTATTTCAACAGAAATGCGGACAACATTTGTCAAGCCGTGTGTTGCCTTTGTCAAGCTGTAATAAGTAGGGGTAAGGACGTTAACCACCTCGGAACATCCTCCCTTATACGTCACCTGCAGCGCATTCATCATAAGTCAGTGACAAGTTCAAAAACTTTGGGCGACAGCGGAAGCAGTCCACTGACCAGTAAATCCCTTCCTCTTGTAACCAAGCTCACGCAAACCACCCCACCAACTCCCTCAGTGTCAATTTCCTCCTTCCCCAGGAATGCCAATAGTCCTGCAGGCCATGTCACTGGCAATTCTGACGAGTCCTCTCCTGCCTGGGATTCCTCCGATGCATCCTTGCGTGTAACGCCTACTGCTGCTGGCGCTGCTGTTGTTGCTGCTGGGAGTCGATGGTCATCCCAGAGGGGAAGTCGTAAGACGACTTTTACTACTTCCACCAAGCAATTGACTGTCCAACAGTCCTTTGCGAGGAAGATGAAATATCACAGCAGTCATCCTGCTGCAAAGCGGATAACTGAGGCCTTGGCATCCTGGGCGGTGAGAAACGTGGTTCCGGTATCCATCATTACTGCAGAGCCAACTATAGACTTGATTGAGGTACTGTGTCCCCGGTACCAAATACCATCTAGGTTCCATTTCTCTAGGCAGGCGATACCGAAAATGTACACAGACCTCAGAAAAAGACTCACCAGTGTCCTAAAAAATGCAGTTGTACCCAATGTCCACTTAACCACGGACATGTGGACAAGTGGAGCAGGGCAGACTCAGGACTATATGACTGTGACAGCCCACTGGGTAGATGTATTGACTCCCGCCGCAAGAACAGCAGCGGCGGCACCAGTAGCAGCATCTCGCAAACGCCAACTCTTTCCTAGACAGGCTACGCTTTGTATCACCGCTTTCCAGAATACGTACACAGCTAAAAACCTCTTACGGCAACTGAGGAAGATCATCGCAGAATGGCTTACCCCAATTGGACTCTCCTGTGGATTTGTGGCATCGGACAACGCCAGCAATATTGTGTGTGCATTAAATATGGGCAAATTCCAGCACGTCCCATGTTTTGCACATACCTTGAATTTGGTGGTGCAGAATTATTTAAAAAATGAGAGGGGCGTGCAAGAGATGCTGTCGGTGGCCCGAAGAATTGCGGGACACTTTCGGCGTACAGGCACCACGTACAGAAGACTGGAGCAACACCAAAATTGCCTGAACCTGCCCTGCCATCATCTGAAGCAAGAAGTGGTAACGAGGTGGAATTCAACCCTCTATATGCTTCAGAGGTTGGAGGAGCAGCAAAAGGCCATTCAAGCCTATACAACTGACCATGATATAGGAGGTGGAATGCACCTGTCTCAAGCGCAGTGGAGAATGATTTCAACGTTGTGCAAGGTTCTGCAACCTTTTGAACTTGCCACACGTGAAGTCAGTTCAGACACTGCCAGCCTCAGTCAGGTCATTCCCCTCATCAGGCTTTTGCAGAAGAAGCTGGAGACATTGAAGGAGGAACTAAAACAGAGCGATTCCGCTAGGCATGTGGGACTTGTGGATGGAGCCCTTAATTCGCTTAACAAGGATTCACGGGTGGTCAATCTGTTGAAATCAGAGCACTACATTTTGGCCACCGTGCTCGATCCTAGATTTAAAACCTACCTTGGATCTCTCTTTCCGGCAGACACAAGTCTGCAGGGGTTCAAAGAACTGCTGGTGAGAAAATTGTCAAGTCAAGCGGAACGCGACCTGTCAACATCTCCTTCTTCACATTCTCCCGCAACTGGGGGTGCGAGGAAAAGGCTCAGAATTCCGAGCCCACCCGCTGGCGGTGATGCAGGGCAGTCTGGAGCGACTGCTGATGCTGACATCTGGTCCGGACTGAAGGACCTGACAACGATTACGGACATGTCGTCTACTGTCACTGCATATGATTCTCTCACCATTGAAAGAATGGTGGAGGATTATATGAGTGACCACATCCAAGTAGGCACGTCAGACAGTCCGTACGTATACTGGCAGGAAAAAGAGGCAATTTGGAGGCCCTTGCACAAACTGGCTTTATTCTACCTAAGTTGCCCTCCCACAAGTGTGTACTCCGAAAGAGTGTTTAGTGCCGCCGCTCACCTTGTCAGCAATCGGCGTACGAGGTTACTTCCAGAAAATGTGGAGAAGATGATGTTCATTAAAATGAATTATAATCAATTCCTCCATGGAGACATTCACCAGCAGCAATTGCCTCCACAAAGTACACAGGGAGCTGTGATGGTGGATTCCAGTGGGGACGAATTGATAATCTGTGAGGAGGGGGATGTACACGGTGATGAATCGGAGGATGATGATGAGGTGGACATCTTGCCTCTGTAGAGCCAGTTTGTGCAAGGAGAGATTAATTGCTTCTTTTTTGGTGGGGGTCCAAACCAACCCGTCATTTCAGTCACAGTCGTGTGGCAGACCCTGTCGCTGAAATGATGGGTTGGTTAAAGTGTGCATGTCCTGTTTATACAACATAAGGGTGGGTGGGAGGGCCCAAGGACAATTCCATCTTGCACCTCTTTTTTCTTTCATTTTTCTTTGCGTCAAGTGCTGTTTGGGGAGTGTTTTTTGGAAGGGCCAGCCTGCGTGACACTGCAGTGCCACTCCTAGATGGGCCAGGTGTTTGTGTCGGCCACTAGGGTCGCTTAGCTTACTCACACAGCTACCTCATTGCGCCTCTTTTTTTCTTTGTGTCATGTGCTGTTTGGGGAGTATTTTTTGGAAGGGCCATCCTGCCTGACACTGCAGTGCCACTCCTAGATGGGCCAGGTGTTTGTGTCGGCCACTTGGGTTGCTGAGCTTAGTCACACAGCTACCTCATTGCGCCTCTTTTTTTCTTTGCGTCATGTGCTGTTTGGGGAGTGTTTTTTGGAAGGGCCATCCTGCGTGACACTGCAGTGCCACTCCTAGATGGGCCAGGTGTTTGTGTCGGCCACTAGGGTCGCTTAGCTTACTCACACAGCTACCTCATTGCGCCTCTTTTTTTTCTTCTTTGCGTCATGTGCTGTTTGGGGAGTATTTTTTTGAAGGGCCAACCTGCCTGACACTGCAGTGCCACTCCTAGATGGGCCAGGTGTTTGTGTCGGCCACCTGGGTCGCTGAGCTTAGTCACACAGCTACCTCATTGCGCCTCTTTTTTTCTTTGCGTCATGTGCTGTTTGGGGAGTGTTTTTTGGAAGGGCCATCCTGCGTGACACTGCAGTGCCACTCCTAGATGGGCCAGGTGTTTGTATCGGCCACTAGGGTCGCTTAGCTTACTCACACAGCTACCTCATTGCGCCTCTTTTTTTTCTTCTTTGCGTCATGTGCTGTTTGGGGAGTATTTTTTGGAAGGGCCATCCTGCCTGACACTGCAGTGCCACTCCTAGATGGGCCAGGTGTTTGTGTCGGCCACTTGGGTCGCTGAGCTTAGTCACACAGCTACCTCATTGCACCTCTTTTTTTCTTTGCGTCATGTGCTGTTTGGGGAGTGTTTTTTGGAAGGGCCATCCTGCGTGACACTGCAGTGCCACTCCTAGATGGGCCAGGTGTTTGTGTCGGCCACTAGGGTTGCTTAGCTTACTCGCACAGCTACCTCATTGCGCCTCTTTTTTTCTTTGCGTCATGTGCTGTTTGGGGAGTATTTTTTGGAAGGGCCATCCTGCCTGACACTGCAGTGCCACTCCTAGATGGGCCAGGTGTTTGTGTCGGCCACTTGGGTCGCTGAGCTTAGTCACACAGCTACCTCATTGCCCCTCTTTTTTTCTTTGCGTCATGTGCTGTTTGGGGAGTGTTTTTTGGAAGGGCCATCCTGCGTGACACTGCAGTGCCACTCCTAGATGGGCCAGGTGTTTGTGTCGGCCACTTGGGTCGCTGAGCTTAGTCATCCAGCGACCTCGGTGCAAATTTTAGGACTAAAAATAATATTGTGAGGTGTGAGGTGTTCAGAATAGACTGAAAATGAGTGGAAATTATGGTTATTGAGGTTAATAATACTTTGGGATCAAAATGACCCCCAAATTCTATGATTTAAGCTGTTTTTTAGGGTTTTTTGAAAAAAACACCCGAATCCAAAACACATCCGAATCCGACAAAAAAAATTCGGTGAGGTTTTGCCAAAACGCGTTCGAACCCAAAACACGGCCGCGGAACCGAACCCAAAACCAAAACACAAAACCCGAAAAATTTCCGGTGCACATCTCTAGTCCATACACACACACTGACACTATGAAGGGGTCCATACACACACACACTATACAGGGGTCCTTACACACACACTGACACTATACAGGGGTACACACACACACACTGACACTATACAGGGGTCCTTACACACACACACACACACACACACACACACACACACTGACACTATACAGGGGTCCTTACACACACACACACACACACACACACACACTGACACTATACAGGGGTCCTTACACACACACACACACACACACACACACACTGACACTATAAAGGGTTTTTTTTATATACGATCGCGGGGGGCACATCTAATGTAGCAATGCAGCAATGTTGGGCTGAACAGATTGTCAGCACTGGAGAGAGAGACTCACTCACCGGCATTAGCAGCAGGGCTGATCTGCTGCATCGGTCCTCCTGATCCTGCTCTGCCTCCATTGCTGCTGTGATCCAGGGCTGGTCGCGGGTGCCGGCCGGGCAGGGGGGTGCGGTGGTCATGTGTGCCGGCTGGGGGGTAGCTGTGCGCGGAGAGGCGGTGGACATGTGTGCCGGCTGGCCGGCTGAGGGGAGCAGTGCGCGGTGATCATAGGTGGGGTGAGGGGGTGGTGCGGTGGACATATGTGCCGGCTGGGGGGAGCAGTGTGCAGTGATCACGTGATGGGGGCACACTGTGTGGCGGCATGGGGGAGCAGTACGCGGTTATCCTGTGTGCCGGCGGGGGGTTGGAGGGTACACGTTGATCATGTGTGCCGGCGAGAGCGGAGGGATGACATCTTTGTTTAGCTCCAGCAGAATGACGGGGCCCCCTGAGCCTTGGGGCCCGGTACAGTTGTGACCTTTGTCCCCCCCTGTCGCCTGGTCTGGCCGCTGCTGCCTGTGATAAGTGTGTGACAGGCGTTGTCAGCAGCGGCAGCCGGCAGGCAGTACAGTGAGGCTCCTTCAGTAGGGCGGTAGTGAGGGGGGAGCTGCTCTTCATGCTGCCGACGCTGCTGCTCTCTGTCAGTGTGACAGTGAGCAGCAGCGCTCATCAGCAAGGTTGCCTCCCTGCCTTGCAGACCTCGCTGAGCGGGTAGCGCAGTGACAGCGCTCCCCCTCAGTTGCTCCTGCGCCTCCATCTCATTTGGGGGGTCATGCTGCCCCCTTGCCCCCCCCTGTTCTGACGCCTCTGGTGCTCCGTATCATCAGTGCTCAATATCACTGCTCATTGTCTTGTGGTGCTCAGTAATACTACAGTACTAATACTAGTACAGTGTCTTGTGCTAATCGTGCTGCTCAGTGTCAGTTCTCTGTAGTATCAGTATCATCAGTGCTCAGTATCACTGCTCATTGTCTTCTGGTGCTCAGTAATACTACATTACTAATAGTCTAATACTAGTACAGTGTCTTGTGCCGCATATGGCTGCTGTAGGGTGCTGTGGTAGTGTCCTGTCACTGTGCATATGTCATCATTCCAGTCACAGTGGTATCTGGTACCTATCTAGTGGTATCTAATTCCAGACATTACTGCCGTCTAATTCCAGATATATTATTGGCATATAATTCCACACATTAAACAATGGAGAACAAAAATTTTGAGGGTAAAATGGGAAAAGATCAAGATCCACTTCCACCTAGTACTGAAGCTGCTGCCACTAGTCATGGCAGAGATCCGAAAAGCAAAGGTTCAGTAAAATGACCCAAAAATCTGAAATAAATCTAAAATAAAGTTAGGAGCAAGTGCTGACATCTGGTCCTGACTGAAGGACCTGCCAACGATTACTGACATGTCTACTGTCACTGCATATGATTCTGTCACCATTGAAAGAATGGTGGAGGATTATATGAGTGACCGCATCCAAGTAGGCATGTCAGACAGTCCGTAAGTATACTGGCAGGAAAAAGAGGCAATTTGGAGGCCCTTGGACAAACTGGCTTTATTTTACCTAAGTTGCCCCCCCCCCCCTCCAGTGTGTACTCCGAAAGAGTGTTTAGTTCAGCCGGTCACCTTGTCAGCGTAGGAAGTTACTTCCAGAAAATTGTGGAGAAGATGATGTTCATCAAAATGAATTATAAATTCCTCCATGGAGACATTTATCAGCAATTGCCTCCAGAAAGTACACAGGAACCTGTGATGGTGGATTCCAGTGGGGACGAATTATTACTCTGTGAGGAGGAGGATGTACACAGTGAAAAGGGTGAGGAATTGGGGGATGAGGAGGAGGTGGACATCTTGCCTCTGTAGAGCCAGTTTGTGCAAGGAGAGATTAATTGCTTCTTTTTTGGTGGGAGCCCAAACCAACCAGTCATTTCAGCCACAGTCGTGTGGCAGAACCTGTCACTGAAATGATTGGTTTGTTAAAGTGTGCATGTCCTGTTTATACAACATAAGGGTGGGTGGGAGGGCCCAAGGACAATTCCATCTTGCACCTCTTTTTTTATTTATCTTTGCATCATGTGCTGTTTGGGGACTATTTTTTTAAGTGCCATCCTGTCTGACACTGCAGTGCCACTCCTAGATGGGCCAGGTGTTTGTGCCGCCCACTTGGGTCGCTTAGCTTAGCCATCCAGCGACCTCGGTGCAAATTTTTGGACTAAAAATAATATTGTGAGGTGTGAAATGTTTAGAATAGAATGGAAATGAGTGTCAATTATGGTTATTGAGGTTAATAATACTATAAGATCAAACTTACCCCCAAATTCTATGATTTTAGCTGCTTTTGAGGTTTTTTTTTAAAAAAAACACCCAAATCCGACAAAAATCCGAAAGGGTGGTTTGCCAAAATACATCCGAATCCAAAACACGACCGCGGAACCGATTCCAAAACCAAAACACAAAACACGAAAAATGCCCCCTGCAAATCTCTAGTTTTTATTGGGTGAAACACGTTGAGGCTAGACTCCTTTTGGTCTACTCTGCTTTTCCATTTCTGATGTCTTGAAAAGTTATGCATGTTCTTTTTAGATCTTTTTTTATGTGTGTAATAAGTTTGTTTTAAACGTATTATAAAATATGCTGTTATTTCCATCCTATAAATCATTGGAGCCTGGGAAAACTAGAAGCTAGAAGTTGCCAAATCCATGTGTGAAGAGGATATACTTTATGGCTATTCACTAAAGCTTTGGCTAAAAAAAAAAATATACTGTGTGTGTGTATATATATATATATATATATATACATACATATACACTGCTCAAAAAAATAAAGGGAACACAAACAACACAATGTAGCTCCAAGTCAATCACACTTCTGTGAAATCAAACTGTCCACTTAGAAAGCAACACTGATTGACAATTAATTTCACATGTTGTTGTGCAAATGGAATAGACATCAGGTTGAAATTATAGGCAATTAGCAAGACACCCCCAATAAAGGAGTTGTTCAGCAGGTGGTGACCACAGACCACTTCTCAGCTCCTATGCTTTCTGGCTGATGTTTTGGTCCCTTTTGAAAGCTGGAGGTGATTTCACTCTATTGGTAGCATGAGACGGAGTCTACAACCCACACAAGTGGCTCAGTTAGTGCAGCTCCAGGATGGCACATCAATGCGAGCTGTGGCAAGAAGGTTTGCTGTGTCTGTCAGTGTAGTGTCCACAGCATGGAGGCGCTACCAGGAGACAGGCCAGTACATCAGGAGATGTGGAGGAGGCCATAGGAAGGCAACAACCCAGCAGCAGGACCGCTACCTCCGCCTTTGTGCAAGGAGGAACAGGAGGAGCACTGCCAGAGCCCTGCAAAATGACCTCCAGCAAGCCACAAATGTGCATGTGTCTACTCAAATGATCAGAAACAGACTCCATGAGGGTAGTATGAGGGCCCGACGTCCGCAGGTCGGGGTTGTGCTTACAGCCCAACACCGTGCAGGACGTTTGGAATTTGCCAGAGAATACCAAGATTGGCAAATTCGCCACTGACGCCCTGTGCTCTTCACAGATGAAAGCAGGTTCTCACTGAGCACATGTGGCAGACGTGATAGAGTCTGGAGACGCCAAGGAGAATGTTCTGCTGCCTGCAACATCCTCCAGCATGACCAGTTTGGCAGTGGGTCAATAATGGTGTGGGGTGGCATTTCTTTGTGGGGCCGCACAGCCCTCCATGTGCTCGCCAGAGTAGCCTGACTGCCATTAGGTACCGATATGAGATCCTCAGACCCCTTGTGAGACCATATGCTGGTGCGGTTGGCCCTAGGTTCCTCCTAATGCAAGACAATGCTAGCCCTCATGTGGCTGGAGTGTGTCAGCAGTTCCTGCAAGACGAAGGCATTGATGCTATGGACTGGCCCGCCCGTTCCCCAGACCTGAATCCAATTGAGCACATCTGGGACATCATGTCTCGCTCCATCCACCAATGCCATGTTGCACCACAGACTGTCCAGGAGTTGGCGAATGCTTTAGTCCAGGTCTGGGAGGAAATCCCTCAGGAGACCATCCGCCACCTCATCAGGAGCATGTCCAGGCATTGTAGGGAGGTCATACAGGCACGTGGAGACCACACACACTACTGAGCCTCATTTTGACTTGTTTTAAGGACATTACATCAAAGTTGGATCAGCCTGTAGTATGTTTTTCCACTTTAATTTTGAGTGACTCCAAATCCAGACCTCCGTGGGTTAATACATTTGATTTCCATTGATAATTTTTGTGTGATTTTGTTGTCGGCACATTCAGATATGTAAAGAACAAAGTATTTAATAAGAATATTTCATTCATTCAGATCTAGGATGTGTTATTTTAGTGTTCCCTTTATTTTTTTGAGCAGTGTATATATATATTTATATAAAGAAATACCATTATCTTGCGCTATAAAATCAGCAGCACCACATGGAGGAACTCCTGTTAGTGGGAACCAGAATAATGTATGCACAACAAAAAAATCCAGAGTGGACTAAAATAAATAAATCAGACTTGAATGCAATCATTTAAATGTCCATAGTCCTTGTGGTCTTCTTGAAATATATCCAGTAGAAGACCAAGAGGAAACCCCGTGGAAATACCCTCTCACCAAAGTGTCACGCTCGGTGTAAGTTTGGGTTCCGACAACCGAGTTTTGGCTGAAGTGACAGCTACCTGTGAGGAGAGTAAACAAGGTGGCTCAATGTAATTACTCCTCATGGGGTGGAGGCCAAACTAATTGTTAACGTTGGCCGGAGGGCGCAAAGGAAAAGGAGGACTCCATAGGAAGGAAACTGTAGTTTTAATGAATAACAGGCGTACACGAATATTGAAGAAATTGACGAAACTGTAAAAATTAGAGTCTATGGTTAAATGACTTGAAGAGTGAAGCTGAAGAACTCCGGTAAAGAAGAACTGAAGATTGCGATTGAAAGACAAGGCTGAAGACCTTGGACTATGAAGAAATGAAGACTTGTGATTTGTGATTGAAAGACGAGGCTGAAGAACTTGGACTTTGAAGAAATGAAGACATCTGCGAGAACTGCCTTTAGCACCAGGAGCTCTTTTACGACCTGGGACACCGTGAGTGCTTCCACGAGTGGCGACGGACTTAGACAGCAGGACTGCAGCAGCGTTTAGGTAACCGATAGATGAGGGCAACCAGGACCAGAGCACCAGAAGTAACCTAGGAGCACAGAGTTGGAGAACCTTTCACAAGGAGGTAACTTAAAGCACTGGCAATCTTCCTCTGGGCTAGCCCCTTTTGTAAGGGGAGAACACGCAGGATTGGCTCGACACAGAATGGGAACTTAATTTGTAATGCTCTGGTCTCCAACATGGCTGCCCCCAGCACAGGAGACATACTCCGCTTTTAGCACACAGCTTTAGCCAGCTTCTGACTCTGACACACTAAACTATGTCACACTAGAGGACCTTACCGCAGCGATCCCCGCCGCAACGCCCGACTCTCCAGACCCCCGCCCTTGGCTGCCCCACATCCGTCCAGGAGGACCTGCCGCAGCCACGCCAACCAGCGGGACGGCAACCCACGGGAGCACCCGCCGGATGTAGAGCCTGACACAAAGGAATCACCCAACAAATGGGCAATTAGTAAATTGATACCAATTATTTATTCTAAATAATAAAATACATTGAATGTTCAATACAATAATTGTACACATACTGTATACATAAAATCAATAGGCCGATGCCGATACAAGAGAGAAACTATATACAGCAGCCCCAATTTTTCCCCAATTGGGTATGAACTCAAAGGAAATGGGGAGGTCCTTGCAGAATCGTTCAAAAGGCATGAGACTGATAAACCCTATGTGTTTCATCCATCGGACTTCTTCAGAGGTAGGTATCCATAGATAATGGCTCAATAGAATATGTTCCAGATGGTTATAATCGGACGGTTAGATACTGCTCCTCCAAATAATAATTGGACCATATAAGGCCTCTAGTGGTATATGCAAACCAATGTTTGTTCGATGGTAATGTACTACCAAAAACTTCCTTGATGGAATTCAGCCCACACTGGAGTCTAAGGAGTGCATGTACTAAGCAGTGATAAAAGTGGAGAAGTGAGCCAGTGGAGAAATTTAGCATGGCAACCAATCAGCTGCTCCGTACAATTGTATAGTATGCAAATTAGAAATGTTACGTCAATGCTGATTGGTTGCCATGGGCACTTCTCCACTGGCTCACTTCCCCACTTTTATCACTGCTTAGTACATCTCCCCCTAAGTGCTCAAAAATGTACAGTATTTCTCACGGTATTAGAAAGCCACAAATGTAGATTAAAATCTCATGTTGGATCTTACATGTCTGATTGCTCCCTTAAGGGACCCATACACTAGAACGATAATGCCCGATTACATGCGATTTTGACCATTCGGTCCGCTATATCGGATAAAAAGTGTCAAATCGTATATGTTTTCCATCCGACCCGATGCGCTATCACGTGAGTGTCAGGTCTGAAGTGCTGCACTTATGATATATCGTAATCGCATGGAATCGTAAGGAAAAAGGTGTGTTTTTTGGTACCTGCGATATATCACATGCAATATATCGTAGGAAGTTTGACTGGCATTCTCAGGACACTTCCATCAGCAGCAGCAGAAGCATCAGCAGCAGCTACAACGCAGCAGGAGAAGGAGAGCGCATCTGTTTTATTGTATTTCATTGCCCCAAGTATGTATTTAATCCACACTGACCACCAATATCACTGTCCACCTAGTACGCTGTCCACCAATGTAATCACACTGTCCACCAATGTATAGCACACTGTCCACCAATGTATTCTAAATTATTGTTCACATTTTATTCATTTCTGTGGTACCAAAGTCATTTTAAAACCACCTAAAGGGCAGGCCATGTGTTTTCACTGCCACTGTACCTCAATGCTGCACCTTGTGTTTCTGTGTCCCCAAAGTCATTTTAAAACCCCCTAATGGCCATGTGTTTTCACCGCCACGGTACACCAATGCTGCTGTGTCCCCAAAGTCATTGTAACCCCCTAACGGCTAGTGATGTGCACCGGAATTTTCGGGTTTTGGTTTTGGATTTGGTTCCGCGGCCGTGGTTTGGATTCGGACCTGTTTTGGCAAAACCTCCCTTAAAATTTTTGGTCGGATTTTGGTGTGTTTTGGATTCAGGTGTTTTTTTCAATAACCCCTCAAAAACAGCTTAAATCATATCATTTGTAGAGATGAGCGGATTCGGTTTTACTCGGATTTACTCGGTTCTCAAAATGGCATCTGATTGGCTATCCAAAACACGTGACATCTGTGAGCCAATAAGATGCCGTTTTGAGAACCGAGAAATCCGAGTAAAACCGAATCCGCTCATCTTTAAAATTTGGGGGTAATTTTGATCCTATAGTATTATTAACCTCAATAACCATAATTTCCACTCATTTTCAATCTATTCTGAACACCTCACACCTCACAATATTATTTTTAGTCCTAAAATTTGCACCGAGGTCGCTGGATGACTAAGCTAAGCGACCCAAGTGGGCGGCACAAATACCTGGCCCATCTAGGAGTGGCACTGCAGTGTCAGACAGGATGGCACTTAAAAAAATAGTCCCCAAACAGCACATGATGCAAAGAAAAAGAGGTGCACTGTGGTCACTTGGTGGCTAAGCTAAGCGACACAAACACCTCAATATCACAGGAATTATTTGTTCTAATCAATGGTATTATTGGTCCAAATCACTGGAAGAAAATGACAAAATCACAGGAATTATTCATTCTAATCAATGGTATTATTGGTCCAAATCACTGGAAGAAAATGACAAAATCGCTGGAATTATTTGGCAAGATCACTGTAATTAATAATTATAAATCACTGATATTAATTGGTAAAATCTTGCTATCGCCTGCCTAGTGAAGTGGAATCTAGATGGGATTTTGTACCGGAGACACAATAATTTTATCAATTGTCTAAATCCCAATGCACTGATGGCGGAAAATGGGCGCACGTCTAACAGAGCACTGATTATACTGAGAACTGATTATACTGATCACTGATGATACTACGGAGAACTGACACTGAGCAGCGAGAACAGCACTGGACTATTGTACTGTAGTATACTGGTCCCCACAATGCAGCAAAGATATTGAGCACTGATCCGAAGAATAGAACTGAGTCTGACACGGAGCTGCAAGATAACGCTATGGCCTACTATACTGTACTACTATATACTGGTGGTCACCACAATGCAGCACTGTACTACTATATACTGGTCCCCACAATGCAGCACAGATATTGAGCACTGATCCAGAGAATAGAACTGAGTCTGACACGGAGCTGCAAGATAACGCTATGGCCTACTGTACTGTACTACTAATAGTGATGTGCACCGGAAATTTTTGTGTTTTGGATTCGGTTCTGTGGCCGTGTTTTGGATTCGGAGGCGTTTTGGCAAACCTCCCTTAAAAAAATTTCGGATTCGGGTGTGTTTTGGATTTGGGTGGTTTTTTTTTCTTCAAAAAACCCTCAAAAACAGTTTAAATCATAGAATTTGGGGGTCATTTTGATCCCATAGTATTATTAACCTCAATAACCATAATTTCCACTCATTTCCAGTCTATTCTGAACACCTCACATCTCACAATATTATTTTTAGTCAAAGAATTTTCACAGAGGTCGCTGGATGACTAAGCTAAGCGACCCAAGTGGCCGGCACAAACACCTGGCCCATCTAGGAGTGGCACTGCAGTGTCAGACAGGATGGCACTTAAAATATTTTCCCCAAACAGCACATGATGCATGATGCAAAAGAAAAGAGAAAAAGAGAAAAAGAGGTGCACTGTGGTCGCTGGATGGCTAAGCTAAGCGACACAAACACCTCAATATCACAGGAATTATTTGTTCTAATCAATGGTATTATTGGTCCAAATCACTGGAAGAAAATTACATATCACAGGAATTATTTGTTCTAATCAATGGTATCATTGGTCCAAATCACTGGAAGAAAATGACAAAATCACTGAATTAAATGGCAGTAATGTCAGGAATTATATCAAATGGCAGTACCACTGGACATATACGGAAGTGTCAAACAGGATGGCACTTAAAAAAATAGTCCCCAAACAGCACATGATGCAAAGAAAAGAGAGGTGCACTGTGGTCGCTGGATGGCTAAGCTAAGCGACACAAACACTTCAATATTACAGGAATTATTTGTTCTAATCAATGGTATTATTGGTCCAAAACACTGGTAGAAAATGACAAAATCACAGGAATTATTTGGCAAGATCACTGTAATTAATAATTATAAATCACTTATATTAATTGGTAAAATCTCGCTATCGCCTGCCTAGTGAAGAGGAATCTAGATGGGATTTTGTACCGAGGACACAATGGGGTAAATTTACTAACATTCGTAATTTTCCGTTTGAGGTCAAAGTTCAATCACGAATGACATCGAAAGTGTAAATATGCAACTTTTTGAATTGATTACGACTAATTTACTAAGCTGTCGTATTTGTATTTTTAGTGTTGTCCGATGTCGATGTCATTCGTGTTTTTTTTGTTTATAACGCGGCCGATTTTGTGGTTTTACGGCCGTGTTAATATTTTTTTCTTACGACTGCGTCACATGTCTGTTACGGCAGTATTTGTCCGTGCACGGCCGCGTTTTTTTCCTAAGTTTCGTTTTTGTCACTCGTCCGTGATTGGTTGTATTCGTGATGGAGGAGTGTCTGTGCACATTACTATAAAAACGCCCCAAACCGTCCGCACCTCGTGGGTTTAGCTAGTGGAGAGGAGAGAGGAAGGTGTATTAGGAGTTGGTGAGTTTGGTGGAGTTTTTGGTGGTTTTGGAGCGGAGTTTTGCGATTGTTGAGTGCTGTACTGTGTGTAAGTAGTCTTGTCATACTTGTTGTGTAGTTTTTTCAAAGTTTGTCTACTTTTTTGTCCTTGTTTTTTTGTTCAAGTCTATTGTCATTGTTTGTGAGTGAGTGAGTGTGTCTGTGTTGGGTGTGTGGTGTGTAGTGGTAGTGGAGGAGTGTGTTATCTGTTTTTTTTTTCTCTGTGTTTTTTGTAGTTATGTCTCAGTCAGAGGTCAGTGTGGTGGAGGAGGTCAGTGTGGTGGAGGAGGTCAGTGTGGTGGAGGAGGTGAGTGAGGTGGAGGAGGTGAGTGAGGTGGAGGAGGTGAGTGAGGTGGAGGAGGTGAGTGAGGTGGAGGAGGTGAGTGAGAGGGAGGAGGTGAGTGAAGTGGAGGAGGTTAGTGAGGAGGAGGGGGTGCCTGTTCTTGCGTTTTCCAGTGATAGTGAAGGTGCTGTGGCTCCGCAGCCACGCACCACTACCAAGACTGGGCGCAATGTTAAGTTCAGCTATGCAGAAAACATGGCTTTGGTGCGGGAGCTGATGAGGCATCATCGCCAATTGTTTGGGCAGGATGCTGCCAAGGTGTCCTCACGTAGGAAGTCTGTCCTGTGGGCTAAAGTTATAGCGGCAGTTAATAGTGAGGGTGTGGTGAGGCGGACTGAGGACACGTGCCGTAAAAGATTTTATGACATAAAGCGCCGTGTCAAGGCCAAGATGGCCAAGGAGGCCAAATCAGTCCGCCAAACCGGGGGTGGACACCCCTTCAGGGCTACTTATCGTGATTGGGAGGAGCCTGTGCGGACCCTTATTCCTGCCGAAGTGGTGTCTGCGACTCATGTCCGGGATTCGGACCGCCCAAGGCTGGATGGTGAGTTTGTCTAAATTATGTGTTGTATATTGCATTTTACAAAAAGTTAATGTTGCTAATTTTTACTGTGTTTTTAAATATGGAAACAGTGTGTTGGTTATGTCGTGCAGGCCCGTGCAACCTGTAGCTGTAAATGTGTTTCAAAACTACAAGTCCCATCATGCATTGGCTGAGTTTTGTTATTAGTGAATGTTAAATCTGTTGCAGTGCATGCTGGTATGTGTAGTTCTAATACATAATCAGAGATCTTGCTTGTCCCTAACTGTTTTTGAGAATAGCATTTTTAAAATATTGTTTGTTTTTTTGTTAATGATGTTTGTGGTGTTTTTTTTTTTTATTCAAAATTTGTTTGTGTCAATTATGGCTTTCAAATTCACTGCAATATCTTGTGCAGAATTAATCTATATTTATGGCTTAATTATTGCAACACCATCTTAATTTCCGAATACACACCCAATTAAGTAATCCAGAATTGCTTAAACATAAAATAGTTTACTTAACATTAGGTTCAAGATGTTTACATCACAATAAGGAGTTTCATATAACAATGAGTATTCAACGTATGGTAATAATGTTGTTTCAAATTTTTCAACAGTACGCCAGCGAAGCGCCACAGACAGGCCACAGCCAACTGATGGAGATGGTGGGAATGCAGGTAAGAATTCATTGTAGTCACATATTCTGCAAACACATAGAAGCACAAAATATTAATGTTTATATTTTCACATAGGTTCGTCTTCTGCAAGCCGCCCTCCTCTAAGGCGGCCATCACAGGGGTCTGTGAGTTTACCTAGGAGGCCCAGTAAGATGCGTCGTGTGGAGTCTGATTCTGCGGCTCCATCTTCACCACCCAGGCGGCGCATCTCTACAGTGCTGGCCCAGCCACCACAGGCAATTTTGGCTAGTCCCCAAAGTGATGAGCCACGATCACCTCAGCTGTCTGGTGAGTAAAAACATTAAATTTTCAAATTCAAAAAGTAAGACACAGTACATTTACTAAGATGCGAGTTCTATTTGAGATGACATGTTTTCCCGTAGCAACCATTCAGATTCCAGGTATTCTCTCCTTGAAGGTGCAAAATAAAAGAAAAATAAAGTCTTATTGGTTGCTATGGCCAACATCCCATTTTAAATTAAACACCCATCTTAGGAAATTGATCCCACAGGCGTGCACAGAAAATGAATAGCGGGTTTCACACCGGACTTAACCCCCCACCCCCTCCACAGCATTATAGTGTTCTCACACCTCCCCTGTCCTGGATGTAGACTGCTTACCTGATCTGCTCCTCTGGGCCGTCCAGGTGAGCAGTCTATATCCAGGACAGGGGAGGTGAGAGAACACTATAATGCTGTGGAGGGGGGGAAATTCGGTGCGGAACCCGCCAGTCAGTCTCTGCGCACGCCTGTGAAGGCACATATGTATTTGTAAAGGAAAGATTCCTAGTTTTTTTAAACACACCTTTAAAAAAAAAATTGGCATGTGTATTATTAAGTATGGCATGTTTAGGACAAGCAAAGATATTTCATTATAACTAAACAGTGCCTGTTGGCCACCCCATACAGACCCAACCATTATGGCCGAGGACGACCAGCAGGAACCTGACCAACAGCCAACCTTTACACTGCACCTTACGCCCGTTGATCCTACCCAGCCAACCCAGCAGCAGGATATGCCCCAAGCCTCAGTAAGGCCACAATTGATCCCTACTCCACCCCAGCAAGAAATGTCCCCAGATTTTTGGACCAGTTGGGCCACACAACAGGTCCAAAACACTGCCTACCTGAACACACACACACAACACCTTGCCAGTCTGCCCCATCATCTTCCGCGCATTAGTCGGAACTCGGGAAGACTGATTGTTCAGGTAGGCAGAATTGCGACATCAATGGAGCAAATCAGGGCGGACAACACGCAAATGCTTTCAAATTTGACGCGCATCATCGATGAGCAACAGCGGCAGCAACAAGCCCTAATACAAGTTATACAGCACAATCAGGTAGTGAATGAAACTTTGTCTCGGATTGTGGCCAGCAACACTGCCACAAATAATCAGCTGAATGCCAGTATTCATAACTTGAGCCAAAGCATAACTCTGATGGCAGCACAACAAGCCAGCTCCAGCTCAGGCACGACTACCCCTAGCCAGACCCCAGTTACCTCCCCTGTTCGACGATCAAGCAGAACACGGCCCAGCGACCCTGCTCAAACCTCTGCACCCAGCACACAAAAGAAAAAAAAATAATAATACTTGAAATTTGTGTTACACAATAAAATTGTTACTATTGTATTCACAAAAATTCCTGTGTCCGCGTCAATCATTGTAAAACACGCTATGTGTGTTTTTTTAATGGGGGAATGAGTGACAATGTTTTTTTTAATTTGATTATCAAAAATGTACAGACCAGTATAAAGAACAAATACTAACGAACAAAACACACATTCACACCTACAATACATTTAATCAAAGTGGTTAGTCAAGGTGATTTGTAATTAAAAAAAACTTACGGGTAAAATACCGCTGAATCACTACTTGCCTTACCTGCCTCCCTACATCTGTACTCACACTGTCACCAGATGTTTCTAACTCCTCTGCTTGCTGACTGTTTTCTCCATCATCATGTGGCAGATGTTGTTTCAAACACAGATTATGGAGAAAACAGCAGCAGAACACAATCCTAGTCACCTTGGAGGGACTATACAACAAAAGCCCAGCAGATTTATCCAGACACCGAAACCGAGATTTCAGCACACCAAAACATCTTTCTATCACGTTCCGCGTAGACTTATGTGCATGATTGTAACTGTGTTCAGCAGGAGAATCAGGTTGGGACAATGGAGTAAGTAGCCAAGAGTAGCAGCCATAACCCCCATCACCTGAAAAACAGATATAGGCAACATTAGTACATGTGTATGATGAGTAATTACCCTAAAAAACAATGGAGTTTGAAGTTACCACACATACACACAACATACTTGGAACATACCCAGCAGCCAGCCATCAGGCATTTGTCCGTCCTCAAATTTATCGAACAGAGATGACTGACTGAGGATGAAGGAGCCATGGCAGCCGCCAGGGTAACCTGCAACCACACTCATAATGTTGAGATTTGCATCACAAACCACCTGGACATTAGTGGATTTGTCCATATGTCGATTTGTATAAATATATTGTCGGCCCCTAGGTGGTCTCCGCTCAACGTGTGTGCAATCTATGGCCCACCAGCACATTGGGCATGCCAGCAAGCTCATAGAAAGCTACCCTGACAGCATGCCACTGCGACTCCTGGGTAGGGAAGCAGATAGAGGCATTTATATGGGGTTCCAAGACATCCAAAACCTGAGTGGACATTAATAAATATAAGGTGAGTGTCATGATCTGTATTCAATACAATACTGTGTTCTAAGACCTAACAGAAGCAACACTTAGATATAGACGTGTATATATATTTCAACTCACCTGGTTCAAATATTTTGAAAAGGTGGGCTGGGAGATACCGATGACGTCGCCTGTCACAGCCTGGAAGCTCCCAGTAGCCATAAAGTGTAACACAGCCAGGAGTTTGTGCAGGCCTGAGACAGAGCGAGAGCGTGCTGTCTCAGGGTCTAGTCCCAGTTTGACAAGGTCATACAGACGGAAATGTTGTTTCTATTTAGGCGAAACATCTGTATGACCCTATCATCAGACAATGTGTTTAAGTTTAAACGTCCCCTAAAAAATCGTGGCTGGCGCAGCCTCCGCGGCACCTGCTCAACCTGCTGACCATGTTCACTTACGTGGCCCTGATTTATGGACGAGTCATGGATCACTCTCAGGTATCCCCCAGCAACCAAAAAATCGGTAGCACACACCACAGCCACCATTTCAGAGTGAGAGATATTCAAAATGTGCCTTGGACCCTTTTATAGGGCCAAACATTCAGGTGTGACTAATGGATAATTGAATGCACATGTAAACACGCTTCTCAAAAGCAGGTCTACTTTTTTTTAGGACTTTTTTACGAATTGTATTTTTTCACGACCGCAAAAGCATTTTCACGGTAGACATTACAAATACGAATGGTTAGTAAATGACCGTGATTCATACCTAAACAGCCGCGTTTTGACCGATGGTATTCATTCGTATTTTTTTACTACAACTTCAAAAAAAATACGAATGCCCTCATCACTGCCGTGATTTGTGTTTAGTAAATTCCAGAGATTACACTTTGAAGAAAAAACGGCATCTCGGTCAAAATCGGGAGCTTAGTAAATATACCCCAATAACTTCATCAATTGTCTAAATCCCAATGCACTAATGGCGGAAAACGGGCGCATGTCTAACAGCGCACTGATTATACTGAGAACTGATTAAACTGATCACTGATGATACTGCGGAGAACTGACACTGAGCAGCCAGAACAGCACTGGACTATTGTACTGCAGTATACTGGCCCCACAATGCAGCAAAGATATTGAGCACTGATCCGGAGAATAGTAGTGAGTCTGACACAGAGCTGCAAGATACAGCAATGGATAACTGTACTGTACTACCTATCAGAATTAGCTTTGCATATACAGGTATAGTACAGCAGAATATGTTGGTGGTTGTAGTCAATTGTAATTACCTATCAGAATTAGCTTTGCATATACAGATATAGTACAACAGATTATGTTGGTGGTTGTAGTCAATTGTAATTACCTATCAGAATTAGCTTTGCATATACAGATATAGTACAGCAGAATATGTTGGTGGTTGTAGTCAATTGTAATTACCTATCAGAATTAGCTTTGCATATACAGGTATAGTACAGCAGAATATGTTGGTGGTTGTAGTCAATTGTAATTACCTATCAGAATTAGCTTTGCATATACAGATATAGTACAGCAGAATATGTTGGTGGTTGTAGTCAATTGTAATTACCTATCAGAATTAGCTTTGCATATACAGATATAGTACAACAGATTATGTTGGTGGTTGTAGTCAATTGTAATTACCTATCAGAATTAGCTTTGCATATACAGATATAGTACAGCAGAATATGTTGGTGGTTGTAGTCAATTGTAATTACCTATCAGAATTAGCTTTGCATATACAGATATAGTACAGCAGAATATGTTGGTGGTTGTAGTCAATTCTGTTGTACTATCACATCAAAACAAAAAAAAACTACTTCAGAATCACATACTATGCAATTTCTCTTCCACAGGTTTCACGGAGTTGCCCTTCAAGTACCCTCTCCTGTGTAAAGTGATGCTACAGTCCCCCAGCTACCATGATGGCCTACTTGTGATGTGGACTTTTCCCCACTGGGATGTTATACCCTCAGGTGAGATGCTGGACCCCAACCTCCCTGATGTCAATGTTACCTGTGTGTTGTTGCCTGCACCTGCACTTCTTCTTTTTTAGGAGGGATGTGATGCTTTGAAGTACCTTGTAAATAATACTATTTCTCTAACGTCCTAAGTGGATGCTGGGGACTCCGTAAGGACCATGGGGAATAACGGCTCCGCAGGAGACTGGGCACATCTAAAGAAAGCTTTAGGACTAACTGGTGTGCACTGGCTCCTCCCCCTATGACCCTCCTCCAAGCCTCAGTTAGATTTCTGTGCCCGACGAGAAGGGTGCACACTAGGGGCTCTCCTGAGCTTCTTAGTGAAAGTTTTAGTTTAGGTTTGTTATTTTCAGTGAGACCTGCTGGCAACAGGCTCACTGCATCGAGGGACTAAGGGGAGAAGAAGCGAACTCACCTGCGTGCAGAGTGGATTGGGCTTCTTGGCTACTGGACATTAGCTCCAGAGGGACGATCACAGGCCCAGCCTGGATGGGTCCCGGAGCCGCGCCGCCGGCCCCATTACAGAGCCAGAAGAGCGAAGAGGTCCGGAAAAATCGGCGGCAGAAGACGTTCCTGTCTTCAATAAGGTAGCGCACAGCACTGCAGCTGTGCGCCATTGCTCTCAGCACACTTCATACTCCGGTCACTGAGGGTGCAGGGCACTGGGGGGGCGCCCTGAGACGCAATAAAACATGATAAAAATACCTTACATGGCAAAAAATACATCACATATAGCTCCTGGGCTATATGGATGCATTTAACCCCTGCCAGAATATACAGAAAAACGGGAGATAAGGCCGCCGAAAAGGGGGCGGAGCCTATCTCCTCAGCACTCTGGCGCCATTTTCCCTCACAGCTCAGTTGGAGGGAAGCTCCCTGGCTCTTCCCTGCAGTCACTACACTACAGAAAGGGTTAAAAAAAGAGAGGGGGGCACTAATTAGGCGCAGTATTAAAACATACAGCAGCTATAAGGGGAAAAACACTTATATAAGGTTATCCCTGTATATATATATATTAGAGATGAGCGCCTGAAATTTTTCGGGTTTTGGTTTTGGGTTCGGTTCCGCGGCCGTGTTTTGGGTTCGAACGCGTTTTGGCAAAACCTCACCGAATTTTTTTTGTCGGATTCGGGTGTGTTTTGGATTCGGGTGTTTTTTTCAAAAAACACTAAAAAACAGCTTAAATCATAGAATTTGGGGGTCATTTTGATCCCAAAGTATTATTAACCTCAAAAACCATAATTTACACTCATTTTCAGTCTATTCTGAATACCTCACACCTCACAATATTATTTTTAGTCCTAAAATTTGCACCGAGGTCGCTGTGTGAGTAAGATAAGCGACCCTAGTGGCCGACACAAACACCGGGCCCATCTAGGAGTGGCACTGCAGTGTCACGCAGGATGTCCCTTCCAAAAAACCCTCCCCAAACAGCACATGACGCAAAGAAAAAAAGAGGCGCAATGAGGTAGCTGTGTGAGTAAGATTAGCGACCCTAGTGGCCAACACAAACACCGGGCCCATCTAGGAGTGGCACTGCAGTGTCACGCAGGATGGCCCTTCCAAAAAACCCTCCCCAAACAGCACATGACGCAAAGAAAAAAAGAGGCGCAATGAGGTAGCTGTGTGAGTAAGATTAGCGACCCTAGTGGCCGACACAAACACCGGGCCCATCTAGGAGTGGCACTGCAGTGTCACGCAGGATGTCCCTTCCAAAAAACCCTCCCCAAACAGCACATGACGCAAAGAAAAAAAGAGGCGCAATGAGGTAGCTGTGTGAGTAAGATTAGCGACCCTAGTGGCCGACACAAACACCGGGCCCATCTAGGAGTGGCACTGCAGTGTCACGCAGGATGTCCCTTCCAAAAAACCCTCCCCAAACAGCACATGACGCAAAGAAAAAAAGAGGCGCAATGAGGTAGCTGACTGTGTGAGTAAGATTAGCGACCCTAGTGGCCGACACAAACACCGGGCCCATCTAGGAGTGGCACTGCAGTGTCACGCAGGATGTCCCTTCCAAAAAACCCTCCCCAATCAGCACATGATGCAAAGAAAAAGAAAAGAAAAAAGAGGTGCAAGATGGAATTGTCCTTGGGCCCTCCCACCCACCCTTATGTTGTATAAACAAAACAGGACATGCACACTTTAACCAACCCATCATTTCAGTGACAGGGTCTGCCACACGACTGTGACTGATATGACGGGTTGGTTTGGACCCCCCCCCAAAAAAGAAGCAATTAATCTCTCCTTGCACAAACTGGCTCTACAGAGGCAAGATGTCCACCTCATCTTCACCCTCCGATATATCACCGTGTACATCCCCCTCCTCACAGATTATCAATTCGTCCCCACTGGAATCCACCATCTCAGCTCCCTGTGTACTTTGTGGAGGCAATTGCTGCTGGTCAATGTCTCCGCGGAGGAATTGATTATAATTCATTTTAATGAACATCATCTTCTCCACATTTTCTGGATGTAACCTCGTACGCCGATTGCTGACAAGGTGAGCGGCGGCACTAAACACTCTTTCGGAGTACACACTTGTGGGAGGGCAACTTAGGTAGAATAAAGCCAGTTTGTGCAAGGGCCTCCAAATTGCCTCTTTTTCCTGCCAGTATAAGTACGGACTGTGTGACGTGCCTACTTGGATGCGGTCACTCATATAATCCTCCACCATTCTATCAATGTTGAGAGAATCATATGCAGTGACAGTAGACGACATGTCCGTAATCGTTGTCAGGTCCTTCAGTCCGGACCAGATGTCAGCATCAGCAGTCGCTCCAGACTGCCCTGCATCACCGCCAGCGGGTGGGCTCGGAATTCTGAGCCTTTTCCTCGCACCCCCAGTTGCGGGAGAATGTGAAGGAGGAGATGTTGACAGGTCGCGTTCCGCTTGACTTGACAATTTTGTCACCAGCAGGTCTTTCAACCCCAGCAGACTTGTGTCTGCCGGAAAGAGAGATCCAAGGTAGGCTTTAAATCTAGGATCGAGCACGGTGGCCAAAATGTAGTGCTCTGATTTCAACAGATTGACCACCCGTGAATCCTTGTTAAGCGAATTAAGGGCTGCATCCACAAGTCCCACATGCCTAGCGGAATCGCTCCCTTTTAGCTCCTTCTTCAATGCCTCCAGCTTCTTCTGCAAAAGCCTGATGAGGGGAATGACCTGACTCAGGCTGGCAGTGTCTGAACTGACTTCACGTGTGGCAAGTTCAAAGGGCATCAGAACCTTGCACAACGTTGAAATCATTCTCCACTGCACTTGAGACAGGTGCATTCCACCTCCTATATCGTGCTCAATTGTATAGGCTTGAATGGCCTTTTGCTGCTCCTCCAACCTCTGAAGCATATAGAGGGTTGAATTCCACCTCGTTACCAATTTTTTCAGGCCACCGACAGCATCTCTTGCACGCCCCTGTCGTTTTTTAAAAAATTCTGCACCACCAAATTCAAGGTATGTGCAAAACATGGGACGTGCTGGAATTTGCCCATATTTAATGCACACACAATATTGCTGGCGTTGTCCGATGCCACAAATCCACAGGAGAGTCCAATTGGGGTAAGCCATTCCGCGATGATCTTCCTCAGTTGCCGTAAGAGGTTTTCAGCTGTGTGCGTATTCTGGAAAGCGGTGATACAAAGCGTAGCCTGCCTAGGAAAGAGTTGGCGTTTGCGAGATGCTGCTACTGGTGCCGCCGCTGCTGTTCTTGCGGCGGGAGTCCATACATCTACCCAGTGGGCTGTCACAGTCATATAGTCCTGACCCTTCCCTGCTCCACTTGTCCACATGTCCGTGGTTAAGTGGACATTGGGTACAACTGCATTTTTTAGGACACTGGTGAGTCTTTTTCTGACGTCCGTGTACATTCTCGGTATCGCCTGCCTAGAGAAGTGGAACCTAGATGGTATTTGGTAACGGGGGCACACTGCCTCAATAAATTGTCTAGTTCCCTGTGAACTAACGGCGGATACCGGACGCACGTCTAACACCAACATAGTTGTCAAGGCCTCAGTTATCCGCTTTGCAGTAGGATGACTGCTGTGATATTTCATCTTCCTCGCAAAGGACTGTTGAACAGTCAATTGCTTACTGGAAGTAGTACAAGTGGGCTTACGACTTCCCCTCTGGGATGACCATCGACTCCCAGCGGCAACAACAGCAGCGCCAGCAGCAGTAGGCGTTACACGCAAGGATGCATCGGAGGAATCCCAGGCAGGAGAGGACTCGTCAGAATTGCCAGTGACATGGCCTGCAGGACTATTGGCATTCCTGGGGAAGGAGGAAATTGACACTGAGGGAGTTGGTGGGGTGGTTTGCGTGAGCTTGGTTACAAGAGGAAGGGATTTACTGGTCAGTGGACTACTTCCGCTGTCACCCAAAGTTTTTGAACTTGTCACTGACTTATTATGAATGCGCTGCAGGTGACGTATAAGGGAGGATGTTCCGAGGTGGTTAACGTCCTTACCCCTACTTATTACAGCTTGACAAAGGGAACACACGGCTTGACACCTGTTGTCTGCATTTCTGGTGAAATACCTCCACACCGAAGAGCTGATTTTTTTGGTATTTTCACCTGGCATGTCAACGGCCATATTCCTCCCACGGACAACAGGTGTCTCCCCGGGTGCCTGACTTAAACAAACCACCTCACCATCAGAATCCTCCTGGTCAATTTCCTCCCCAGCGCCAGCAACACCCATATCCTCCTCATCCTGGTGTACTTCAACACTGACATCTTCAACTTGACTATCAGGAACTGGACTGCGGGTGCTCCTTCCAGCACTTGCAGGGGGCGTGCAAATGGTGGAAGGCGCATGCTCTTCACGTCCAGTGTTGGGAAGGTCAGGCATCGCAACCGACACAATTGGACTCTCCTTGTGGATTTGGGATTTCGAAGAATGCACAGTTCTTTGCTGTGCTGCTTTTGCCAGCTTGAGTCTTTTCATTTTTCTAGCGAGAGGCTGAGTGCTTCCATCCTCATGTGAAGCTGAACCACTAGCCATGAACATAGGCCAGGGCCTCAGCCGTTCCTTGCCACTCCGTGTGGTAAATGGCATATTGGCAAGTTTACGCTTCTCCTCCGACAATTTTATTTTAGGTTTTGGAGTCCTTTTTTTACTGATATTTGGTGTTTTGGATTTGACATGCTCTGTACTATGACATTGGGCATCGGCCTTGGCAGACGACGTTGCTGGCATTTCATCGTCTCGGCCATGACTAGTGGCAGCAGCTTCAGCACGAGGTGGAAGTGGATCTTGATCTTTCCCTAATTTTGGAACCTCAACATTTTTGTTCTCCATATTTTAATAGGCACAACTAAAAGGCACCTCAGGTAAACAATGGAGATGGATGGATTGGATACTAGTATACAATTATGGACGGGCTGCCGAGTGCCGACACAGAGGTAGCCACAGCCGTGAACTACCGCACTGTACTGTGTCTGCTGCTAATATATAGACTGGTTGATAAAGAGATAGTATACTCGTAACTAGTATGTATGTATAAAGAAAAAAAAAAAAACCACGGTTAGGTGGTATATACAATTATGGACGGGCTGCCGAGTGCCGACACAGAGGTAGCCACAGCCGTGAACTACCGCACTGTACTGTGTCTGCTGCTAATATATAGACTGGTTGATAAAGAGAGAGTATACTCGTAACTAGTATGTATGTATAAAGAAAGAAAAAAAACCCACGGTTAGGTGGTATATACAATTATGGACGGGCTGCCGAGTGCCGACACAGAGGTAGCCACAGCCGTGAACTACCGCACTGTACTGTGTCTGCTGCTAATATATAGACTGGTTGATAAAGAGATAGTATACTCGTAACTAGTATGTATGTATAAAGAAAGAAAAAAAAACCACGGTTAGGTGGTATATACAATTATGGACGGGCTGCCGAGTGCCGACACAGAGGTAGCCACAGCCGTGAACTACCGCACTGTACTGTGTCTGCTGCTAATATAGACTGGTTGATAAAGAGATAGTATACTCGTAACTAGTATGTATGTATAAAGAAAGAAAAAAAAACCACGGTTAGGTGGTATATACAATTATGGACGGGCTGCCGAGTGCCGACACAGAGGTAGCCACAGCCGTGAACTACCGCACTGTACTGTGTCTGCTGCTAATATAGACTGGTTGATAAAGAGATAGTATACTCGTAACTAGTATGACTATAAAGAAAGAAAAAAAAACCACGGTTAGGTGGTATATACAATTATGGACGGGCTGCCGAGTGCCGACACAGAGGTAGCCACAGCCGTGAACTACCGCACTGTACTGTGTCTGCTGCTAATATATAGACTGGTTGATAAAGAGATAGTATACTCGTAACTAGTATGTATGTATAAAGAAAGAAAAAAAAACCACGGTTAGGTGGTATATACAATTATGGACGGGCTGCCGAGTGCCGACACAGAGGTAGCCACAGCCGTGAACTACCGCACTGTACTGTGTCTGCTGCTAATATAGACTGATTGATAAAGAGATAGTATACTCGTAACTAGTATGTATGTATAAAGAAAGAAAAAAAAACCACGGTTAGGTGGTATATACAATTATGGACGGGCTGCCGAGTGCCGACACAGAGGTAGCCACAGCCGTGAACTACCGCACTGTACTGTGTCTGCTGCTAATATAGACTGGTTGATAAAGAGATAGTATACTCGTAACTAGTATGTATGTATAAAGAAAGAAAAAAAAACCACGGTTAGGTGGTATATACAATTATGGACGGGCTGCCGAGTGCCGACACAGAGGTAGCCACAGCCGTGAACTACCGCACTGTACTGTGTCTGCTGCTAATATATAGACTGGTTGATAAAGAGATAGTATACTCGTAACTAGTATGTATGTATAAAGAAAGAAAAAAAAACCACGGTTAGGTGGTGTCAGGAATCCACATTTTCCATTGCATCTCTGCTGTGGAACTACAGGTCCCAGCAGTTCCAGTTCTGGTCTTCAGTCTCCTGCAGCCCACAGCTCACCGTGCTCCATCTAACCAGTTCAGTTCTGTTCCAGTTCTGGTTTTCAGTCCTCTGCAGCCTGGAATGCTTCAGCCAACTCACAGCTGATCTGGACACCTAATCCAGCTAGTATCTCTGCCTGCAGTTTGTGTCCAATCACTGCTGGGCAGGAGGTATAACTTCCAGTTTGTGGCTCTCTCACATCGCCTTGGACAACACGTCACATCCCGTGAACAGACGGTTCCTGTTTGCAATCCTCTGAGTACAGAGATTTCCTTGTGTGTTAGACCTGTGGAACAACAGGTCCCAGCAGTTCCAGTTCCCAGTGGTTCCCTGTGTTCCAGTCTCCAGATCCCCTGTGTTCCTGGTTATCCTTCTGCATCTGTGGAACTACAAGTTCCAGCAATCACTCCAGCTCTCCTGCTGCATCCAGTGGTTCCCTGTGTTCCAGTCTCCAGATCCCCTGTGTTCCTGGTTATCCTCCTGCATCTCTGTGGAACTACAAGTTCCAGCAATCACTCCAGCTCTCCTGCTGCATCCAGTGGTTCCCTGTGTTCCAGTCTCCAGATCCCCTGTGTTCCTGGGTCTCCTCCGTGTACCTGGCTATTCTCAAGAGACTTAGTACTCCTGGTTACTTCACTCTGCTCCGTGGAACTTCAAGTCCCAGCAATACCTGCATTCATCAAAAGGCTTCACACCCATCATTACCTGGTGTGCTTCAGCCTTGCAGTAGAGACTGACTCCAGGTGTGTTCCATCTCTCACCTGTGATACAGCTTGCTCGCTGTCAGTGCTTCTCCACCTGCACTGTGGACACAGTCAGACTCCTGCCTCTGCTATCAGGTTTGCCATACTACAAACATCACTGTTAAGTTCCATGATTCAACCTGCACTGGTTCCTATACCAGAATATTACTACAAGTTACCTTCCCATCTGTTTATTATCATTACTGGACATTATTTCTTCAAGTCATTATCCAACCTGTTTCAATAGACTTTCAGCTATCACGCTGTATAACTGACATTTGCATTTATTATCATTTCTGCTGCCGTATTGTTTACCTCCTGTATAATAAATACCATTGTGCACATGCGCAGAGACCCAGTACTGCCTCCTCACTTCATTCTTCCATCCTACCTCCACTGACCCACTAGCGCCCCCTCCGGGGACACAAACCAGACCGAACCTGACAGGTGGTATATACAATTATGGACGGGCTGCCGAGTGCCGACACAGAGGTAGCCACAGCCGTGAACTACCGCACTGTACTGTGTCTGCTGCTAATATAGACTGGTTGATAAAGAGATAGTATACTCGTAACTAGTATGTATGTATAAAGAAAGAAAAAAAAAAACCACGGTTAGGTGGTATATACAATTATGGACGGGCTGCCGAGTGCCGACACAGAGGTAGCCACAGCCGTGAACTACCGCACTGTACTGTGTCTGCTGCTAATATATAGACTGGTTGATAAAGAGATAGTATACTCGTAACTAGTATGTATGTATAAAGAAAGAAAAAAAAACCACGGTTAGGTGGTATATACAATTATGGACGGGCTGCCGAGTGCCGACACAGAGGTAGCCACAGCCGTGAACTACCGCACTGTACTGTGTCTGCTGCTAATATATAGACTGGTTGATAAAGAGATAGTATACTCGTAACTAGTATGTATGTATAAAGAAAGAAAAAAAAACCACGGTTAGGTGGTATATACAATTATGGACGGGCTGCCGAGTGCCGACACAGAGGTAGCCACAGCCGTGAACTACCGCACTGTACTGTGTCTGCTGCTAATATAGACTGGTTGATAAAGAGATAGTATACTACTAATATTATATATACTGGTGGTCAGGTCACTGGTCACTAGTCACACTGGCAGTGGCACTCCTGCAGCAAAAGTGTGCACTGTTTAATTTTAATATAATATTATGTACTCCTGGCTCCTGCTATAACCTATAACTGGCACTGCAGTAGTGCTCCCCAGTCTCCCCCACAATTATAAGCTGTGTGAGCTGAGCAGTCAGACAGATATATAATATATATAGATGATGCAGCACACTGGCCTGAGCCTGAGCAGTGCACACAGATATGGTATGTGACTGACTGAGTCACTGTGTGTATCGCTTTTTTCAGGCAGAGAACGGATATATTAAATAAACTGCACTGTGTGTCTGGTGGTCACTCACTATATAATATATTATGTACTCCTGGCTCCTGCTATAACCTATAACTGGCACTGCAGTAGTGCTCCCCAGTCTCCCCCACAATTATAAGCTGTGTGAGCTGAGCAGTCAGACAGATATATATATAATATTATATATAGATAATAGATGATGCAGCACACTGGCCTGAGCCTGAGCAGTGCACACAGATATGGTATGTGACTGAGTCACTGTGTGCTGTGTATCGCTTTTTTCAGGCAGAGAACGGATTATAAAGTAAACTGCACTGTCCTCACTAGTAAACTCTCTCCACTCAGTCGCTACACTTCTACAGTAACAGTACTCCTCCTAGTCAGCTCCAGTAAATCTCTCTCAGTCTCTTATAATCTAAATGGAGAGGACGCCAGCCACGTCCTCTCCCTATCAATCTCAATGCACGTGTGAAAATGGCGGCGACGCGCGGCTCCTTATATAGAATCCGAGTCTCGCGAGAATCCGACAGCGTCATGATGACGTTCGGGCGCGCTCGGGTTAACCGAGCAAGGCGGGAAGATCCGAGTCGCTCGGACCCGTGAAAAAAAACATGAAGTTCTGGCGGGTTCGGATTCAGAGAAACCGAACCCGCTCATCTCTAAAATATATATATATATATATATATATATATAGCGCTCTGGTGTGTACTGGCATACTCTCCCTCTGTCTCCCCAAAGGGCTAGTGGGGTCCTGTCCTCTATCAGAGCATTCCCTGTGTGTGTGCTGTGTGTCGGTACGTTTGTGTCGACATGTATGAGGAGAAAAATGATGTGGAGACGGAGCAGAGTGTCTGTAACAGTGATGTCACCCCCTAGGGGGTCGACACCTGAGTGGATGTACTGTTGAAAATTACGTGACAGTGTCAGCTCTGTATAAAAAAAACAGTGGTTGACATGAGACAGCCGGCTACTCAGCTTGTGCCTGTCCAGACGTCTCATAGGCCGTCAGGGGCTCTAAAGCGCCCGTTACCTCAGATGGCAGATACAGACGCCGACACGGATACTGACTCCTGTGTCGACGGTGAAGAGACAACCGTGATTTCCAGTAGGGCCACACGTTACATGATGGAGACAATGGAAAATGTTTTATACATTTCTGATAATACGAGTACCACGAAAAAGGGGTATTATGTTCGGTGAGGGAAAAACTACCTGTAGTTTTCCTGAATCTGAGAAATAAAATGAGGTGTGTGATGATGCGTGGGTTTCCCCCCGATAACAATTGATAATTTCTTAAAAAGTATTGGCTGTATACCCTTTCCTGCCAGAGGTTAGGGTGCGTTGGGAAACACCCCCTATGGGGGATAAGGCGCTCACACGCTTGTAAGAACAAGGGCTCTACCCTCTCATGAGATGGCCGCCCTTAAGGATCCTGCTGATAGAAAGCAGGAGGGTATCCAAAAATGTATTTACACACATACTGGTGTTGTACTGCGACCAGCAATCGCCTCAGCCTGGAGGTGCAGTGCTGGGTTGGCATGGTCGGATTCCCTGACTGGAAATATTGATATCCTAGATAAGGATAGTATATTATTGCCTATAGAGCATTTAAAAGATGCATTTCTATATATGCATGATGCACAGCGGAATATTTGCCGACTGGCATCAGGTATAAGTGCGTTGTCCAATTCTACCAGTAAAATGGTCAGGTGATGCGGATTCCAAACGGCATTTGGAAGTATTGCCTTTGAAAGGGGACATTTGGGGTCGGTCTTTTAGACCTGGTGGCCACGGCAACAACTGAGAAATCCACGTTTGTACCCCAGGTCGCCTCTCAAAATAAGACGCCGTATTATCAGGCGCAGTCCTTTGTTGGCAAGCGGACAAAAGGTTCCTCTTTTCTGCTCGTGACAGAGGGAGAGGTAAAAGGCTGAAGAGATTAGCCAGTTCCCAGGAACAGAAACCCTTTCCCGCCTCTGCCAAGCCCTAAGTATGACGCTAGGGCTTTACAAGCTCAGGCACGATGGGGGCCCGTTCTCAATGAATTTCAGTGCGCAGTGGGCTCACTCGCAAGTAGACCCCTGGATCCTTCAGGTAATATCTCAGGGGTACATATTGGAATTCGAGACGTCTCCCCCTCACCGTTTCCAAAAGTCGGCTTTACCGACGTCTCCCTCTGACAGGGAGGCAGTTTTGGAAGCCATTCACAAGCTGTATTCCCAGCAGGTGATAATCAAGGTACCCCTCCTGCAACAGGGAACGGGGTATTATTCCACACTATTGTGGTACCGAAGCCAGACGGCTCGGTGAGACCGATTCTATATCTAAAATCTAAAATCTTTGAACACTTACATACAGAGGTTCAAATTCAAGATTGAGTCACTCAGAGCAGTGATTGCGAACCTGGAAGAAGGGGACTACATGATGTCTCGGGACATCAAGGATGCTTACCTTCATGTCAAAATTTACCCTTCTCACCAAGGGTACCTCAGGTTATGGTACAGAACTGTCACTATCAGTTCAGACGCTGCCGTAGGGATGGTCCACGGCACCCCGGGTCTTTACCAAGGTAATGGCCGAAATAATATCCCTTCGAAGGAAGGGAATTTTAGTTATCCCTTACTTGGACGATTCCCTGATAAGGGTAAGATCCAGGGAACAGTTGGAAGTCGGTGTAGCACTATCTCAGGTAGTGTTGCGGCAGCACGATTGGATTCTCAATATTCCAAAATCGCAGCTAGTTCCGACGACTTGTCTTCTGTTTCCTAGGGATGATCCTGGACACAGTCCAGAAAAAAGGTGTTTCTCCCGGAAGAGAAAGCCAGGGAGTTATCCGAGCTAGTCAGGAACCTCCTAAAACCGAACCAAGTCTCAGTGCATCAATGCACAAGGGTTCTGGGTAAAAATGGTGGCTTCCTACGAAGCAATCCCATTCGTTAGATTCCACGCAAGAACTTTCCAGTGGAACCTACTGGACAAATGGTCCGGGTCGCATTTTCAGATGCATCAGCGGATAACCCTGTCACCAAGGACAAGGGTATCCATCCTGTGGTGGTTGCAGAGTGCTCATCTTCTAGAGGGCCGCAGATTCGGCATTCAGGACTGGGTCCTGGTGACCACGGATGCCAGCCTGCGAGGCTGGGGAGCAGTCACATAGGGAAGGAATATCCAGGGCTTAGGGTCAAGCCTGGATACATCACTTCACATAAATATCCTGAAGCTAAGGGCCATTTACAATGCTCTAAGCTTAGCAAGACCTCTGCTTCAAGGTCAGCCGGTGTTGATCCAGTCAGACAACATCATGGCAGTCACCCACGTAAACAGACAGGGTGGCACAAGAAGCAGGAGGGCAATGGCAGAAGCTGCAGGGATTCTTCGCTGGGCGGAAAATCATGTGATAGCACTGTCAACAGTATTCATTCCGGGAGTGGACAACTGGGAAGCAGACTTCCTCAGCACGACCTCCACCCGGGAGAGTGGGGACTTCACCCAGAAGTCGTCCACATGATTAAAAAACTCGACAGGTATTGCGCCAGGTCAAGAGACCCTCAGGCAATAGTTGTAGACGCTCTGGTAACACCGTGGGTGTACCAGTCAGTGTATGTGTTCCCTCCTCTGCCTCTCATACCCAAGGTACTGAGATTGATAAGATGGAGAGGAGAAAGCACTATATTCGTGGCTCCGGATTGGCCAAGAAGGACTTGGTAACCAGAACTTCAAGAGATGCTCACGGAGGATCCGTGGCCTCTACCTCTAAGAAGGGACCTGCTCCAGCAAGGACCCTGTCTGTTCCAAGACTTACCGCGGCTGCGTTTGACGGCATGCCGGTTGAACACCGGATCCTGAAGGAAAAAAGGCATTCCGGATGAAGTCATCCATATCCTGATCTAAAGCCAGGAAGGATGTAACCGCAAAAACATTATCACCGCAATTGGCGAAAATATGTTGCGTAGTGCGAGGCCAGTAAGGCCCGACGGAGGAAATTCAACTGGGTCGATTCCTACATTTCCTGCAAACAGGAGTGTCTATGGGCCTGAAATTGGGGTCCATTAAGGTTCAGATTTCGGCCCTGTCAATTTTCTTCCAAAAAAGAACTAGCTTCAGTCCCTGAAGTTTAGACGTTTGTAAAAGGGGTACTGCATATACAGCCTCCTTTTGTGCCTCCGGTGGCAATTTGGGATCTCAATGTAGTTTGGGTTCCAAAAGTCACATTGGTTTGAACCACTTAAATCTGTGGAGTTAAAATATCTCACATAGAAAGTGGTCATGCTGTTGGCCCTGGCCTGGGCCAGGCGCGTGTCAGAATTGGCGGCTTTATCCTGTAAAAGCCCTTATCTGATTTTCCATTCGGACAGGGCGGAATTAAGGACTCGTCCTCAGTTTCTCCCTAAGGTGGTTCCAGCGTTTTCACCTGAATCAACCTATTGTGGTGCCTGCGGCTACTAGGGACTTGGAGGAATCCAGGTTGCTGGATGTTGTCAGGGCCCTGAAAATATGTTTCCAGGACGGCTGGAGTCAGGAAATCTGACTCGCTGTTTATCCTGTATGCACCCAACAAGCTGGGTGCTCCTGCTTCTAAGCAGACTATTGCTCATTGGATTTGTAGTACAATTCAGCTTGCACATTCTGTGGCAGGCCTGCCACAGCTAAAATCTGTAAAAGCCCGTTCCACAAGGAAAGTGGGCTCATCTTGGGCGGCTGCCCGAGGGGTCTCGGCTTTACAACTTTGCCGAGCAGCTACTTGGTCAGGGGCAAACACGTTTGCTAAATTCTACAAATTTGATACCCTGGCTGAGGAGGACCTGGAGTTCTCTCATTCGGTGCTGCAGAGTCATCCGCACTCTCCCGCCCGTTTGGGAGCTTTGGTATAATCCCCATGGTCCTTACGGAGTCCCCAGCATCCACTTAGGACGTTAGAGAAAATAAGAATTTACTTACCGATAATTCTATTTCTCATAGTCCGTAGTGGATGCTGGGCGCCCATCCCAAGTGCGGATTGTCTGCAATACTTGTACATAGTTATTGTTACAAAAATCGGGTTATTATTGTTGGGAGCCATCTTTTCAGAGGCTCCTCTGTTATCATACTGTTAACTGGGTTCAGATCACAAGTTATACGGTGTGATTGGTGTGGCTGGTATGAGTCTTACCCGGGATTCAAAATCCTTCCTTATTGTGTATGCTCGTCCGGGCACAGTATCCTAACTGAGGCTTGGAGGAGGGTCATAGGGGGAGGAGCCAGTGCACACCAGTTAGTCCTAAAGCTTTCTTTAGATGTGCCCAGTCTCCTGCAGAGCCGCTATTCCCCATGGTCCTTACGGAGTCCCCAGCATCCACTACGGACTATGAGAAATAGAATTATCGGTAAGTAAATTCTTATTTTTTCTCTTCCACAGGTTTCATGGAGTAGCCCTTCCAAGTACCCTCTCCGGTGTAAAGTGATGCTATAGTCCCCCCTCTACCAAGATAGCCTACTTGTGATGTAGACCTTTCCCCACTGGGATGTTATACCCTCAGGTGAGATGCTGAACCCCAACCTCCCTGATGTCAGTGTTACCTGTGTGTTGTTGCCTGCAGCTGCTCTTCTTCTTTTTCAAGAGGGATGTCATGCTCTGAAGTACCTTGCAACTAATACTATTTCTCTAACGTCCTAGTGGATGCTGGGGACTCCGTAAGGACCATGGGGATAGACGGGCTCCGCAGGAGACATGGGCACTTTAAGAAAGAATTTAGGTTCTGGTGTGCACTGGCTCCTCCCTCTATGCCCCTCCTCCAGACCTCAGTTTGATACTGTGCCCAGACGAGCTGGGTGCTTTTCAGTGAGCTCTCCTGAGTTCGCTGAGAGAAAGTATTTTGTTAGGTTTTTTATTTTCAGGGAGCTCTGATGGCAACAGACTCCCTGCATCGTGGGACTGAGGGGAGAGAAGCAGCCCTACTCTCTGAAGCTAGGTCCTGCTTCTTAGGCTACTGGATACCATTAGCTCCAGAGGGATCGTACGCAGGATCTCACCCTCGCCGTCCGATCCCAGAGCCACGCCGCCGTCCCCCTCGCAGAGCCGGAAGACAGAAGCCGGGTGAGTATGAGAAGCAAGAAGACTTCAAATCGGCGGCAGAAGACTCCGTTCATTACTGAGGTAACGCACAGCACTGCAGCTGTGCGCCATTGCTCCCACACACCTCACATACTCCGGTCACTGTAAGGGTGTAGGGCGCAGGGGGGGGGCGCCCTGGGCAGCAGTTGGAACCTCTTTTTGGCAAAAGTAAACATATATATACAGTTGGGCACTGTATATATGCATGAGCCCCCGCCAAGAAAATGCATATTTAAGAGGGACAGAAGCCCGCCGTCGAGGGGGTGGGGCTTCTTACTCAGCACTCACCAGCGCCATTTTTTCTCCACAGCTCCGCTGAGAGGAAGCTCCCCAGGCTCTCCCCTGCAGATTCACGGTAGAAGAGGGTAAAAAGAGAGGGGGGGGGGGCACATAAAATAGGCGCAAAAACACAATATAAACAGCAGCTACTGGGTTAACATTAAGTTACTGTGTTATTCCTGGGTTATAGCGCTGGGGTGTGTGCTGGCATACTCTCTCTCTGTCTCTCCAAAGGGCCTTGTGGGGGAACTGTCTTCAAAAAGGGCATTCCCTGTGTGTGTGGTGTGTCGGTACGCTTGTGTCGACATGTCTGATGAGGAAGGCTATGTGGAAGCAGAGCGGGAGCAAATGAATGTGGTGTCTCCGCTGACGGCGCCGACACCTGATTGGATGGATATGTGGAAGGTTTTAAATGATAATGTTAATTCCTTACATAAAAGGTTAGAAAAAGCTGAAGCCTCATGACAGTCAGGGTCCCAACCCATGCCTGGTCCTATGTCTCAGAGGCCGACAGGGTCTCAGAAGCGCCCACTATCCCAAATTGTTGACACGGATACCGACATGGATTCTGACTCCAGTGTCGATTACGATGATGCAAAATTACAGCCAAAATTGGCTAAATCCATCCGTTATTTGATTATAGCAATTAAGGATGTGTTGCACATCACAGAGGAAACCCCAGTCCCTGACGGGAGGGTACATATGTATGGGGAAAAGAAGCCACAGGTAACCTTTCCCCCCTCACACGAGCTAAATGAGTTATGTGAAAGGGCTTGGGAATCTCCAGATAAAAAACTGCAGATTTCCAAAAGGATTCTTATGGCGTATCCTTTCCCGCCAACGGACAGGTTACGCTGGGAATCCTCCCCTAGGGTGGACAAAGCTTTAACACGCTTATCCAAGAAGGTAGCCCTGCCGTCACAGGATACGGCTACCCTCAAAGATGCTGCGGATAGAAAACAGGAGGGTACCCTGAAGTCCATTTATACACATTCAGGTACCTTACTGAGGCCGGCGATCGCGTCGGCCTGGGTGTGTAGCGCTGTAGCAGCATGGACGGACACCCTGTCTGAGGAACTTGATACCTTAGACAAGGATACTATATTATTGACCCTGGGGCATATTAAAGATGCTCAAAGAGACATTAGTCTACTGGGTTCTAGAATAAATGCTATGTCGATTTCTGCCAGAAGGGTCCTGTGGACTCAGCAATGGACAGGTGATACCGACTCAAAAAGGCATATGGAGGTTTTACCTTACAAGGGTGAGGAATTGTTTGGGAAGGGTCTCTCGGACCTGGTCTCCACAGCTACTGCTGGAAAGTCAAATTTTTTGCCATATGTTTCCTCACAGCCTAAGAGAGCACCGTATTATCAAATGCAGTCCTTTCGATCACAGAAAAACAAGAAAGTCCGAGGTGCGTCCTTTCTTGCCAGAGGCAGGGGCAGAGGAAAGAAGCTGCACAACCAGGGCCGGTTCTTGGGATTGTGGCGCCCCGGGCGAAGTATAGGGGCGTGGCTTCAAATGGGGGCGTGGTCAGTTACGCCCCCATTTATGCCCCTGTAGCGACGCTGAAAGATAAAATAAAAAAAAAGTATACTTACCATCCCCGTTCCTGATCCAGACTGCTGCAGACCTCCTCCGCCGGCGCCGCTCTTCTTCTCTCCTTTCCTCGATCTATGGGAGAGACGTTATTATGTCTCTCCCATAGAACAGCATAGACACTAGAGGTCAATTATGACCCCTAGTGTCTGTGCCACTATGCTGTGCGGTGCGCGATGACGTCATCGCGCACCGCACAGCAAAGGTCCTCTACATGAAGGGAAACTAGACAGTAGCGTCTAGTTTCCCTTCATGGAGAGGACCTTTGCTGTGCAGTGCGCGATGACGTCATCGCGCACCGCACAACTAAGGTCCTCTCAATGAAGGGAAACTAGACGCTACGCGTCTGGTTCCCTTCAAAGCGGGGGGCACAGCGGGGCACTGCGGGGGGCACAGTGGCGGTTCTTGCCCTGGTGCGGCGCCCTCCGGATGGCGCCGGCGCCCTCCGGAAGGCGGCGCCCCGGGCAAAAGTACCGCTTGCCCGTGGCAAGAACCGCCACTGTGCACAACACAGCTAGTTCCCAGGAACAGAAGTCCTCCCCGGCCTCTACAAAATCCACCGCATGACGCTGGGGCTCCACAAGCGGAGCTAGGCCTGGTGGGGGCACGTCTTCGAAATTTCAGCCACAAGTGGGTTCAATCACAGTTGGATCCCTGGGCAATAGATATTGTGTCTCAGGGATACAAGCTGTAATTCGAGGAGATGCCCCCGCACCGATACCTCAAATCGGCCCTGCCAGCTTCCCCCCACGAGAGGGAAATTGTGTTAACTGCAATTCACAAGTTGTATCTTCAACAAGTGGTGGTCAAGGTTCCCCTCCTTCAACAAGGAAGGGGTTATTATTCGACCATGTTTGTAGTCCCGAAACCGGACGGTTCGGTCAGACCCATATTGAATTTAAAATCCCTGAACATATACCTGAAAAGGTTCAAGTTCAAGATGGAATCGCTGAGAGCGGTCATCGCAAGCTTGGAAGGGGGGGATTTTATGGTGTCTCTGGACATAAAGGATGCATACCTTCATTTCCCCATTTATCCACCTCATCAGGCGTACCTCAGATTTGTGGTACAGGATTGTCATTACCAATTTCAGACGTTGCCGTTTGGTCTCTCCACGGCACCGAGAATATTTACCAAGGTAATGGCGGAGATGATGGTACTCCTGCAGAAGCAAGGAGTCACAATTATCCCATACTTGAATGATCTCCTCATAAAAGCGAGATCAAGAGAGCAGTTGCTGATCAGCGTAGCACTTTCTCTGGAAGTGTTACGGCAACACGGTTGGATTCTAAATATTCCAAAGTCGCAGTTGGTTCCTACGACTCGTCTGCCTTTCCTGGGCATGATTCTAGACACAGACTAGAATAGGGTTTATCGCCCGATGGAGAAAGCTCAGGAACTCATGACACTGGTCAGGGACCTATTAAAACCAAAACAGGTGTCAGTGCATCACTGCACACGTGTCCTGGGAAAGATGGTGGCATCATACGAGGCCATTCTCTTCGGCAGGTTCCATGCGAGGACTTTTCAATGGGACTTACTGGACAAGTGGTCCGGATCACATCTTCAGATGTATCGGTTAATCACCCTATCCCCCAGGGCCAGGGTATCACTCCTGTGGTGGCTGCAGTGCGCTCACCTTCACGAGGGCCGCAGATTCAGCATTCAGGACTGGATCCTGGTGACGACGGACGCAAGCCTCCGAGGTTAGGGTGCAGTCACACAGGGAAGAAATTTCCAAGGTCTGTGGTCAAGTCAAGAGACTTGTCTTCACATCAACATCCTGGAACTAAGGGCCATATACAACGCCCTACGTCAAGTGGAGACCCTGCTTCGTGACCAACCGGTTCTGATTCAGTCAGACAACGTCACCGCAGTGGCTCATGTAAACCGCCAAGGCGGCACAAGGATCAGAGTGGCGATGGCGGAAGCCACCAGAATTCTTCGCTGGGCGGAGAGTCACATAAGCGCACTGTCAGCAGTGTTCATCCCGGGAGTGGACAACTGGGAAGCAGACTTCCTCAGCAGACACGACCTCCACCCGGGAGAGTGGGGACTTCATCAGGAAGTCTTCGCACAGATTACAAGTCGGTGGGAACTGCCACAGGTGGACATGATGGCATCCCGCCTCAACAAAAAGCTACAGAGGTATTGCGCCAGGTCAAGAGACCCTCAGGCGATAGCTGTAGACGCCCTGGTGACACCGTGGGTGTTCTAGTCGGTCTATGTATTTCCTCTACCTGAAGTTCAGATGTTTGTAAAGGGAGTGCTGCATATTCAGCCCCCTTTTGTGCCTCCAGTGGCACCTTGGGATCTTAACGTGGTGTTGAGTTTCCTGAAATCCCACTGGTTTGACCCACTCAAAACGGTGGAGTTGAAATATCTCACGTGGAAGGTGGTCATGCTCTTAGCCTTGGCTTCGGCTAGGCGTGTGTCAGAGTTGGCGGCTTTGTCACATAAAAGCCCCTATCTGGTTTTCCATGCGGATAGAGCAGGATTGCGGACCCGTCCACAATTTCTGCCGAAAGTGGTTTCATCTTTTCATATAAACCAACCTATTGTGGTGCCTGTGGCTACTACTGACTTGGAGGATTCCGAGTTACTTGATGTGGTCAGGGCTTTGAAGGTTTATGTAGCCAGAACGGCTAGGGTCAGGAAAACAGAGTCGTTGTTTATCCTGTAAGCTTCCAACAAGCTTGGTGCTTCTGCTTCAAAGCAAACTATTGCTCGCTGGATCTGTAACACGATTCAGCAGGCTCATTCTGCGGCTGGATTGCCGCTGCCAAAATCAGTTAAGGTCCATTCAACTAGGAAGGTGGGCTCTTCTTGGGCGGCTGCCCGAGGGGTCTCAGCATTACAGCTTTGCCGTGCGGCTACTTGGTCAGGTTCAAACACTTTTGCAAAGTTCTACAAGTTTGATACCCTGGCTGAGGAGGACCTTGTGTTTGCTCAATTGTGCTGCAGAGTCATCCGCACTCTCCCGCCCGTTTGGGAGCTTTGGTATAATCCCCATGGTCCTTACGGAGTCCCCAGCATCCACTAGGACGTTAGAGAAAATAAGATTTTACTTACCGGTAAATCTATTTCTCATAGTCCGTAGTGGATGCTGGGCGCCCGTCCCAAGTGCGGAATTCTTCTGCAATACTTGTATATAGTTATTGCTTCAATAAGGGTTATGTTATGGTTGCATCAGGGTTGACCTGATGCTCAGTTGTTTATCATACTGTTAACTGGTTGTTTTCACTTGTTATACGGTGTGATTGGTGTGGCTGGTATGAATCTTGCCCTGGATTACCAAAATCCTTTCCTTGTACTGTCGGCTCTTCTGGGCACAGTTTCTCTAACTGAGGTATGGAGGAGGGGCATAGAGGGAGGAGCCAGTGCACACCAGAACCTAAATTCTTTCCTAAAGTGCCCATGTCTCCTGCGGAGCCCGTCTATCCCCATGGTCCTTACGGAGTCCCCAGCATCCACTACGGACTACGAGAAATAGATTTACCGGTAAGTAAAATCTTATTTTTTCTCTTCCACAGGTTTCACGGAGTTGGCCTTCAAGTACCCTCTCCTTTGTAAAGTGATGCTACAGTCCCCCAGCTACCATGATGGCCTACTTGTGATGTGGACTTTTCCCCACTGGGATGTTATACCCTCAGGTGAGATGCTGGACCCCAACCTCCCTGATGTCAGTGTTACCTGTGTGTTGTTGCCTTCACCTGCACTTCTTCTTTTTTAGGAGGGATGTGATGCTTTGAAGTACCTTGTAAATAATACTATTTTTCTCTTCCACAGGTTTCACGGAGTAGCCCTTCCAAGTACCCTCTCTGGTGTAAAGTGATTCTTTAGTCCCCCAGCTACCATGATGGCCTACTTGTGATGTGGACCTTCCCACCACTGCGTTGTTACCAAAGATACCATCCAGGTGAGATGCTGGACCCCAACCTCCCTGATGTCAGTGTTACCTGTGTGTTGATGCCTGCACCTGCTCTTCTTTTTCAGGAGGGATGTGACGCTTTGAAGTACTTTGTAAATAATAGTGATGAGCGGGTTCGGTTTCCGAGAAACCGAACCCCCCCGAACTTACGCTTTTTACACGGGTCCGAGCCATACTCTGATTCTCCCGTATGGCTCGGTTAACTCGAGCGCGCCCGAACGTCATCATCCCTCTGTCGGATTCTCGCGAGATTCGGATTCTATATAAGCAGCCGCGCATCGCCGCCATTTTCACACGTGCATTGGAGATGATAGGGATAGGACGTGGCTGGCGTCCTCTCCGTTTATATACTACTAGTAGAAGACAGTTGATTTGATTGCTTGTTTATTACTATAATTGTGGGGAGGATTGGGGAGCAGCTGTTAGGAGGAGTACAGTGCAGAGTTTTGCTGATAAGTGACCACCAGTTTTTATCCGTTCTCTGCCTGAAAAAAACGCTCCATACCATATCTGTGCTCAGTGTGCTGCATGATATATCTGTGCTGAGTGCTCACACTGCTTAATTGTGGGGACTGGGGAGCAGCTATAGCAGGAGTACAGTGCAGAGTTTTGCTGACAGTGACCACCAGTATACGTTTGTCTGCCTGAAAAACACTCCATATCTGTGCTCAGTGTGCTGCTTTATTGTGGGGACTGGGGACCATCAATATAATTAATATTATATAGGAGGAGTACAGTGCAGAGTGCACTGCTGTACCTACCCCTGTGTCGTCACTCGTCATCCATTAAGTATACTATCCATCCATCTACATTGTATACCTGTGGTGCCTTTTTTTTAGACTAGTTTAGCAGTTTGCTGACCATGTCCACCAGGTCCATTATACTGTATATAGCAGTACGGTAGGCCACTGCTGTACCTACCTCTGTGTCGTCATTCATCATCCATTAAGTATACTATCCATCCATCTACATTGTATACCTGTGGTGCCTTTTTTTTTTAGACTAGTTTAGCAGTTTACTGACAGTGTCCACCAGGTCCATTATACTGTATATAGCAGTACGGTAGGCCACTGCTGTACCTACCTCTGTGTCGTCATTCATCATCCATTAAGTATACTATCCATCCATCTACATTGTATACCTGTGGTGCCTTTTTTTTTAGACTAGTTTAGCAGTTTACTGACAGTGTCCACCAGGTCCATTATACTGTATATAGCAGTACGGTAGGTCACTGCTGTACCTACCTCTGTGTCGTCACTCGTCATCCATTAAGTATACTATCCATCCATCTACATTGTATACCTGTGGTGCCTTTTTTTTAGAATAGTTTAGCAGTTTGCTGACCGTGTCCACCAGGTCCATTATACTGTATATAGCAGTATGGTAGGCCACTGCTGTACCTACCTCTGTGTCGTCACTCGTCATCCATTTAGTATACTATCCATCCATCTACATTGTATACCTGTGGTACCTTTTTTAGACTAGTTTAGCAGTTTGCTGACAGTGTCCACCAGGTCCAGTATACTATATATAGCAGTACGGTAGGCCACTCTTGTACCTACCTCTGTGTCGTCACTCGTCATCCATTAAGTATACTATCCATCCATCTACATTGTATACCTGTGGTGCCTTTTTTTTAGACTAGTTTAGCAGTTTGCTGACAGTGTCCACCAGGTCCAGTATACTATATATAGCAGTACGGTAGGCCACTCTTGTACCTACCTCTGTGTCGTCACTCGTCATCCATTAAGTATACTATCCATCCATCTACATTGTATACCTGTGGTGCCTTTTTTTTAGACTAGTTTAGCAGTTTGCTGACAGTGTCCACCAGGTCCAGTATACTATATATAGCAGTACGGTAGGCCACTGCTGTACCTACCTCTGTGTCGTCACTCGTCATCCATTAAGTATACTATCCATCCATCTACATTGTATACCAGTGGTGCCTTTTTTTTAGACTAGTTTAGCAGTTTGCGGACAGTGTCCACCAGGTCCTTTATACTATATATAGCAGTACGGTAGATCACTGCTGTACCTACCTCTGTGTCGTCACTCGTCATCCATTAAGTATACTATCTATCCATCTACATTGTATACCTGTGGTGCCTTTTTTTAGACTAGTTTGCTGACAGTGTCCACCAGGTCCAGTATACTATATATAGCAGTACGGTAGGCCAATGCGGTACCTACCTCTGTGTCGTCACTCGTCAACCATTAAGTATACTATACATCCATCTACATTGTATACCTGTGGTGCCTTTTTTTTAGACTAGTTTAGCAGTTTGCTGACAGTGTCCACCAGGTCCATTATACTGTATATAGCAGTACGGTAGGTCACTGCTGTACCTACCTCTGTGTCGTCACTCGTCATCCATTAAGTATACTATCCATCCATCTACATTGTATACCTGTGGTGCCTTTTTTTTAGACTAGTTTAGCAGTTTGCTGACAGTGTCCACCAGGTCCAGTATACTATATATAGCAGTACGGTAGGCCACTGCTGTACCTACCTCTGTGTCGTCACTCGTCATCCATTAAGTATACTATCCATCCATCTACATTGTATACCTGTGGTGCCTTTTTTTTAGACTAGTTTCGCAGTTTGCTGACAGTGTCCACCAGGTCCATTATACTGTATATAGCAGTACGGTAGGCCACTGCTGTACCTACCTCTGTGTCGTCACTCGTCATCCATTAAGTATACTATCCATCCATCTACATTGTATACCTGTGGTGCCTTTTTTTTAGACTCGTTTAGCAGTTTGCTGACAGTGTCCACCAGGTCCATTATACTGTATATAGCAGTACGGTAGGTCACTGCTGTACCTACCTCTGTGTCGTCACTCGTCATCCATTAAGTATACTATCCATCCATCTACATTGTATACCTGTGGTGCCTATTTTTTAGACTAGTTTAGCAGTTTGCTGACAGTGTCCACCAGGTCCAGTATACTATATATAGCAGTACAGTAGGCCACTGCTGTACCTACCTCTGTGTCGTCACTCGTCATCCATTAAGTATACTATCCATCAAACTACATTGTATACCTGTGGTGCCTTTTTTTAGACTAGTTTAGCAGTTTGCTGACAGTGTCCACCAGGTCCAGTATACTATATATAGCAGTACGGTAGGCCACTGCTGTACCTACCTCTGTGTCGTCACTCGTCATCCATTAAGTATACTATCCATCCATCTACATTGTATACCTGTGGTGCATTTTAGTTGTGCGCAGTATATATAGTAGTAGGCCATTGCTATTGATACTGGCATATAATTCCACACATTAAAATATGGAGAACAAAAATGTGAAAGTTAAAATAGGGAAAGATCAAGATCCACTTCCATCTCGTGCTGAAGCTGCTGCCACTAGTCATGACCGAGACGATGAAATGCCATCAACGTCGTCTGCCAAGGCCGATGCCCAATGTCATAGTAGAGAGAATGTAAAATCCAAAACACAAAAGTTCAGTAAAATGACCCAAAAATCAAAATTAAAAGCGTCTGAGGAGAAGCGTAAACTTGCCAATATGCCATTTACGACACGGAGTGGCAAGGAACGGCTGAGGCCCTGGCCTATGTTCATGGCTAGTGGTTCAGCTTCAAATTATGATGGAAGCACTCATCCTCTCGCTAGAAAAAAGAAAAGACTTAAGCTGGCAAAAGCACAGCAAAGATCTGTGCGTTCTTCGAAATCACAAATCCCCAAGGAGAGTCCAATTGTGTCGGTTGCGATGCCTGACCTTCCCAACACTGGACGGGAAGAGCTTGCGCCTTCCACCATTTGCACGCCCCCTGTAAGTGCTGGAAGGAGCACCCGCAGTCTAGTTCCTGATAGTCAAATTGAAGATGTCAGTGTTGAAGTACACCAGGATGAGGATATGGGTGTTGCTGGCGCTGGGGAGCAAATTGACAAGGAGGATTCTGATGGTGAGGTGGTTTGTTTAAGTCAAGCACCCGGGGAGACACCTGTTGTCCGTGGGACTAATATGGCCATTGACATGCCTGGTCAAAATACAAAAAAAATCACCTCTTCGGTGTGGAATTATTTCAACAGAAATGCGGACAACTGGTGTCAAGCTGTGTGTTGCCTTTGTCAAGCTGTAATAAGTAGGGGTAAGGACGTTAACCACCTAGGAACATCCTCCCTTATACGTCACCTGGACCGCATTCATCAGAAGTCAGTGACAAGTTCAAAAACTTTGGATGACAGCGGAAGCAGTCCACTGACCCCTAAATCCCTTCCTCTTGTAACCAAGCTCCTGCAAACCACACCACCAACTCCCTCAGTGTCAATTTCCTCCTTACCCAGGAAAGCCAATAGTCCTGCAGGCCATGTCACTGTCAAGTCTGACGAGTCCTCTCCTGCCTGGGATTCCTCCGATGCATCCTTGAGTGTAACGCCTACTGCTGCTGGCGCTGCTGTTGTTGCTGCTGGGAGTCGATCGTCATCCCAGAGGGGAAGTCGGAAGACCACTTGTACTACTTCCAGTAAGCAATTGACTGTACAACAGTCCTTTGCGAGGAAGATGAAATATCACAGCAGTCATCCTGCTGCAAAGCGGATAACTGAGGCCTTGGCAGCCTGGGCGGTGAGAAACGTGGTTCCAGTATCCATCGTTAATTCAGAGCCAACTATAGACTTGATTGAGGTACTGTGTCCCCAGTACCAAATACCATCTAGGTTCCATTTCTCTAGGCAGGCGATACCGAAAATGTACACAGACCTCAGAAAAAGACTCACCAGTGTCCTAAAAAATGCAGTTGTACCCAATGTCCACTTAACCACGGACATGTGGACAAGTGGAGCAGGGCAGACTCAGGACTATATGACTGTGACAGCCCACTGGGTAGATGTATTGCCTCCTGCTGCAAGAACAGCAGCGGCGGCACCAGTAGCAGCATCTCGCAAACGCCAACTCGTTCCTAGGCAGGCTACGCTTTGTATCACCGCTTTCCAGAATAGGCACACAGCTGAAAACCTCTTACGGCAACTGAGGAAGATCATCGCAGAATGGCTTACCCCAATTGGACTCTCCTGGGGATTTGTGACATCGGACAACGCCAGCAATATTGTGTGTGCAATACATCTGGGCAAATTCCAGCACGTCCCATGTTTTGCACATACCTTGAATTTGGCGATGCAGAATTATTTAAAAAACGACAGGGGCGTGCAAGAGATGCTGTTGGTGGCCCGAAGAATTGCGACCCACTTTCGGCATTCATGCACCGCGTACAGAAGACTGGAGCACCACCAAACATTCCTGAACCTGCCCTGCCATCATCTGAAGCAAGAGGTGGTAACGAGGTGGAATTCAACCCTCTATATGCTTCAGAGGATGGAGGAGCAGCAAAAGGCGATTCAAGCCTATACATCTGCCCACGATATAGGCAAAGGAGGGGGAATGCACCTGACTCAAGCGCAGTGGAGAATGATTTCAACGTTGTGCAAGGTTCTGCAACCCTTTGAACTTGCCACACGTGAAGTCAGTTCAGACACTGCCAGCCTCAGTCAGGTCATTCCCCTCATCAGGCTTTTGCAGAAGAAGCTGGATACATTGAAGGAGGAGCTAAAACAGAGCGATTCCGCTAGGCATGTGGAACTTGTGGATGGAGCCCTTAATTCGCTTAACCAGGATTCACGGGTGGTCAATCTGTTGAAATCAGAGCACTACATTTTGGCCACTGTGCTCGATCCTAGATTTAAAACCTACGTTGTATCTCTCTTTCCGGCAGACACAAGTCTGCAGGGGTTCAAAGACCTGCTGGTGAGAAAATTGTCAAGTCAAGTGGAACGTGACCCGTCAACAGCTCCTCCTTCACATTCTCCCGCAACTGGGGGTGCGAGGAAAAGGCTAAGAATTCCGAGCCCACCCGCTGGCGGTGATGCAGGGCAGTCTGGAGCGAGTGCTGACATCTGGTCCAGACTGAAGGACCTGCCAACGATTACTGACATGTCGTCTACTGTCACTGCATATGATTCTCTCACCATTGAAAGAATGGTGGAGGATTATATGAGTGACCGCATCCAAGTAGGCACGTTAGACAGTCCGTACGTATACTGGCAGGAAAAAGAGGCAATTTGGAGGCCCTTGCAGAAACTGGCTTTATTCTACCTAAGTTGCCCTCCCTCCAGTGTGTACTCCGAAAGAGTGTTTAGTGCAGCCGCTCACCTTGTCAGCAATCGGCGTACGAGGTTACTTCCAGAAAATGTGGAGAAGATGATGTTCATTAAAATGAATTATAATCCATTCCTCCGTGGAGACATTCACCAGCAGCAATTGCCTCCAGAAAGTACACGGGGACCTGAGATGGTGGATTCCAGTGGGGACGAATTAATAATCTGTGAGGAGGGGGATGTACACAGTGAAAGGGGTGATGAATCGGACGATGAGGAGGAGGTGGCCATCTTGCCTCTGTAGAGCCAGTTTGTGCAAGGAGAGATTGATTGCTTCTTTTTTGGTGGGGGCCCAAACCAACCAGTCATTTCAGTCACAGTCGTGTGGCAGACCCTGTCACTGAAATGATGGGTTCGTTAAAGTGTGCATGTCCTGTTTATACAACATAAGGGTGGGTGGGAGGGCCCAAGGACAATTCCATCTTGCACCTCTTTTTTTCTTTCATTTTTCTTTGCATCATGTGCTGTTTGGGGACTATTTTTTTGAAGAGCCATCCTGCCTGACACTGCAGTGCCACTCCTAGATGGGCCAGGTGTTTGTGTCGGCCACTTGTGTCGCTTAGCTTAGTCACACAGCGACCTTGGTGCGTCTCTTTTTTTCTTTGCATCATGTGCTGTTTGGGGACTATTTTTTTGAAGTGCCATCCTGTCTGACACTGCAGTGCCACTCCTACATGGGCCAGGTGTTTGTGTCGGCCATTTAGGTCGCTTAGCTTAGTCACACAGCTACCTCATTGCGCCTCTTTTTTTCTCTGACGTCCTAGTGGATGCTGGGTACTCCGTAAGGACCATGGGGTATAGACGGGCTCCGCAGGAGACTGGGCACTCTTAAAAGAAAGATTAGGTACTATATCTGGTGTGTACTGGCTCCTCCCTCTATGCCCCTCCTCCAGACCTCAGTTAGTATCTGTGCCCGGCCAGAGCTGGATGCACCCTAGGGGCTCTCCTTAGCTTCCTAGAAAAGAAAGTATTTGTTAGGTTTTTTATTTTCAGTGAGATCTGCTGGCAACAGACTCACTGCTACGTGGGACTGAGGGGAGAGAAGCGAACCTACCTGCTTGCAGCTAGCTTGGGCTTCTAAGGCTACTGGACACCATTAGCTCCAGAGGGATCGAACATAGGCCCAGTCCTCGGTCGTCCGGTCCCGGAGCCGCGCCGCCGTCCCCCTTGCAGAGCCAGAAGAACGAAGAGAAGTTGAAAATCAGCGGCTGAAGACTCCGGTCTTCATTAAGGTAGCGCACAGCACTGCAGCTGTGCGCCATTGCTCCCTTAGCACACCACACACTCCGGTCACTGATGGGTGCAGGGCGCTGGGGGGGGGGGGGGCGCCCTGGGCAGCAATTAGATTACCTTACTTGGCGAAAAGCACATAATACAGTCTGATAAACTGTATATGTGCATTAACCCCCGCCATTAAAGTACATAAAAGGACAGAAGTCTGCCACTGAGGGGGCCGGGCCTTCTTCCTCAGCACACACCGGCGCCATTTTCTCTTCACAGCTCAGCTGGAAGGAAGCTCCCCAGGCTCTCCCCTGCAGTATCCTGGTACACAAAGGGTAAAAAAAGAGAGGGGGGGCACATAAATTTAGGCGCAAAACTGTGTATATAAGCTGCCATAGGGGAAAAATCACTCAGTATAGTGTACATCCCTGTATTATATAGCGCTGTGGTGTGTGCTGGCATACTCTCTCTCTGTCTCTCCAAAGGGCCTGGTGGGGGAACTGTCTTCAAATAGAGCATCCCCCGTGTGTGTGGTGTGTCGGTACGCGTGTGTCGACATGTCTGAGGTAAAAGGCTCCTCTAAGGAGGTGATAGAGCGGATAAGTGTGTGGGAGGGTGTCTCCGTCAACAACGCCGACACCTGTTTGGATATGTGTAAGTGCTGAGGTAAAATTATTGCACAAAAGGTTAGGGAACAGAAAGGAAATCTACCCTGGTCTGTCCCTATGTCACAGAGTCCTTCAGAGTCTCTCTATGCTCACTATCCAAAATAACAAAGTATCGACATGGAGTTTAACTCCACTGTTCGACTACGATAATGCAAAGTTACAGCCAAGAGGGCTAAAAGATATTCAATATATGATTATTGGAATAAAAGATGATTTGCATATCACTGATGACTCATCTGTCCCTGACACGAGAGTACACATGTTAAGGGGAAGAATGCTGAGGTAAATTTCCCTCCTCTCATGAGGAAAAAGAGCGGGAATCTCCAGACAAGAGACGGCAGCTTCCCACAAGAGAATTCTCAGGCTGTATCCTTTCCCCACTAGGGCCAGGATATGTTGAGAATCTTCCCCTTGGGTGTCCTGTTTGCACTAGCTATTCTCAGGGATCCTGCAGATAGTGTGCACATTCTAGTATACTACCCAGACCGGCGATTGTGTCGGCATGGGTTTATAGCGCTGTGGCAGCGTGGACAGGTACCTTATCAGCAGAGATTGAGACCCTAGTATGCATATAAATATTTTAAGATGCTGTCTTAAGTGATAGATATATAATTATATAGCATGCCCAAAGGGACATGAGTATACTGGGTCCTAGAGACAAAAGCTATGTCGATTTCTGCTTGACGTGTCCTGTAGAATATACATTGGACAGATGATGCCGACTTAAGAGGCATATGGAAGGCTGAGGATTGTGTGGAGAAAGGTTCTTGGGCCTGGTCTCCACAGCTATAGCTGGTAATTCTGATATTTTGCCTTATATTCCTGCACAGCCTAGGAAAGCACGACATTATTAAATGCAGCTTTTCGAATAAAGAAACAAGAAAGTCTGAGGTGCGTCCTTTCTTGTCAGAGCCGGGGGCAGAGGAAAGAAGCTGTACAACACAGCTAGTCCCCAGGAACAGAAGTCCTCCCCGGCCTCTACAAAAATCCACCGCATGTCGCTAGGGCTCCACAGGCGGAGCTAAATCCCGGTGGGGACACGCCTTCGTAAGTTCAGCCACAAGTGGGTTCACTCCCTGTTAGATCCCTGGGCAATAGAAATTGTATCGCAGGGATACAGGCTGGACTGTGAGAAGATGCCCCCTCACCGAGGACACGGCGGGCTTCCCCCCAAGAGAGGGAGCCAGTGTTAACTGCAATTCGTAAATTGTATCTTCAACAGGTGGTGGTCAAGGGTCCCCTCCTTCAACAAGAGGGTGTTATTATTCGACCATGTTATAATCCCGAAACCAGACGGTTCGGTTAGACCCATATTGAATTAAAATCCCTGAACATATACTTGAAAAGGTTCAGGTTCAAGATGGAATCGCTAAGAGCGGTCATTGCAAGCCTGAAATGAATCGGGACATAAGGGATGCATACCTTCGTGTCCCCATTTATCCACCTCATCAGGCGTACCTCAGAATTGTGGTGCGGGATTGTCATTACCAATTTCACCAAGGTAATGGCGGATATGATGGTGCTCCTGCGGAAGCAAGGTGTCACTATTATCACATACTTGGATGATCTCCTCATAAAAGCGAGATCAAGAGAGCAGTTGCTGGACAGCGTATCACCTTCTCTGGAAGTGAAACGGCAACACGACTGGATTCTATATATTCCAAAGTCGCAGTTGGTTCCTACAGCTCATCTGCCTCGCCTAGGCATGATCCTAGACACAGACCAGAAGAGGGTTTATCTCCCGATAGAGAGAGCTCAGGAGCTCATGACACTGGTCAGGAATCTATTGAAAACCAAAACAGGTGTCAGTGCATCACTGCACTCAAGTCCTGGGAAGGATGATGGCATCATACGAGGCCATCCCCTTCGGCTGGTTCCATGCACAATGGAACTTACTGGACAAGTGGTCCGGATCACATCTTCAGATGCATCGGTTAATCACCCTATCCCCCAGGGCCAGGGTGTCTCTCCTGTGGTGGCTGCGGAGTGCTCACCTTCTCGAGGGCCGCAGATTCGGCATTCAGGACTGGGTCCTGGTGACCACGGATGCAAGCCTCCGAGGGTGGGGGGCAGTTACATAGGGAAGAAAATTCCAAGGTTTGTGGTCAAGCCAACAGACTTGCCTTCACATCAATATCCTGGAACTAAGGGCCATATACAACGCCCTAAGTCAAGCGGAGTTCCTGCTTCGCGACCAACCGGTTCTGATCCAGTCAGACCGCAGGGGCTCATGTAAACCGCCAGAACGGCACAAGGAGCAGGGTGGCGAGGGTAGAAGCCACCAGAATTCTTCGCTGGGCGGAGAATCAAGTAAGCGCACTGTCAGCAGTGTTCATTCCGGGAGTGGACACGACCTCCACCCGGGAAAGTGGTGACTTCATCAGGAAGTCTTCACGCAGTTTTGCAAATTGATGGAAACTGCCCCAGGTGGACTACATGGCGTCCCACCTCAATAAAAAGATAAAAAAGGTTTTACGCTGGGTCAAGGGACTCTCAGGCGATAGCTGTGGTCGCACTAGTAACACCGTGGGTGTTCCAGTCGGTCTATATATTCCCTCCTCTTCCTCTCAGACCCAAGGGCTGAGAATTGTAATAAACGGAGGAGTGTGAACAATATTCTTTGCTCCGGATTGGCCAAGAAGGACTCGGTACCTGGAACTGCAAGAAATGCTCTCAGAGGACCCATGGCCTCTGCCTCTCAGTCAGGACATGTTGCAACAGGGACCCTGTCTGATCCAAGACTTACCGCGGCTGCGTTGGTAGGCATGGCGGTTGAACGCCGGATCCTAGCGGAAAAGGGCATTCCGGATGCAGTTATTCCTACGCTGATAAAGGCTAGGAAAGACGTGACAGCAAGACTTTTTCACTGTATATGGCGAAAATAGGTTGCTTGGTGTGTGGCCGGGAAGACCCTACAGAGGAATTCCAGGGGGGTCGATTCCTGCACTTCCTATAGTCAGGAGTGACAATGGGCCTAAAATTAGGATCCATAAAGGCCAAGATTTCGGCCCTATCCCTTTTTCTCTCAAAAAGAACTGGCTTCACTGCCTGAAGTTCGGACGTTGTTACAGGGGTGCTGCATATTCAGCCCCTTTTGTGCCTCCAGTGGCACCTTGGGATCTTAACGTGTGTTGGATTCCTAAAATCCCACTGGTTTGAGCCACTTAAGACCGTGGAGCTAAAATATCTCACGTGGAAAGTGGTCATGCTTTTGGCCTTAGCTTGGACTAGGCGTGTGTCAGAATTGGCGGCTTTGTCATGTAAAAGCCCATATCTGATCTTCCATATGGAAAGGGCAGAATGGAGGACTCGTCCCCAATTTCTCCCTAAGGTGGTATCATCGTTTAATTTGAACCTACCTATTGTGGTGCCTGCTGCTACTAGGGACTTGGAGGATTCCAAGTTGCTGGACGTAGTCCGGGCCCTGAAACTTTGTTTCCAGGACGGCTAGAGTCAGAAAAACTGACTCGTTATTTATCCTGCATGCACCCAACAAGCTGGGTGCTCCTGCTTCATAGCAGACTATTGCTCGCTGGATCTGTAGCACGATTCAGCTTGCACATTCTGCGGCTGGACTGCCGCATCCTAAATCAGTAAAGGCCCATTCCACGAGGAAGGTGGGCTCTTCTTGGACGGCTGCCCGACGGGTCTCGGCTTTACAACTTTGCCGAGCTGCTACTTGGTCGGGTTCAAACACTTTTGCAAAATTCTACAAGTTTGATACCCTGGCTGAGGAGGACCTTGAGTTTGCTCATTCGGTGCTGCAGAGTCATCCGCACTCTCCCGCCCATTTGGGAGCTTTGGTATAATCCCCATGGTCCTTACGGAGTACCCAGCATCCACTAGGACGTCAGAGAAAATAAGAATTTACTCACCGGTAATTCTATTTCTCGTAGTCCGTAGTGGATGCTGGGAGCCCGTCCCAAGTGCGGACTCTCTGCAATACATGTATATAGTTATTGCTTAACTAAAGGGTTATTGTATGAGCCATCTGTTGAGAGAGGCTCAGTTATTGTTCATACTGTTAACTGGGTATAGTATCACGAGTTGTACGGTGTGATTGGTGTGGCTGGTATGAGTCTTACCCTGGATTCCAAATCCTTTCCTAGTAATGTCAGCTCTTCCGGGCACAGTTTCCCTAACTGAGGTCTGGAGGAGGGGCATAGAGGGAGGAGCCAGTGTACACCAGATATAGTACCTAATCTTTCTTTTAAGAGTGCCCAGTCTCCTGCGGAGCCCGTCTATACCCCATGGTCCTTACGGAGTACCCAGCATCCACTACAGACTACGAGAAATAGAATTACCGGTGAGTAAATTCTTATTTTCTTTGCATCATGTGCTGTTTGGGGACTATTTTTTTGAAGTGCCATCCTGTCTGACACTGCAGTGCCACTCCTAGATGGGCCAGGTGTTTGTGTCGGCACTTGGGTCGCTTAGCTTAGATAAGCTGAAGGCTGCATAAGCCTGAAGCCATATAAGAGTCCAAGTTTTTGTGATTGGTTGTTGGTGACTAAGCAGTTGCTAGGCAGATCAGTGTGTTCTTGGGTATTTTTCCTATAGGATTATAGGGCTGTCCATCAAGAGGGTAGGGGTTGGTCTTGGAATAATATATAAGCCATGGTCATATGACTCAGACTTCCTCTTGCCATTTTGGAATGGCCCAGGAAGGCTGAGTACACATGCTGTATGTTATGCTATGCTTTTTATTTTTTATTTTTTTTATTTTTTTTTCTCTTCATGTGGCTTGCTTTGATTCTTTGTTTGGGGATCGTTTTCCCTGTCATTAGTCTGTTATTATTCCCCTGGGGTCTCTAAGTGGTTCTGCTTTCACAATCTCTCATGCGCATCCCCACTGGTCTGCCCCCCTCCCCCCCCCTTCCCCACTCCCAGCATGTTGGCTGCGGCCGTCGCTTGCACCGGCCGGCCTGTGGTCTCCCTTGCCTTGGCCCCGCTCTGGCCGGCGGGTCGCGTCGGGGGCCCTGCACTGCGGTCCGCGCCTCTCCCCTGTCTTGTTTGTCGGAGGGTGGGACGGGTGCCCCTGCAGCGGCAGCAGCGGGCGTTGGACGGCGCGCGGACGCGGGTGTATTACCCGGCGCCCGCGACGCTGCAGTTCCCCTCTCCTCCCGGCCGGCATCTCCGCACGCGGCTCTCTCCTCCTTACCGCTTTGGCTGGTGGCTACGGCATCCACGCGGTGCCGTGCGGCCCCTGGGGTGGCTACAGGGCGGGACGGGCGGCAGCGTGTGGCGGCCGGGACTGTGCGCGGGTGGCGACCTCTCCTGGCCTTGCCTGGTAGAGTGTTCCTGGGTGAGGGTTTTAGCCCCACCATATATACATGTGGTGTGTTTAAAAGTATTTCTTATTTTTACCTTTTTCTGTTTTGTTTTGTTTTTTAGTTTAATTTTTTTTTTTTCTCTCTTTTTTATTTATATATAAGGGCTTATGCAGCAGACCTTTGTGGTGGTGTTTTCACCCACACCATGGCAGAATTGCTGTATTGGCCCAAGGTTATACGGTTTTCTGGGATGCGGTTTCGTTTAGGTGGTAAATTTGGTGCTGCCACAGGCACATTACACCATGCAGCTGCAGTACATTGAAATTAATTTTGCTATGGGGACTAGTATATTTAGTTCATTTATAGTATTGTTCATTTTAGTACGAGCACCTGGAAGGGCAATGCAAGGGGCACAAATACATGTATTGCACATTAGGTGGCACAGTCCTCCCTGGCAGCTGCCTGCCCTTGCCTGGCCTTCCTCCCTGCTTGCTGCGTTGGTCGGGAGTACCGGGGGGTTCGTATCCTGGCATTTGCCACACGGTTGCGGCCGCACAGGCCCGGTTTTGCCCTTCCAGTCTACTCCGTTGGTCCTGTTTCTGTTGTTGGTGCGCAGGAGCTTCCTGCGCTTGTTGTCCCCTCTGTTTTTTCTGCGCAGGTGTCTACGGGCCGGAGGAATCGGGGCATCAGCACGGAGGAACCGGAGGTCGAGGAGGGATGCGATGGCAGGTGAAGACGCACCTCCGGAATCGGTGGCGGAAGCTGATGGTGTTCCAGGTACGTCAGGCGCCGGTGAGCATGCTCTTGTTTTCACCTTATTTACAGTGCGTTAACTTCTGTAGTGTTACCCTGGTTCTGCTTGGCGCCCGCGCTAGTTGGCTAGGCTCATTGCGCGGCGCGTGGCGTTAGACGTCTAGGAAAGGCAAGGCACCGGCGGTTACGGTTCCCTCCACCCCCTGCGAGTCGCGAAGAATCCAGACAGGGGAAGGGGGCATTGGGGCGAAAGCTTTCCTTACTTTCATCTGTAGTTGCGGTTTTGGATTGATTTTACGGATTGCGGCATCAGGTCACGACCTGTCGCGTATCCCCACATGGTGCAGTTTTTGTGTCAGCGCCCACAATTGAAATCCTAGGTTTCGCTTGGGGAGATTACCACAGGAAGGCCATCATGGTCGGGGTGGGAACGTCGTTTTCCTTGGTTGTCTGGTTGGGGTCACCTGGCAGGCCGTAACGCACTGTGGGGTCCCAGGTCGCAGGCCCCTCGCAGTTGGCACTTCTGTTCTGCGCCCCGTGTTTGGGGGGGGGGGTTCGCTTGCGGCAGGGGCTAGTATACCACAGGCGTCCGCCCCAGTTTTCGTCACTCATGCAACTTTGTGAGACCTGTCGCCCGGCCAGTGACAGTGGCCCTGCCGCGAACGGGTAACCTGCCCGTGGTGGCGCGCCGGTGTTTTTTATGTCTGCTCACGATGTCCCGCGTCAGGTCCGGCGGAAGGTGGGCGCAGAACCGGCTTGGGCATTTGTCTTATCCTCACAGGGTTTTCTTTTCATGCTCCGTTTCCGATACCGTGCGCGAAGAGAGTGCTAGTCTTTTAGGGACTATGCGTTTTGTTTCAGGCTATGGGCCGGGTACCCCCCTTTTGGCTAAGTCATACGTTGGGCCTCTTCCCCTGCGCCCATATCCCCTGCAATTTTTCGGGCCTCGATTAGGTGCCAGTTTTCTGTGGACGGGGTGTGTCCCTGGGGTTTTCTGTCTCACGTGCCTCTTTGAGAAATGCGGCACTGTCCTGCGTTGGTGCATACTGTCCGTCTCCGGTGTGGCTCGCTACCGGGACTATTTTCTCTGCATAGGTCTGGGAGGCATTTCGGTTTGCAGCTATCCTTCTGTAGGTTGACAGGTCTTGTTCGGGGTCCGGGGTGTTTCCCGTTGCCCCGGTGCGCTGCTAGGGCCCTAACGGTTGCCTGAGTTTGCAAGGGTTGGCACTGGGCACGATGGCGGGTTGCTAACGCCTCCCCGCTGACAAGTTGCCGACACTTTGGGTTTTGTTGACCACAGCTAAGGGCAACGCGAAGTGGGTTTTAGCGGGTCAGTCATCGTTCAGTTCACCCCCCTTTGTTACGAGCAGGTTTATCCCCATGGGTGGCATAGTTTGCAGGGAACATGTGGGACGCTGCGGGGTCAGCCAAGCAGCTTCACGCATTTTCCCTTCCCGCGAGATCAGAGATGTTTTCGGGGATTCGGTCTTCAGTCCTATAGGCTTGTTACGGGGAGGTTTTTCGGGCCTCCTCCTGGTTCCCTCCGGTCCCCCTAGGCTTTGCGACTGTTACGGCATCTGTTTGCCGGCTTGCGGCGCAGTTTGACCATTGCGCGCCCGGAGTCGGAATGGGTTGGCTTGATGCTTTGTCCCTTTGCAGTTTGATGAGTGCCGCGACTGGGTTCCGGGGGGGGAAAGTCATAAGGTTTCCTCATGCCCGTCTTCTGGCGTTTGGATTGTCCAGGCTGGTCGGCTACTTGGACAGGTCATGCGTTGGCTCCTTCCTCGTTTAGGGCATCTGCTGCATCCCGTGTTTCTTTCAGTAGGTTGGTTACAGCGGTGTGTCCCTGGTAGATGGTGTGCTGGTCTTCCCGTTCGAGCATTATTTGGGAGGGGGGTCCTAGGCGGCCATGTATCCTGCCTTTGCGGGCATTTGCTTCCGTTCTAAACTGCGCAGGCTGGTGGACCCCTCCTGGTCTTTCGTTAGCACTTTGGGGTGGGGGCTAGGGTGCGCCCCGCGCCTGCGGACACATTTAGGCCTGCCACGTGGCAAATTTTGGCAGAGTTGCTGGGTGTGCTGACTCCTGTCGCCAAGCTGATGTGGGAGGTGGCCCCGGTTTAGATTAGCTTTTGCTTTGGCTTTCTTCTGGTTTTTGCGGGTGAGCGAAGGGTGGCGAGCGGCAGGCAGTTCGGGATGCCGGGACCTTTATCGGTAACGCGGTTTACAGGGTGGTCTGTTGCTCGGCAGGATGGTGTGATCCAAATCGGATCAAGCAGCTGGGGGTCGCTGGGTGTCCTTGGAGGCCCAGGAGGTTGTTGGTGTCAGCCCGCTGCGAATGGCGCAGGAGTATGGATGGGCCTCCGAGGGGGCGACTAATTGCTGATACAGGCGCTCGCTGGTTATCTCACTAAGTTGGGGCCGCTGGCCATGCGGCAACCACAGGGTCCACCACGGCGGCTGTTCAGGTGCTGGCCCATTGGCGGTATACTGCTTGGGTCCTATTCCTTACGGATGGGGGAGGCTGCAATTTGGCAGCCACAGGGGCCTCCACAGCAACTATTCAGGAGCTGAGCCATTGGGGGTATACTTCTTAGGTCCTATTCCTTGCGGTTTGGGGTGGCTACCTTGCGGCAGACTCAGGGTCATCCTCGGCAACTGTTGAGGAGCAGAGCTTTTTGGGGTGTGCTTATATTAGGTCCTATCCCCGGCGGACTGGGGAGGCTGACCATGCGGCAGCCACAGGGTTCTCCACGGCAGCGGTTTCGGGAGCAGGGTCGCTGGGGGGGATGCTTGTCGCAGGTCCTGTTTCCTGGCCGATTGGGGTGGCTGCTATGCGGCGGCCGCGGGGTCCCCCTCGGCAGCGGTTCCAGGGCTGGGACGTTGGAGGTATACCTTTTAGGTCCTGTTCCTTGCAGAGGGGGGAGTCTACCAGGCGGCAACCACAGGGTCCTCCCCGGCGGTTGTTCAGGAGCTGGGGATTTGGAGGTTTACTCCTTATAGGTCCTGTTCCTTTGGATTGGGGTGGCTGCTGGGCGGCAGTCTCAGGGTCCCCCACGGCAGCGGTCCAGGACCTGGGGCGTTGGGGGTGTACTTCTTAGGCCTATTCCTTGCGGAAGGGGGTGGCTACCATGCGGCAGCCACGGGGTCCACCGCGGCAGCTATTCAGGAAGGGGTCTGCTGGAGGTATATATATATATATATATATATATATATATATATATATTATTAAATTTTGTTGTTTTTTTTTTTTTTTTAGATCCATTCCTTGTGGAGGGGGGGTGACTGCCGTGCGGCAGACATAGGGTCCCCCTCGGCAGCTATTCAAGGGGTGGTTTCATTAGAGATATACTTCTTAGGTCCTATTTCTTACGGATGGGGCTGGCTACCATGAGGAAGCCACAGGTTCCTCCATGGCGGCGATGCAGGACGTGGGCCGTTGGAGTTATACTTTTTGGGTCCTATTCCTTGCGGATGGGGGTGGCTACCGTGCGGCAGCCACAGTGTCCTCCACGGCAGCTATTCAGGAGGTGCTCCGTGGAGGGAGGCTTACTATAAGCTTTCTGCATGTGGATAATGTTTAGTGGTGCCTGTTGTGCTAACCCAAAAACTTGTTTACCCGTCGGTTTTTGAACAAGTAGTGTTCAGGAATCGAGGGTGTGAAGTGAATTTTTAAATTTTCCTCCGAGGGGGCCTAATTACAATTGGCTCATCAAAGGTCCACGGGAGGTTTTGAGTTTTCTCCTTCACTTGGGTTAGTTCTGCTATATGTCACTTGGTTTTCTATGTGATGTCTGTCAGTGATGATTTCAGGGTGTTTTTCTTTTGCAGCCGTCAAAGGTTGAATGGGAATGGCTGGTTTGGCCACTCTTACATTTTGGGCGGCAGGGCATTACTTGGGCATAGGACAGCTGAGGTTTTGGGTTACGGCTTTTAGGTGGTCAGGCATCCTCTGCTGGTACTGCGTCAGCCGCAGTTTCGACAAGGGGGGAAGGCGTTTCGTCTTCTCCGGCTGAAATTTTGCAGGTTTTGTCTTACCTGGGGTTCTGGTCCTTTTAGTTAGCTTTCTCCTTTCCTGGTTTCTATTGGTTTGGATGGCAGGGCGGTTTGTTAAACCTCTGTGGCGGGAAGTCGCTACCAACCAGCGGTCAGATGGGCATAAGTGGTCATTGTGGGGCACCCTCTTTTATAAGGACGGCAGGTGTGTCCTTTTCTTGCGGTTGGACATTTAGACGTTCCCCTGCGGGAACCGAACGTTTGCCAGAGAAAAGAGGGGTGAGGCCTGCACAATGCGGGTTATGCAGGGAGGAGGCGGGGTTTGGTGTACTCCCCTCCTTGGTGGTTGGATTTCATCCAACGGACCGGAGCTGGTGTCTGGTAGCGACTGGTCCTGTTGCCATCCTCCAATATAAAATCAATTCAATTACAATTATAGTTTAAAGAACAGGTCAGCGATCAATAAATATCGTCTGGCCTTTAACTACAGCTAACCGTGTCCGTGTCGTTATTTTAGTGTGTCCTTTATTTTAGTGATAAGCTAGCTTAAAGAAGTGTTTATGTCAATCGCAATAAAATTATGGGCGCCTTAGATAAGCTGAAGGCTGCATAAGCCTGAAGCCATATAAGAGTCCAAGTTTTTGTGATTGGTTGTTGGTGACTAAGCAGTTGCTAGGTAGATCAGTGTGTTCTTGGGTATTTTTCCTATAGGATTATAGGGCTGTCCATCAAGAGGGTAGGGGTTGGTCTTGGAATAATATATAAGCCATGGTCATATGACTCAGACTTCCTCTTGCCATTTTGGAATGCCCTCCCGCCCGCCCTGACCATAATCTTATGTTCTTTTAATTTTCCTACATCTTGTTTTTCTCGGTGGGCTATTGACAGCCAGACTGGCGGGAAGTCGCTACCAACCAGCGGTCAGATGGGCATAAGTGGTCATTGTGGGGCACCCTCTTTTATAAGGACGGCAGGTGTGTCCTTTTCTTGCGGTTGGACATTTAGACGTTCCCCTGCGGGAACCGAACGTTTGCCAGAGAAAAGAGGGGTGAGGCCTGCACAATGCGGGTTATGCAGGGAGGAGGCGGGGTTTGGTGTACTCCCCTCCTTGGTGGTTGGATTTCATCCAACGGACCGGAGCTGGTGTCTGGTAGCGACTGGTCCTGTTGCCATCCTCCAATATAAAATCAATTCAATTACAATTATAGTTTAAAGAACAGGTCAGCGATCAATAAATATCGTCTGGCCTTTAACTACAGCTAACCGTGTCCGTGTCGTTATTTTAGTGTGTCCTTTATTTTAGTGATAAGCTAGCTTAAAGAAGTGTTTATGTCAATCGCAATAAAATTATGGGCGCCTTAGTCACACAGCTACCTCATTGCACCTCTTTTTTTCTTTGCATCATGTGCTGTTTGGGGACTATTTTTTTGAAGTGCCATCCTGTCTGACACTGCATTGCCACTCCTAGATGGGCCAGGTGTTTGTGTCGGCCACTTGGGTCGCTTAGCCTAGTTATCCAGCGACCTCAGTGCAAATTTTAGGACTAAAAATAATATTGTGAGGTGTTCAGAATAGACTGAAAATGAGTGGAAATTATGGTTATTGAGGTTAATAATACTATGGGATCAAAATGACCCCCAAATTCTATGATTTAAGCTGTTTTTGAGGGTTTTTTGAAAAAAACACCCGAATCCAAAACACACCCGAATCTGACAAAACATTTTCGGTAAGGTTTTGCCAAAACGCGTCCGAATCCAAAACACGGCCGCGGAACCGAACCCAAAACCAAAACACAAAACCCGAAAAATTTCCGGTGCACATCACTAGTAAATAATACTATTTTTCTCTTCCACAGGTTTCACGGAGTAGCCCTTCCAAGTACCCTCTCCAGTGTAAAGTGATGCTATAGTCCCCCCTCTACCATGATGGCCTAGTTGATGTGGACCTTCCTACCACTGCATTGTTACCAAGGATACCATCCAGGTGAAATGCTGAACCCCAACCTCCCTGATGTCAGTGTTACCTGTGTGTTGTTGCCTGCACCTGCCCTTCTTCTTTTTCAGGAGGGATGTGACGCTTTGAAGTACCTTGTAAATAATACTATTTTTCTCTTCCACAGGTTTCATGGAGTAACCCTTCCAAGTACCCTCTCCGGTGTAAAGTGATGCTAAAGTCCCCCTCTACCATGACAGCCTACTTGTGATGTAGACTTTTCCCCACTGGGATGTTATACCCTCAGGTGAGATGCTGACCCCCAACCTCCCTGATGTCAGTGTTACCTGTGTGTTGTTGCCTGCAGCTGCTCTTCTTCTTTTTCAAGAGGGATGTCATGCTGTGAAGTACCTTGCAACTAATACTATTTTTCTCTTCCACAGGTTTCACGGAGTTGCCCTTCAAGTACCCTCTCCTGTGTAAAGTGATGCTACAGTCCCCCCCTCTACCATGACGGCCTACTTGTGATGTGGACCTTCCCCCACTGGAATGTTATACCCTCAGGTGAGATTCTGGACCCCAACCTCCCTGATATCAGTGTTACCTGGGTGTTGTTGCCTGCACCTGCGCTTCTTCTTTTTCAGGAGGGATGTCACGCTTTGACAAATAAAAAGAGTCGAGGACTGCGCTTCTTGCTTTACTTGATACGATAAGCTGCTTGTGGAGGAGTGAGAGGATTCCACGTTCCTCTCAATATTTATGGATATAGAAGAAAAATGGGGTACATGGTTTTGCCCAATTGCTAACAAAAATCCTGCTGCGATCAACTTGGAATTTCCCCCCATGTGCACTGCAGGGGAGGCAGATTTAACATGTGCAGAGAGAGTTAGATTTGGGTGTGGTGTGTTCAATCTGCAATCTAATTTGCAGTGTAATAATAAAGCAGCCAGTATTTACCCTGCACAGAAACAAAATAACCCACCCAAATCTAACTCTTTCTGCACGTTATATCTGCCTCTCCTTCAGTGCACATGGTTTTGCCCAACTGCTAAAAAAATTCCTGCTGCGACCAACTTGGAATTACCCCCATTGTGTTACATAACTCCAGAAACATAATGGAGAACAAAAATTTGGAGGATAAAATAGGGAAAGATTGAGAACCACTTCCTCCTACTGCTTAAGCTGCTGCCACTAGCCATGACATAGACGATGAAATGCCATCAACGTCGTCTGCCAAGGCCAATGCCCAATGTGATAGTAGAGGGCATGTAAAATCCAAAAAGCCAAAGTTCAGTAAAAAGACCCCAAAAAAGAAATTTAAATAGTCTGAGGAGAAATGTAAACTTGCCAATATGCCATTTATGACACGGAGTGGCAAGGAACGGCTGAGGCCCTGGCCTATGTTCATGACTAGTGGTTCAGCTTCACATGACGATGGAAGCCCTCATCCTCCCGCTAGAAAAAAATTAAAAGAGTTAAGCTTGAAAAAGCACAGAAAAGAACTGTGCATTCTGAGATGGTATCACAAATCCCCAAGGAGAGTCCAAGTGTGTCGGCGGTTGCGATGCCTGACCTTCCCAACACTGGATGGGAAGAGGTGGTTTCTTTTACCATTTGCATGCCCTCTGCAAGTGCTGGAAGGAGTACCCACAGTCCAGTTCCTGATATTGAAATTGAAGATGTTACTGTTGAAGCACACCGGGATGAGGATATGGGTGTTGCTGGCGCTGAGGAGGAAGTTGACGATGAGGATTCTGATGGTGATGTGGTTTGTTTAAGTCAGGCACTGGGGGAGACACCTATTGTCCGTGGGATGAAGAAGCCCATTGTGATGCCTGGGCAAACTACCAAAAAAGGCACCTCTTCGGTGTGGAATTATTTATCCACGAATCCGGACAACAGGTGTCAAGCCATCTGTTGCATCTGTCAATCTGTAATAAGTAGGGGTAAGGATGTTAACCACCTAGGAACATCCTCCCCTATACGTCACCTGCTGTGCATTCATCATAAGTCAGTGTCAAGTTGTGAAACTTTGGGTAAGAGCGTAAGCAGTCCACTGACACCTAAATCCCTTCTTCCTCTTGTACCCAAGCACCTGCAGGCCACACCACCAACTCCCTCAATGTCAAGTTCCTCCTAAGTCAGGAACATCAGTAGTTCTGCAGGCCATGTCACTGTCAAGTCTGAGGAGTCCTCTCCTAACCAGGATTCTCCTGTAGGATCCTTGAGTGGTACGCCTGCTGTTGCTGCCGCTGCTGTTGTTACTGCTGTAAGTCGATTGTCATCCAAGAGGGGAATTAGGAAGACCACTTGTGCTACTTCCAGTAAGCAATTGACTGTCCAACAGTCCTTTGTGAGGAAGATGAAATATGACAGCAGACTTAGAGAATTGATGGAGATAGTGTGTCCCTGGTATCAAATTGCATCTAGTTTCCACTTCTCTAGGCAAGCGATACCGAGAATGTACACAGACATCAGGAAAAGAGTCACTAGTGTCCTACAAAATGTGGTTGTATCCAGTGTCCACTTAACCACGGACATGTGGACAAGTGGAACAGGGCAGACTAAGGATTATATGACTGTAACAGCCCTCTGGGTAGATGTATGACCTCCCGCAGCAACAACAGCAGCGGCACCAGGTGCAGCAGCATCTCGCAAACGCCAACTCGTTCCTAGGCAGGCTACGCTATGTATCACACCTTTCCGTAAGAGACACACAGCTGACAACCTCTTACGGAGTGACATCATCGCAGAATGGCTTACACCAATTGGACTCTTCTGGGGATTTGTGATATCGGACAACGCCACCAATATTGTGCGTGCATTACATCTGGGCAAATTCCAGTACGTCCCATGTTTTGCACATACAATTAATTTGGTGGTGCAGAATTTTTTAAAATGACAGGGGGAGAGGTGTGGCCTGGCTGCTGAAGGGGACAGTCACGCTTTACAAGAGCGCCTGTGAAACAGGGCTCCTATTTCTTCAAATAGCCCATCTCTGGGCTCCCTTAGTGCCCTCAGCAGCCCCCCTATATCTCCTATTCCCCCAGCAGTGCCCCTGTTAGCGCAGCGGAATCGGGGAGTAGTTTTTACTGCTCCTGCGGATTGCGGCCTATGGGGCTCCTACAAGCCGGGGGCCTTGATTTATCCCCTGGACCGGTGGCGGCTTCGGGGACCTCCGGATCTGGCCGTGCATTGCTCCCGGACCTCCGACCCTCGCGCCGCGGCTGGCCGCGGCTAGGAGACTCACCTCGCTGCCTGCCTCTGCTGCCCAGGGGCGCCGGAGCTCTTTGCGCTGGATGGGGCCGCGGGACGATCAGCGGCCATCTTTGCGGTGCACCCTCGGCTCCCTGCTGCCTCTCTCTCGCTTGGCCCCAGAGTAAGTACACCTTCCAGATCTGCAATCTGCGGGGCTCCAGCGGGGTGGAGGGGGGGGGGGGCGACCACTTGGGTGTACCCTGGGTTGAAGGTGAGCCGGACGACAGTTGCTGGGCGACCAGCGGGACACGGGGAGGCAGCCGCCGGTGCTTCAGCCTGGGTTTGCAATTCACCCACTGGAAGGCCTTTCTCCCTGGGGCCTTGTTTATCAGCAAGATAACGGAGCACCTGTTAAGGGGCATATAGTTAACAAGGGGGTACATTGGAGCACCAGCAGACAAATTTGTCTCCCCCCCCACCTAACCCCCCCCCACTACTATACATCCCCATGCTCTCATAAAAAAAAAAAAAACGGAGCACAAGCCTGACGTCCCCCACAGTCTGCGGGCTGGAAGTGCAGATTGGAGAGAGGGCTCGGGGAACACTCTGTGGACACTGACCCCCACAACTCCTCTCATCGGCCCCTAGCACTGGGTTTTATGTGATGCTTCATCGGAACCTTCCCTACGTCTCCATCCGTGTGCTTTATTTACACACTCAAGCTCCCTGAAGACCCCCTTTAGCAAATCGTCTTTGCATTTCCACCCTTGCACATCTCACCTGTCAGTACTCGGGTTGTGGATGGTCCAGACCAGGACACTCTCCCTACGGGGCCATTCACCACAGTTCTGTAGACCACTCTCTAGATCTCCCTGGGTCTATTATTGCTGTGAACAAATTCATATCTAAATCATTACGTAACCCACGGGGTGCTCAGCCGGGTAAAGGCAAAAATCGTGAAAATCCCGCTAGCAGTGCTCCTGTTTCCCCGACGTATAGTCAAAGTTCTAGTCCTAGGGGGCAATCCCAACCCGCACCAACTATGGAACCTTCCAAATCCTTCACCACAAGTGAAATCACGAATATACTCTCATCTCTGCTGGATCAGAAACTGGCACCCCTAAAGGCCTCTCTGGATTTCCGTAGCTGAGCAAAGAATTTCTGATCTAAAGGATGATTTATCTGCAGCTAAAACAACCCAGATGGAGCACGACAAGCTGGTGGTGTCTCTGCAAGACAAATTAGAAGATTTGGAAAATCGGAATAGAAGAAATAATATACGTCTTGTAGGTTTGCCAGAATCTGTGAAATTTTCCGAACTCATGGCCTTGGTCTCCCAGTGGTTGCCTAGAGAGCTGGGATGCGTCTCGGCCACGGGTTCCATCCTGGTGGAACGTGTCTATCGGATTGGTCCTGATCGTCAGTCCGGCAGAGATAGACCCAGACCGGTCATCATGACAATTCTCAACTACGCCGATAAAGTCCGTTTGCTGGAGGCCTATCGGAAATACACGGATCTTCGATACCAGGATTCCAAGATTCTACTATTTCAAGACTTTTCTTATCTGGTTGCTGCGAGAAGACGGGAGTTCTCACCTGTTTGTAAACGTCTCTTCGAACTAGGCCACAGGTTTGCGTTGTTGTATCCGGCCAAGCTGAGAATCACCTATGTCGGAAAAACCCACTTCTTTGAAACCACACGAGGCCAGAAATTTTGTGAACTCTTTGGATACAGCTCTCCTTTCGGGTACAGATGATGCTGATTGACTCTATATATCCTTTTCCAGTTGGTTGATTGCCACCTTTGGTTGGCCCATTCATGTTTAAGTCTAAAGATATTTTTCTGTTTGATAAGTTGATTCGATTTTATTTCTGCACTGTGAATATGGTTTGCTGTCGCGGCTGGAGCTTGACGCGGGCTGCAGTGCGACAGTACTGTATTGGTTATGTTCTTCTATTCTTTTCTCTACGCTTCTTTTCCCCCCTGCAATTGCCTCTTCTACTCTTTCTTTTACTACTTTACCTTCCCCTCTCCCCCTTTTCTCATCTTTTGTCGTACTGTTTTGTAGAGATGAGCGGGTTCGGTTTCTCTGAAACCGAACCCGCACGTACTTCATGTTTTTTTCACGGGTCCGAGCAGACTCGGATCCTCCCGCCTTGCTCGGTTAACCCGAGCGCGCCCGAACGTCATCATGACGCTGTCGGATTCTCGCGAGACTCGGATTCTATATAAGGAGCCGCGCGTCGCCGCCATTTTCACACGTGCATTGAGATTGATAGGGAGAGGACGTGGCTGGCGTCCTCTCCATTAGAAATTAGATTAGAAGAGAGAGAGAGATTGTGCAGAGTCAGACAGAGTTTACCACAGTGACCAGTGCAGTTGTTGTTAGTTAACTTTTATTTATTTTAATATAATATATCCGTTCTCTGCTATATCCGTTCTCTGCCTGAAAAAAAACGATACACAGCAGCAGCCAGTCACACAGTGTGACTCAGTCTGTGTGCACTCAGCTCAGCCCAGTGTGCTGCACATCAATGTATAAAAGGCAAAGCTTATAATAATTGTGGGGGAGACTGGGGAGCACTGCAGGTTGTTATAGCAGGAGCCCCCAGGAGTACATAATATTATATTAATTTAAAATTAAACAGTGCACACTTTTGCTGCAGGAGTGCCACTGCCAGTGTGACTAGTGGTGACCAGTGCCTGACCACCAGTATAGTAGTATATTGTTGTATGTATTGTATACTATCTCTTTATCAACCAGTCTATATTAGCAGCAGACACAGTACAGTGCGGTAGTTCACGGCTGTGGCTACCTCTGTGTCGGCAGTCGGAACTCGGCAGGCAGTCCGTCCATCCATAATTGTATTACAATATATACCACCTAACCGTGGTATTTTTTTTTCTTTCTTTATACCGTCGTCATAGTGTCATACTAGTTGTTACGAGTATACTACTATCTCTTTATCAACCAGTGTACAGTGCGGTAGTTCACGGCTGTGGCTACCTCTGTGTCGGCAGTCGGCAGGCAGTCCGTCCATCCATAATTGTATTATTATTATAATATATACCACCTAACCGTGGTTTTTTTTTCATTCTTTATACCGTCGTCATAGTGTCATACTAGTTGTTACGAGTATACTACTATCTCTTTATCAACCAGTGTACAGTGCGGTAGTTCACGGCTGTGGCTACCTCTGTGTCGGCAGTCGGCAGGCAGTCCGTCCATCCATAATTGTATTATTATTATAATATATACCACCTAACCGTGGTTTTTTTTTCATTCTTTATACCGTCGTCATAGTGTCATACTAGTTGTTACGAGTATACTACTATCTCTTTATCAACCAGTGTACAGTGCGGTAGTTCACGGCTGTGGCTACCTCTGTGTCGGCAGTCGGCAGGCAGTCCGTCCATCCATAATTGTATTATTATTATAATATATACCACCTAACCGTGGTTTTTTTTTCATTCTTTATACCGTCGTCATAGTGTCATACTAGTTGTTACGAGTATACTACTATCTCTTTATCAACCAGTGTACAGTGCGGTAGTTCACGGCTGTGGCTACCTCTGTGTCGGCAGTCGGCAGGCAGTCCGTCCATCCATAATTGTATTATTATTATAATATATACCACCTAACCGTGGTTTTTTTTTCATTCTTTATACCGTCGTCATAGTGTCATACTAGTTGTTACGAGTATACTACTATCTCTTTATCAACCAGTGTACAGTGCGGTAGTTCACGGCTGTGGCTACCTCTGTGTCGGCAGTCGGCAGGCAGTCCGTCCATCCATAATTGTATTATTATTATAATATATACCACCTAACCGTGGTTTTTTTTTCATTCTTTATACCGTCGTCATAGTGTCATACTAGTTGTTACGAGTATACTACTATCTCTTTATCAACCAGTGTACAGTGCGGTAGTTCACGGCTGTGGCTACCTCTGTGTCGGCAGTCGGCAGGCAGTCCGTCCATCCATAATTGTATTATTATTATAATATATACCACCTAACCGTGGTTTTTTTTTCATTCTTTATACCGTCGTCATAGTGTCATACTAGTTGTTACGAGTATACTACTATCTCTTTATCAACCAGTGTACAGTGCGGTAGTTCACGGCTGTGGCTACCTCTGTGTCGGCAGTCGGCAGGCAGTCCGTCCATCCATAATTGTATTATTATTATAATATATACCACCTAACTGTGGTATTTTTTTTTCTTTCTTTATACCGTCGTCATAGTGTCATACTAGTTGTTACGAGTATACTACTATCTCTTTATCAACCAGTGTACAGTGCGGTAGTTCACGGCTGTGGCTACCTCTGTGTCGGCAGTCGGCAGGCAGTCCGTCCATCCATAATTGTATTATTATTATAATATATACCACCTAACCGTGGTTTTTTTTTCATTCTTTATACCGTCATAGTGTCATACTAGTTGTTACGAGTATACTACTATCTCTTTATCAACCAGTGTACAGTGCGGTAGTTCACGGCTGTGGCTACCTCTGTGTCGGCAGTCGGCAGGCAGTCCGTCCATCCATAATTGTATTATTATTATAATATATACCACCTAACCGTGGTTTTTTTTTCATTCTTTATACCGTCATAGTGTCATACTAGTTGTTACGAGTATACTACTATCTCTTTATCAACCAGTGTACAGTGCGGTAGTTCACGGCTGTGGCTACCTCTGTGTCGGCAGTCGGCAGGCAGTCCGTCCATCCATAATTGTATTATTATTATAATATATACCACCTAACCGTGGTTTTTTTTTCATTCTTTATACCGTCGTCATAGTGTCATACTAGTTGTTACGAGTATACTACTATCTCTTTATCAACCAGTGTACAGTGCGGTAGTTCACGGCTGTGGCTACCTCTGTGTCGGCAGTCGGCAGGCAGTCCGTCCATCCATAATTGTATTATTATTATAATATATACCACCTAACCGTGGTTTTTTTATACCACCTAACCGTGGCAGTCCGTCCATAATTGTATACTAGTATCCAATCCATCCATCTCCATTGTTTACCTGAGGTGCCTTTTAGTTCTGCCTATAAAATATGGAGAACAAAAAAGTTGAGGTTCCAAAATTAGGGAAAGATCAAGATCCACTTCCACCTCGTGCTGAAGCTGCTGCCACTAGTCATGGCCGAGACGATGAAATGCCAGCAACGTCGTCTGCCAAGGCAGATGCCCAATGTCATAGTACAGAGCATGTCAAATCCAAAACACCAAATATCAGAAAAAAAAGGACTCCAAAACCTAAAATAAAATTGTCGGAGGAGAAGCGTAAACTTGCCAATATGCCATTTACCACACGGAGTGGCAAGGAACGGCTGAGGCCCTGGCCTATGTTCATGGCTAGTGGTTCAGCTTCACATGAGGATGGAAGCACTCAGCCTCTCGCTAGAAAACTGAAAAGACTCAAGCTGGCAAAAGCACCGCAAAGAACTGTGCGTTCTTTGAAATCCCAAATCCACAAGGAGAGTCCAATTGTGTCGTTTGCGATGCCTGACCTTCCCAACACTGGACGTGAAGAGCATGCGCCTTCCACTATTTGCATGCCCCCTGCAAGTGCTGGAAGGAGCACCCGCAGTCCAGTTCCTGATAGTCAGATTGAAGATGTCAGTGTTGAAGTACACCAGGATGAGGAGGATATGGGTGTTGCTGGCGCTGGGGAGGAAATTGACCAGGAGGATTCTGATGGTGAGGTGGTTTGTTTAAGTCAGGCACCCGGGGAGACACCTGTTGTCCGTGGGAGGAATATGGCCGTTGACATGCCAGGTGAAAATACCAAAAAAATCAGCTCTTCGGTGTGGAGGTATTTCACCAGAAATGCGGACAACAGGTGTCAAGCCGTGTGTTCCCTTTGTCAAGCTGTAATAAGTAGGGGTAAGGACGTTAACCACCTCGGAACATCCTCCCTTATACGTCACCTGCAGCGCATTCATAATAAGTCAGTGACAAGTTCAAAAACTTTGGGTGACAGCGGAAGCAGTCCACTGACCAGTAAATCCCTTCCTCTTGTAACCAAGCTCACGCAAACCACCCCACCAACTCCCTCAGTGTCAATTTCCTCCTTCCCCAGGAATGCCAATAGTCCTGCAGGCCATGTCACTGGCAAGTCTGACGAGTCCTCTCCTGCCTGGGATTCCTCCGATGCATCCTTGCGTGTAACGCCTACTGCTGCTGGCGCTGCTGTTGTTGCCGCTGGGAGTCGATGGTCATCCCAGAGGGGAAGTCTTAAGCCCACTTGTACTACTTCCAGTAAGCAATTGACTGTTCAACAGTCCTTTGCGAGGAAGATGAAATATCACAGCAGTCATCCTACTGCAAAGCGGATAACTGAGTCCTTGACAACTATGTTGGTGTTAGACGTGCGTCCGGTATCCGCCGTTAGTTCACAGGGAACTAGACAATTTATTGAGGCAGTGTGCCCCCGTTACCAAATACCATCTAGGTTCCACTTCTCTAGGCAGGCGATACCGAGAATGTACACGGACGTCAGAAAAAGACTCACCAGTGTCCTAAAAAATGCAGTTGTACCCAATGTCCACTTAACCACGGACATGTGGACAAGTGGAGCAGGGCAGGGTCAGGACTATATGACTGTGACAGCCCACTGGGTAGATGTATGGACTCCCGCCGCAAGAACAGCAGCGGCGGCACCAGTAGCAGCATCTCGCAAACGCCAACTCTTTCCTAGGCAGGCTACGCTTTGTATCACCGCTTTCCAGAATACGCACACAGCTGAAAACCTCTTACGGCAACTGAGGAAGATCATCGCGGAATGGCTTACCCCAATTGGACTCTCCTGTGGATTTGTGGCATCGGACAACGCCAGCAATATTGTGTGTGCATTAAATATGGGCAAATTCCAGCACGTCCCATGTTTTGCACATACCTTGAATTTGGTGGTGCAGAATTTTTTAAAAAACGACAGGGGCGTGCAAGAGATGCTGTCGGTGGCCAGAAAAATTGCGGGACACTTTCGGCGTACAGGCACCACGTACAGAAGACTGGAGCACCACCAAAAACTACTGAACCTGCCCTGCCATCATCTGAAGCAAGAAGTGGTAACGAGGTGGAATTCAACCCTCTATATGCTTCAGAGGTTGGAGGAGCAGCAAAAGGCCATTCAAGCCTATACAATTGAGCACGATATAGGAGATGGAATGCACCTGTCTCAAGTGCAGTGGAGAATGATTTCAACGTTGTGCAAGGTTCTGATGCCCTTTGAACTTGCCACACGTGAAGTCAGTTCAGACACTGCCAGCCTGAGTCAGGTCATTCCCCTCATCAGGCTTTTGCAGAAGAAGCTGGAGGCATTGAAGAAGGAGCTAACACGGAGCGATTCCGCTAGGCATGTGGGACTTGTGGATGCAGCCCTTAATTCGCTTAACAAGGATTCACGGGTGGTCAATCTGTTGAAATCAGAGCACTACATTTTGGCCACCGTGCTCGATCCTAGATTTAAAGCCTACCTTGGATCTCTCTTTCCGGCAGACACAGGTCTGCTGGGGTTGAAAGACCTGCTGGTGACAAAATTGTCAAGTCAAGCGGAACGCGACCTGTCAACATCTCCTCCTTCACATTCTCCCGCAACTGGGGGTGCGAGGAAAAGGCTCAGAATTCCGAGCCCACCCGCTGGCGGTGATGCAGGGCAGTCTGGAGCGACTGCTGATGCTGACATCTGGTCCGGACTGAAGGACCTGACAACGATTACGGACATGTCGTCTACTGTCACTGCATATGATTCTCTCAACATTGATAGAATGGTGGAGGATTATATGAGTGACCGCATCCAAGTAGGCACGTCACACAGTCCGTACTTATACTGGCAGGAAAAAGAGGCAATTTGGAGGCCCTTGCACAAACTGGCTTTATTCTACCTAAGTTGCCCTCCCACAAGTGTGTACTCCGAAAGAGTGTTTAGTGCCGCCGCTCACCTTGTCAGTAATCGGCGTACGAGGTTACATCCAGAAAATGTGGAGAAGATGATGTTCATTAAAATGAATTATAATCAATTCCTCCGCGGAGACATTGACCAGCAGCAATTGCCTCCACAAAGTACACAGGGAGCTGAGATGGTGGATTCCAGTGGGGACGAATTGATAATCTGTGAGGAGGGGGATGTACACGGTGATATATCGGAGGGTGAAGATGAGGTGGACATCTTGCCTCTGTAGAGCCAGTTTGTGCAAGGAGAGATTAATTGCTTCTTTTTTGGGGGGGGTCCAAACCAACCCGTCATATCAGTCACAGTCGTGTGGCAGACCCTGTCACTGAAATGATGGGTTGGTTAAAGTGTGCATGTCCTGTTTTGTTTATACAACATAAGGGTGGGTGGGAGGGCCCAAGGATAATTCCATCTTGCACCTCTTTTTTCTTTTCTTTTTCTTTGCATCATGTGCTGATTGGGGAGGGTTTTTTGGAAGGGACATCCTGCGTGACACTGCAGTGCCACTCCTAGATGGGCCCGGTGTTTGTGTCGGCCACTAGGGTCGCTAATCTTACTCACACAGCTACCTCATTGCGCCTCTTTTTTTCTTTGCGTCATGTGCTGTTTGGGGAGGGTTTTTTGGAAGGGACATCCTGCGTGACACTGCAGTGCCACTCCTAGATGTGCCCGGTGTTTGTGTCGGCCACTAGGGTCGCTAATCTTACTCACACAGTCAGCTACCTCATTGCGCCTCTTTTTTTCTTTGCGTCATGTGCTGTTTGGGGAGGGTTTTTTGGAAGGGCCATCCTGCGTGACACTGCAGTGCCACTCCTAGATGGGCCCGGTGTTTGTGTCGGCCACTAGGGTCGCTAATCTTACTCACACAGCTACCTCATTGCGCCTCTTTTTTTCTTTGCGTCATGTGCTGTTTGGGGAGGGTTTTTTGGAAGGGACATCCTGCGTGACACTGCAGTGCCACTCCTAGATGGGCCCGGTGTTTGTGTCGGCCACTAGGGTCGCTTATCTTTCTCACACAGCTACCTCATTGCGCCTCTTTTTTTCTTTGCGTCATGTGCTGTTTGGGGAGGGTTTTTTGGAAGGGACATCCTGCGTGACACTGCAGTGCCACTCCTAGATGGGCCCGGTGTTTGTGTCGGCCACTAGGGTCGCTTATCTTTCTCACACAGTCAGCTACCTCATTGCGCCTCTTTTTTTCTTTGCGTCATGTGCTGTTTGGGGAGGGTTTTTTGGAAGGGACATCCTGCGTGACACTGCAGTGCCACTCCTAGATGGGCCCGGTGTTTGTGTCGGCCACTAGGGTCGCTTATCTTACTCACACAGCGACCTCGGTGCAAATTTTAGGACTAAAAATAATATTGTGAGGTGTGATGTGTTCAGAATAGGCTGAAAATGAGTGTAAATTATGTTTTTTGAGGTTAATAATACTTTGGGATCAAAATTACCCCCAAATTCTATGATTTAAGCTGTTTTTTAGGGTTTTTTGAAAAAAACACCCGAATCCAAAACACACCCGAATCCGACAAAAATAATTCGGTGAGGTTTTGCCAAAACGCGTTCGAACCCAAAACACGGCCGCGGAACCGAACCCAAAACCAAAACACAAAACCCGAAAAATTTCAGGCGCTCATCTCTACTGTTTTGTACTATGTTTGAGGATACCCTCCTCATATGTTTTATTGCTCTCCATTTGGAGGTTGACGTCTCTTAATAGGGCGCTCACATGGATTCTTAAAATGTTAAAATTGTTTTGTAACTTGGTTCATAATTTTGATATTGTACACACACATAATTCACGTATTGTGATAGGAATGTACTTGATGTTTTATATTTATTATTTTTCATCACTGATCCATAACGGCCCGCTAGCTGGGACGGGCTGGGATCGACGATTATGGTATATTGTATCCCGATGTTGGCCTAGGGTTGGTATCGGCTGAATGCCGTCGACCCATGATACTCCCACAATAGTGCAGTCACGATTTCGGTTAGTATCATGGAACGTAGAGGGACTTAATACCCCTATTAAACGGATAAAAAGGTCCTCACCTATTTGAAACGGCTGAAGCTCGATATAGTGTTATTACTGGAAACTCATTGGAGGATCTCGGATACTAATGTACTTCGGGATACGTGGGTGGGAGAGTTTAGAGCAGCCTCCTTCACGTCCAAACGCAGAGGTTTCCTGACTATTCTCAATAGATCACTTCCTGCCACTATTTTAGATAGTTTGGTCGACCAAGAGGGTAGATTCCTTTTCCTGAAACTAAAAATATTAAATACGATCTATCCGGTAGCCAATATTTATGCCCCTAATGGCCCTAACGCATCTTTTTTCTCTGATGTCTACGCGAACTTGCAGGGTTGGGCAGAGGGAGAAATTATCATGGGAGGAGACTTTAATTGTGTACAGTTAGCTGGTCTTGACAAGACATCCATGTCCGGTACGTCCGCAATTTCCACTCCACCTTCACTCACACTGCTCACCTCTTCTCTACGACTGTCTGACCCATGGAGAATTCGTAACCCAGACGCTCGCGAATATACCTTCTACTCCCACCCTCACCACTCCTCCTCTAGATTAGATTATTGGTTAATCACTGATTCTCTTCTGCATCATATAGTGGATGCTAAAATTGAACCAATCTCACTCTCGGACCATGCCCCAATTTGGATATCGGTCACTTTAGATACCCCCTTGCCTAGATCCTATAATTGGCGTTTCCCTTCTTATTTGGAAACTTCCTCGGACTTCAGTCAATTTCTTACTCGAGCCTTCCTTAACTATATTGATGATAATAAGATTCATGAGAACGACATCAATTTGTTTTGGTCGGCTTCTAAACCAGTTGTCCGTGGACAAATACTAGAAAACGTTTCCAGAAAATGCAAACACTTGAACGCCCAGTTGTGTGATCTGAGCAAGGCTTTAACGGCAGCGTATAACACAATGATATTAAATGATTCCCCAGACAACAGAAGGACTTACGCTGACGCGAAACATCTTTATGACGCACTTTACACTGAACGAGCTAGTTTCTCCTATGATGTTCAACGGAATAAATTCTTCCGAGGTGGTAATAAGTCAGGTAAACTTCTGGCCAACTTAGTGAGATCATCTAATGTCCCTTCTCGCATAACTAGCTTACACACTGACCCAACTTCCTCAACTATGGACACACAAACTATGTCAGACACCTTCCTACAATATTATACAAACTTATACGCGGCACCTTTATATAGCCCGACTGAGGGTATGATGTTTCTGGATAAAGCTGACTTACCCACATTGACAGAGGAGGAACGGGAGTCATTAACGAGCCCCGTAACAGACACAGAGTTGCTGTTGTTGATTAAGTCACTCCATAATGGGAAATCGCCGGGCCCGGATGGGTTTGGGGCAGTATACTCTAAAATGCTAGCTCCCCACATAATGCCCTATTTGTTAACGTTGTTTAATTCACTGCTGGACGGATCCCCGCCCCCCCCCCCCCCCCCGAGATTCACCGAAGCTAGAATAGTAGTATCCCCTAAACCGGGTAAAGACCCTTCATATGTCCAGTCTTATCGACCCATATCCCTTCTCAATCAGGACCTGAAACTATTCACCAAATTATTGGCCACTCGCCTCCAACCGATACTACAACGCATTCTACATCGTGCCCAAACGGGGTTTGTGAGAACTAGAACATCAGTACATAATGTACGTACCCTGATAGCAGCAATACATAGTGTCAAGGACTCCACAACATCTAAAGCACTTGTGGTCAGTTGTGACGCTGACAAAGCGTTTGACCGTGTATCATGGGCGCACTTACTTAGAATTTTCCATACTCAACAATTCGGAGAAGAGTTCACTAAATTCTTCCATATGCTTTATTCTAATCCACAAGCACACCTAACTATTAATGGATTGAACACATCTGCCTTCTCTTTACATAGAGGTACGCGTCAGGGATGCCTCCTATCTCCCCTGCTTTTTAACTTAGCTCTTGACCCACTGATACGCACTTGCGTGCAAAATGTTGCTTGGGACGGGATAAAAATTGGCTCACAGCCAGTGAAGGTGTCGGCCTTTGCTGATGACCTATTACTTTATTTTAATGATCCCATAAAGGCGTTCCCTTCTTTACTGCCCATGCTCCATGATTTCCACTTGATCCCGGCTTTTTAATCAATTTTGATAAAACGGAAGCAATGGCTCTAGGCCCCAAAGCTACACAAAATTGGGGCTCCGGGTTTCCCTTTAAATGGGCAGCTGGCTTTATAACCTACTTGGGCTTACATTTTTCACCTACTTTATCCGAACTATATACACTGAATTTTTCACGCGCTATTAATAAAATGATAGATGATTTTACACGCTGGCAAAGCTTACCAATCTCATATTTGGGTAGATGCCACTTGTACAAAATGATTTCCTTCCCCCGCTTGCTATATCTGATCCAAATGCTCCCATTTCTTCTGACTAAACGAGATGTTAAAACAATTAATAAAGCCCTTAATACTTTCATTTGGACAAACAAGCGCCCACGTATAGCCCTTTTTAAATTGAAACAACCGACTATGCTGGGTGGCGTGAATTTACCATGTCCGGAAGACTACTCTTTGGCCGCTAATTATAGATATGCCCTTGACTGGGTTAGGGGCTCTTCTAGTTACGCAAATGTGTCTCTGGAACAGCTTATGCTACCCCACGGTACCCTGTCTACCATATTACATTTTCCGGACCCCCCCACACTGACGTCCCTCCGTTCGAAACCATTATTGCTCTCTCCGTGCAAAGCATGGAAACACCTTCAAAAACGCATGGGGCTGACAACAACCTGCTCCTTATTCCAACCACTCCTGCATAACCCAGACTTTCAAGGCGGGGACGCCGATGTGCTTATCAAGACTTGGTATTCTCATGGCTTACGTTTAGTGTATCAATTCTTGAATGCCACCTGTACCGAAGTGCTCACCCTGTCCCAATTAAAACTTACATTTCCGAACCTCCATATACCACTATTCGCATATTTTCAAGTCCGCAGTTTTGCAACACGATTGATAACACACCTACGGCCAACGGACTTTAACTCTCCCCTAGACGTCCAACTGCGCTTAACTCCTCACTCTCCCTATCCTACATCCTTTATTTATGCACACACCAGACGTAAGATTGATTTAAATTGTCAAACCACTGGCCTAGCTAGGTGGTCGACCACCCTGCCAGGCATTCCTCTGCAGACCATAATACATTGGCACTTATTACTTAATAAATATTTGGTGTCTTCTTCCTACGCAGAAATGCATATTATACTCCTCGTCTCAGGTATCTCACGGGCATCTCTGATAACTCCCACTGCTTCAAGTGCTCCTCACCTGATGCCGACATTATCCATTGCCTTTGGTCATGCCCTATAATACAATTATTTTGGAAAGATGTCTGTAACTACATTACAACGACTTTAAATATTCCTCACACCTACTTTAATCTGGGCTTTCTGGAATCAGTATGATCCTGATTGTTGTTCAGTATCTCCAGGTAATAAATTATTATTAGCACGGATTGCGTCAGCTTCAAAAAAGACCATACTGTCTCAGTGGATACACAGAACCCCTATACCCATAACTCTTTTACTCCCTAGACTGACATATCTTTACCAAATGGATTGGATAGAATGCTCTCTTAGAGCGGAATCCAACTCATCCAAATTCTTTGCAATATCGCTGCCCTATGTGGTAACTCTGCCACAACCAATTCGTGATAGTATACGGAAAGTAGTTAAGCATACTACATGGTACAATACCGAGATACTTACGAGGGGATCATCGCCCTTTTAACCTTAACTTTATTGTTTTCATGACCACCTTTTTTGGCTTACTTGCACTGTTAATGTCACCGAGAGATTGCCGTTTCCTACTATGTGTTTTGTGCTACCCTCTATATCCTTTTAATATCATCCCTTTACTATCGTATGTGATTGCTCTTGAACAAATGTAATGTTGTACATTCCTGCACATCCTTAGCTCTGATATTGTCTTTGATATTGTTATTGCTGTGCAATTATCGTGAAAAATGTGTGTTACACCTATTATTATCCCCCACCTCCCCCCCAATAAACATATTTAAAAAAAAAAAAAAAAATATGACAGGGGTGTACAAGTGATGCTGTCGGTGACATGAAAAATTGCGGGCCACTTTCGACATTCTGCCACCGCGTGGCGAAGACTGGAGCGACAGCAAATACTCCTGAACCTGCCCTGCCATCAACTGAAGCAAGAGGTGGAAACGAGGTAGAATTCAACACTCTATATGCTTCAGAGGATGGAGGAGCAGCAAAAGGCCATTAAAGCCTGTGCATTCATCTACGATATAGGCAAAGGAGCGGGAATACACATGACTCAAGCGCAGTGGAGAATGATTTCTGTCTTGTGCAAGGTTCTCCAACCCTTCAAACTTGCCACACGTGAAGTCAGTTCAGACACTGCCAGCTTGAATCAGGTCATTCCCCTTATAAGGCTTTTGCAGAAGAAGCTGGATAAATTGAAGTAGGAGCTAAGACGTAGCGATTCCGCAAAGTATGTGGGACTTGAGGATAGAGCCTTCATTCGCTTTGCCAGGATTCAAGGGTGGTCAATCTGTTTAAATCAGAGCACTACATTTTGGCCACAGTGCTCGATCCTAGGATTAAAGCCTACGTTGTATCTCTCTTTCCGGCAGACACAAGTCTGCAGAGGTGCAAAGACCTGCTGGTGAGTAAATTGTCAACTCAAGCGGAACGTGGCCCGTCAACAGCTCCTCCTTCAATTTCTCCTGCCACTGGGGCTGCAAGGAAAAGGATGATTTCCTAGCCCACTCCTGGCTGAGATGCAGAGCAGTCAGGAACGAAAGCTGACATCTGGCCCTGACTGAAGGACCTGCAAACGATTACTGACATGTCTACTGTCACTGCATATGATTCTGTCACCATTGAAAGAATGGTGGAATATCAAATGAGTGACAGCATCCAAGTAGGCATGTCAGACAATCCGTATGTATACTGGCAGGAGAAAGAGGCAATTTGGATGCCCTTGCACAAACTGGCTTTATTTTGCCTAAGTTGCCCCCCTCCAGTGTGTACTCCGAAAGAGTGTTTAGTGCAGTCGGTAACCTTGTCAGCGATCAGCGTAGGAGGTTGCTTCCACAAAATGTGGCGAAGATGATGTTCATCAAAATGAATTATAAATTCCTCCTGGAAGACCTTTACCCGCAATTGCCTCCAGAAAGTACACAGGGACCTGTGATGGTGGATTCCAGCGGGTGACGAATTAATACTCTGTAAGGAGGAGGATGAACACAGTGAAAGGGGTGAGGAATCGGAGGATGAGGATGAGGTCGACATCTTGCCTCTGTAGAGCCAGTTTGTGCAAGGAGAGATTGATTGCTTCTTTTTTTGGTGGGGTCCCAAACAAACCAGTCATTTCAGGCACAGTCGTGTGGCAGACCCTGTCGCTGAAATGATTGGTTTGTTAAAGTGTGCATGTCCTGTTTATACAACATAAGGGTGGGTAGGAGGGCCCAAGGACAATTCCATCTTGCACCTTTTTTTTCTTCTAATCAACATGTGCTGTTAGGTGACTATTTTTTTAAGTGCCATCCTGTCTGACACTTCCGTATATGTCCAGTGGTACTGCCATTTAATTCCAGTGATTTGTACGTATAATTCCAGTGATTTTGCCATTTAATTCCAGTGATTTGGACGTATAATTCCAGTGATTTGGACGAATAATTCCAGTGATTTTGCCATTTAATTCCAGTGATTTGGACGTATAATTCCAGTGATTTGGACGTATAATTCCAGTGGGAATTGTTTGTGTCGCTTGGCTTAGTCATAGAGCTACCTCATTGCACCTTTTCGACATCTTTGCATGAGGTGCTGTTTGGGGCCTAGTTTTTAAAAAGTGCCATCCTGTCTGACACTGCCGTATGAGTCCAGGGGTACTGCTGTATTAGTCCTGGGGTACTGCCGTATAAGTCCACCAATTGCAGAATTTTAAAAAAATTAAAGGGGCATGCTGGAGATGCTGTCAGTGGACTGAACAATTGCAGCCCACTCTCGACATTCAGCCACTGCGTGACGCTACTAGATGGGCCAGGTGGTTGTGTCACTTAGCTTAGTCATACAGCAACCTCAGTGCACTTTTTTTCTTCTTTGCATCATGTGCTGTTTGGGGCCTTTTTATTTATATCTGCCCCCCAGTCTGCCACTGCAGTGCCACTTCTAGATAGGCCAATTGTTTATGTCGCTTGGCTTAGTCATACAGCTACCTCATTGCACCTCTTCTACATCTTTGCATGAGGTGCTGTTTGGGGCCTAGTTTTTGAAAAGTGCCATCCTGTCTGACACTTCAGTGCCACTCCTAGATGGGCCAGGTGTTTGTGCCGCACACTTGTGTCATTTAGGTTGGTCATACAGCCACCTCGGTGCAACTTTTAGGCCTAAAAACAATATTGTGAGGTGTGAGGTGTTCAGGATAGACTGGAAATTAGTGGAAATGAATGTTATTGAGGATAATAATACCGTAAGAGCTAAATTACCCCCAATTTCTGTGATTTTAGCTGTTTTTATGGTTTTTTCAAAAATCATCCAGATCCAAAACCAAAACACGAAAGGGTGGTTTTGGCAAAACCAAGCCAAAACCAAAACACGAAAGTGGAATTAGAACCATAACCTAAACACAAAACACTAATAGTGACAATCGCACATCTCTAATATTTACTGCTGTTTAGGAGAGCCTGGGAATCTGCTAAGCTTGATCAACTTAATTGTGGATTTAGCCATTTGTGAATACAGTGCTCAAATCCCTGTATTGCATGACTATATTGGCCTGATCAACTGTGAATACTGATGTATCCAGCATTGTTGTTTTATTATTGTAGCATACTGATTTTGCATGTGGGAACAACACTGCTATAAAAATCGTTATTTGCCCCATAAAGCTCTTCCAATATCCATTGATATGAATCCCTGATGAAGTCCTTCGGGACGAAACGCGTTGGGTTTGGTTCCAGTATGAGATCATCATGCATCTTTTAAGAAATACCATTGGAATTAAGATTAAAGATTCATGTATTTTACAAAACTGACGTTTATTTTTTTACTGTATATTCTGCTGTATATTAATGCAATTTTTTTCACTACAATGTTCTGTTCAATGGTAATGTGTGAATAAATTGAACATTTTTATTAAACTGCAGTCAAAAATTGGAAGATAGATTCTGATATAAAGCATTTATCTGCCTAGCTCCCTTAAGACACATTCTGTTCTCATATATATATATATATATGATAGAAATAGTTGGCACTCAGTAGCAACGTGAATACAGACCGGGGTGCCCTCCTCAGATGCATGCACAGTGTAGATGTTCGTGGTGACTGAGGCCACGGACCATAGACCCCCTCACCACAGAAACAGGCGGCACTCCACGGATTTGATGGTGCAAAAAACTTTTATGAAGCAAAGTACATGTCAAGTCCAACGTTTCAACACCGCGCTGGGTGTTTTTGTCAAGGACACATGGTGCAAACAAACAAGTGTATTGTGTTCTTACCTTAAATGCTCTCCCGATGTCAGCGTGGACGCACCTGCGGTGGGCGGGAGAAACGCCGGCGGCCCCGGCATCGGGCGGCTGAAGATGACGTCACCGTTGCTAGGCTGCCAAAGCGCGTCTGAGCCCGGCGCATCGCGTCACTGCACAGCAAAGGGAGAGTACTTAATGCAGAGCATGTGAAAACGTGATACATTATACACATAAGAGGAAATAAAATAACATTTCCAATGGGTGTGAGTGATGATAGATAGATAAAAAAACTGGACAATCGTGTGTTTAAAAAACTAAACATTATAAAATGTCACAATGTGACAATGTTAAGCATGATCATATCTATTGTTAAGAAACCTAATGCACAAAGCCACAGGCTATACATTGCTACAACTGACCCATTTGGATAAACATCATAAGCTACAAGAAAGGTGCCTCTACTGAACTAGCCCATCTAAAATTACTTAAAGAAACACACTCCATGTTAATTTTTCATTTAGTCCCATGGGGGCAACAGAGTTCACTAATGAAATCCACCGCATTTCACGTTGAGACAGCAATTTTTGTCTGTCCCCACCGCGATTGAGTACAGGGACATGGTCCACAATCTGGTATTTCAAACTTGAAAGTGAATGTCCAAGTTGTTTAAAGTGGCGAGCGACGGGTTGATCATTATCCTTGCCTTCGATTGCAGCCTTAATGGCTGAACGATGAAGTGCCATGCGTTCTTTAAATGTCCTGATCGTTTGGCCAACATTTAGCAATCCGCACGGACAGATGATGATGTATATAACATATTGCGAGCTGCAGGTTAAAAAGTGATGAATTGTGTATCTTTTGCCCGTGCGTGGGTGTTGGAAGTGAGAGCCGGCAATTAGATAATTGCATGTAGTGCATGAGGGGCATTTGTAACATCCTTTGCGAGACGATGTTCTGTTTTTAGGAGAGACATCCGTGTGGACCAGGATGTCGCGTAGATTCCGTCCCCGTTTGTAACTTGCCATCACTGATTTTTTGTGGAAACATGGCAATGTGTGGTCGCTTTTAACAATCGGCCAAAGAGCACTGACGGCCCTGGGGATTACGGAGCTTGCTGTCGTGAATTCTGTTACCAGTGGGATCCTGTCGGATAATGTCTCATCCTTTTTGGTTTGTAATAACGTTGCCCGCGGCTTGTTAAGTACCTCCGCCTTCTGTTGTAACAATTGCTTATAAGGATAACCTCGGGCTCTGAATCTATCTACCACATGTGTTAATGCTAGATCCAACTCCATCGGATTGCTTGTGATGCGGGCCACCCTGATCATCTGGGATTTAGGCAATCCAGCCTTCAAGGCTGGTGGGTGAAAGCTGGAGTGCTGAAGAAGTGTGTTCCGGTCTGTCAGTTTTTGGTAGACAGCCGTATGTATATGACAGTCCTTGATGGTAATGCAGACATCTAAATACTGTATAGTTTCCCGACTGTACTGATGAGTGAACCGAATTGGAGAATCCACCAAATTGATGGAACTCAGAAGTGATTTAAGGCTGTCTTCGTCTCCAGTCCAAAATATAATCAAATCATCGATATAGCGCTTGTATAACAGAATTTTTGAACTAATGGAGACATCCGAGAAGAACAACTCCTCTTCTTTTGCAAACATGTATACATTCGCTAGCGACGGGGCGATACAAGACCCCATTGCACAGCCAGTTGATTGTTCATAATATTTACCGTTATGAATGAAGTAGTTCCGTTGTAAAGTCAATTGCAACAGAGTGATAAATAAATCGATGTCTATCCTTTGGAACATGTTTTGTTCGAGGAATGTTCTCATCGTGGCCAGCCCTTCCATATGTGGGATGACTGAGTATAGATTCTTCACATCCAAGGTGCACATGATGGTATTGGCAGGCACAATGTCCATGTTGTTTAAGATGTTTAAGAGATCTGTAGTATCCCGTAGGTGTGTGGGTTGTTTGATCACCAATGGCTGTACCATCTGATCCAAAAATTTGGAAATCGGGTAATATAAAGAATCACGTGCCGAAATGATGGGTCTGATAGGTGGTTTGACCACATCTTTGTGGATTTTCGGTAAAGAATAGATCACGGGCACTTTGGGATGTTTCTGTGTGAGCCCCTGTCGGCTCTTTTCGTCAATTTTGCCATGATTCTGAGCTGTAAATAGAATTTTATCCACTTCAAGTTTATAACGGGCAGTGGGATTCCCAGATAGTTTTTTATAAGTAGTGTTGTCGGCAAGAAGTTCATCAAGGTCTGTGATGTATTGTGTTCTGTCTTGAATAATGATAGCACCGCCCTTATCCGCTGGACGGATTATGATGGAAGAATCCTGTGAAAGTGCTTGTAAAGCTTTTTGTTCCCCTTGAGTCAAGTTAGAAAATACCCTAGGTTGTGCCCTGTCAAATTTATCAACTGCACAGTCCATCAATCTAGAAAAAGACTTGATGGACGCGTTTGTGCTTGGGGGATCAAAGGTAGAGGTGGATTTCGTGAATGTTGATTCCTGTGGTGTATTTGGATGATACTGAAAAAATTCACGAAGTCTTAAAGATCGTTCAAAACGATATTGTTCAGTGCGCCATTTAAATGTGTCATGTTTATTTGTAGGGATAAACGACAACCCTTTATTGAGCAAACTCGTTTCGTCCCCAGACAAAGATCGTGAAGATAGATTGAATATTAAATCTACGTTTTCTTTTTTGTCTTGTTGCCGGCAGGAGGTTTTGTAGAGCCTCTGGTTCTGTTGGCCCCTTCGTGTGCGCTGGTAGTGGGGGTCACGTCTGAGGGAATTTTTGACGTTGTTGCTGGAGCGTTTCTGTTTGGCGACCTCGCGTCGTCCGAGTCCAGTACTAAAAAATCACTGTCGCTGTTATCTGAATCCTGTCTTTTCGGATTCTTGAATTGTTTATTTCTCCATGTTTGTCGCTTGTTGACAGATCGTGTATAAGCAACTTCAGAACCGTGTAGCCAACGGTAAACTTTATGTTCCTCATAGTCAGCCAATACCACCGATAATTTACTTTTCTTGTATTGTATTAAATCACGTTTATAATTGTTGACTTGAACCTTGAGTTTCTCCCATTTGGCTGCATATGTGGTGTCTTCAAGTAATGACTTGTTGACCGATTCATATGTGGAGATATTAGAGCGATATCTGGCCAATTCCCTCCCGGATTCCTCAATTACAAGGAGCATGAGGATACCAAGGGGATTCCGGGTCAAGAACATTCCGACCATTGGCCGTAGTAACATGGAGTTCTGTAAGAAATGGACATCCATTTTAAACAAGTGTAGCATGGATCTCATGCTCCTTGTAATTGAGGAATCCGGGAGGGAATTGGCCAGATATCGCTCTAATATCTCCACATATGAATCGGTCAACAAGTCATTACTTGAAGACACCACATATGCAGCCAAATGGGAGAAACTCAAGGTTCAAGTCAACAATTATAAACGTGATTTAATACAATACAAGAAAAGTAAATTATCGGTGGTATTGGCTGACTATGAGGAACATAAAGTTTACCGTTGGCTACACGGTTCTGAAGTTGCTTATACACGATCTGTCAACAAGCGACAAACATGGAGAAATAAACAATTCAAGAATCCGAAAAGACAGGATTCAGATAACAGCGACAGTGATTTTTTAGTACTGGACTCGGACGACGCGAGGTCGCCAAACAGAAACGCTCCAGCAACAACGTCAAAAATTCCCTCAGACGTGACCCCCACTACCAGCGCACACGAAGGGGCCAACAGAACCAGAGGCTCTACAAAACCTCCTGCCGGCAACAAGACAAAAAAGAAAACGTAGATTTAATATTCAATCTATCTTCACGATCTTTGTCTGGGGACGAAACGAGTTTGCTCAATAAAGGGTTGTCGTTTATCCCTACAAATAAACATGACACATTTAAATGGCGCACTGAACAATATCGTTTTGAACGATCTTTAAGACTTCGTGAATTTTTTCAGTATCATCCAAATACACCACAGGAATCAACATTCACGAAATCCACCTCTACCTTTGATCCCCCAAGCACAAACGCGTCCATCAAGTCTTTTTCTAGATTGATGGACTGTGCAGTTGATAAATTTGACAGGGCACAACCTAGGGTATTTTCTAACTTGACTCAAGGGGAACAAAAAGCTTTACAAGCACTTTCACAGGATTCTTCCATCATAATCCGTCCAGCGGATAAGGGCGGTGCTATCATTATTCAAGACAGAACACAATACATCACAGACCTTGATGAACTTCTTGCCGACAACACTACTTATAAAAAACTATCTGGGAATCCCACTGCCCGTTATAAACTTGAAGTGGATAAAATTCTATTTACAGCTCAGAATCATGGCAAAATTGACGAAAAGAGCCGACAGGGGCTCACACAGAAACATCCCAAAGTGCCCGTGATCTATTCTTTACCGAAAATCCACAAAGATGTGGTCAAACCACCTATCAGACCCATCATTTCGGCACGTGATTCTTTATATTACCCGATTTCCAAATTTTTGGATCAGATGGTACAGCCATTGGTGATCAAACAACCCACACACCTACGGGATACTACAGATCTCTTAAACATCTTAAACAACATGGACATTGTGCCTGCCAATACCATCATGTGCACCTTGGATGTGAAGAATCTATACTCAGTCATCCCACATATGGAAGGGCTGGCCACGATGAGAACATTCCTCGAACAAAACATGTTCCAAAGGATAGACATCGATTTATTTATCACTCTGTTGCAATTGACTTTACAACGGAACTACTTCATTCATAACGGTAAATATTATGAACAATCAACTGGCTGTGCAATGGGGTCTTGTATCGCCCCGTCGCTAGCGAATGTATACATGTTTGCAAAAGAAGAGGAGTTGTTCTTCTCGGATGTCTCCATTAGTTCAAAAATTCTGTTATACAAGCGCTATATCGATGATTTGATTATATTTTGGACTGGAGACGAAGACAGCCTTAAATCACTTCTGAGTTCCATCAATTTGGTGGATTCTCCAATTCGGTTCACTCATCAGTACAGTCGGGAAACTATACAGTATTTAGATGTCTGCATTACCATCAAGGACTGTCATATACATACGGCTGTCTACCAAAAACTGACAGACCGGAACACACTTCTTCAGCACTCCAGCTTTCACCCACCAGCCTTGAAGGCTGGATTGCCTAAATCCCAGATGATCAGGGTGGCCCGCATCACAAGCAATCCGATGGAGTTGGATCTAGCATTAACACATGTGGTAGATAGATTCAGAGCCCGAGGTTATCCTTATAAGCAATTGTTACAACAGAAGGCGGAGGTACTTAACAAGCCGCGGGCAACGTTATTACAAACCAAAAAGGATGAGACATTATCCGACAGGATCCCACTGGTAACAGAATTCACGACAGCAAGCTCCGTAATCCCCAGGGCCGTCAGTGCTCTTTGGCCGATTGTTAAAAGCGACCACACATTGCCATGTTTCCACAAAAAATCAGTGATGGCAAGTTACAAACGGGGACGGAATCTACGCGACATCCTGGTCCACACGGATGTCTCTCCTAAAAACAGAACATCGTCTCGCAAAGGATGTTACAAATGCCCCTCATGCACTACATGCAATTATCTAATTGCCGGCTCTCACTTCCAACACCCACGCACGGGCAAAAGATACACAATTCATCACTTTTTAACCTGCAGCTCGCAATATGTTATATACATCATCATCTGTCCGTGCGGATTGCTAAATGTTGGCCAAACGATCAGGACATTTAAAGAACGCATGGCACTTCATCGTTCAGCCATTAAGGCTGCAATCGAAGGCAAGGATAATGATCAACCCGTCGCTCGCCACTTTAAACAACTTGGACATTCACTTTCAAGTTTGAAATACCAGATTGTGGACCATGTCCCTGTACTCAATCGCGGTGGGGACAGACAAAAATTGCTGTCTCAACGTGAAATGCGGTGGATTTCATTAGTGAACTCTGTTGCCCCCATGGGACTAAATGAAAAATTAACATGGAGTGTGTTTCTTTAAGTAATTTTAGATGGGCTAGTTCAGTAGAGGCACCTTTCTTGTAGCTTATGATGTTTATCCAAATGGGTCAGTTGTAGCAATGTATAGCCTGTGGCTTTGTGCATTAGGTTTCTTAACAATAGATATGATCATGCTTAACATTGTCACATTGTGACATTTTATAATGTTTAGTTTTTTAAACACACGATTGTCCAGTTTTTTTATCTATCTATCATCACTCACACCCATTGGAAATGTTATTTTATTTCCTCTTATGTGTATAATGTATCACGTTTTCACATGCTCTGCATTAAGTACTCTCCCTTTGCTGTGCAGTGACGCGATGCGCCGGGCTCAGACGCGCTTTGGCAGCCAAGCAACGGTGACGTCATCTTCAGCCGCCCGATGCCGGGGCCGCCGGCGTTTCTCCCGCCCACCGCAGGTGCGTCCACGCTGACATCGGGAGAGCATTTAAGGTAAGAACACAATACACTTGTTTGTTTGCACCATGTGTCCTTGACAAAAACACCCAGCGCGGTGTTGAAACGTTGGACTTGACATGTACTTTGCTTCATAAAAGTTTTTTGCACCATCAAATCCGTGGAGTGCCGCCTGTTTCTGTGGTGAGGGGGTCTATGGTCCGTGGCCTCAGTCACCACGAACATCTACACTGTATATATATATATATATATATATATATAGATAGATAGATAGATAGATAGATAGATACACAAATCCGGCACTCTGAGGACAGTGTTACCTCCTAACAACTTGCTGGTGTGCCATCCAAGAGAGAATTTCCCATAAATATCGAAAAGCATAGGCGGCACTCCCGGACTGGTAAAAGTGAAATAAAACTTTATAGCAACGTTTCGGGGGGTCTCACCCCATCATCAGGCTAACATTTAAACATACAAGTGAAAAGATTTATACTCACCGGTCTTCTGTGCTCCCGCCCGTGGGTCGTTGTGTGAGCCGATAGCCAGTTTCTTAGATTTCTATTTGCAACCTGTCATTCAACATACTGATACGCATTTGAAAGACACCTCTTCCTTGCTAAGAAGTTTTGCTGAAAGTGTAGCAATACAGGTTGAGTATCCCATATCCAAATATCCGAAATACGGAATATTCCGAAATACGGACTTTTTGGAGTGAGAGTGAGATAGTGAATCCTTTGTTTTTTGATGACTCAATGTACACAAACTTTGTTTAATACTAGTGATGAGCACCGGAAATTTTTCGGGTTTTGTGTTTTGGTTTTGGGTTCGGTTCCGCGGCCGTGTTTTGGGTTCGAACGCGTTTTGCCAAAACCTCACCGAATTTTTTTTGTCGGATTCGGGTGTGTTTTGGATTCGGGTGTTTTTTTTCAAAAAACCCTAAAAAACAGCTTAAATCATAGAATTTGGGGGTCATTTTGAGCCCAAAGTATTATTAACCTCAATAACCATAATTTCCACTCATTTTCAGTCTATTCTGAACACCTCACACCTCACAATATTATTTTTAGTCCTAAAATTTGCACCGAGGTCGCTGGATGGCTAAGCTAAGCGACCCAAGTGGCCGACACAAACACCTGGCCCATCTAGGAGTGGCACTGCAGTGTCACGCAGGATGGCCCTTCCAAAAAACACTCCCCAAACAGCACATGACGCAAAGAAAAAAAGAGGCGCAATGAGGTAGCTGTGTGAGTAAGCTAAGCGACCCTAGTGGCCGACACAAACACCTGGCCCATCTAGGAGTGGCACTGCAGTGTCACGCAGGATGGCCCTTCCAAAAAACACTCCCCAAACAGCACATGACGCAAAGAAAAAAAGAGGCGCAATGAGGTAGCTGTGTGAGTAAGCTAAGCGACCCTAGTGGCCGACACAAACACCTGGCCCATCTAGGAGTGGCACTGCAGTGTCACGCAGGATGGCCCTTCCAAAAAACACTCCCCAAACAGCACATGACGCGAAGAAAAAAAGAGGCGCAATGAGGTAGCTGTGTGAGTAAGCTAAGCGACCATAGTGGCCGACACAAACACCTGGCCCATCTAGGAGTGGCACTGCAGTGTCACGCAGGATGGCCCTTCCAAAAAACACTCCCCAAACAGCACATGACGCAAAGAAAAAAAGAGGCGCAATGAGGTAGCTGTGCGAGTAAGCTAAGCGACCCTAGTGGCCGACACAAACACCTGGCCCAACTAGGAGTGGCACTGCAGTGTCACGCAGGATGGCCCTTCCAAAAAACACTCCCCAAACAGCACATGACGCAAAGAAAAAAAGAGGCGCAATGAGGTAGCTGTGTGAGTAAGCTAAGCGACCCTAGTGGTCGACACAAACACCTGGCCCATCTAGGAGTGGCACTGCAGTGTCACGCAGGATGGCCCTTCCAAAAAACACTCCCCAAACAGCACATGACGCAAAGAAAAAAAGAGGCGCAATGAGGTAGCTGTGTGAGTAAGCTAAGCGACCCTAGTGACCGACACAAACACCTGGCCCATCTAGGAGTGGCACTGCAGTGTCACGCAGGATGGCCCTTCCAAAAAACACTCCCCAAACAGCACATGACGCAAAGAAAAAAAGAGGCACAATGAGGTAGCTGTGTGAGTAAGCTAAGCGACCCTAGTGGCCGACACAAACACCTGGCCCATCTAGGAGTGTCACTGCAGTGTCACGCAGGATGGCCCTTCCAAAAAACACTCCCCAAACAGCACATGACGCAAAGAAAAAAAGAGGCGCAATGAGGTAGCTGTGTGAGTAAGCTCAGCGACCCTAGTGGCCGACACAAACGCCTGGCCCATCTAGGAGTGGCACTGCAGTGTCACGCAGGATGGCCCTTCCAAAAAACACCCCCCAAACAGCACATGACGCAAAGAAAAATGAAAGAATAAAGAGGTGCAAGATGGAATTGTCCTTGGGCCCTCCCACCCACCCTTATGTTGTATAAACAGGACATGCACACTTTAACCAACCCATCATTTCAGTGACAGGGTCTGCCACACGACTGTGACTGAAATGATGGGTTGGTTTGGACCCCCACCAAAAAAGAAGCAATTAATCTCTCCTTGCACAAACTGGCTCTACAGAGGCAAGATGTCCACCTCATCATCATCCTCCGATATATCACTGTGTACAACCCCCTCCTCACAGATTATCAATTCGTCCCCACTGGAATCCACCATCTCAGCTCCCTGTGTACTTTGTGGAGGCAATTGCTGCTGGTCAATGTCTCCACGGAGGAATTGATTATAATTCATTTTAATGAACATCATCTTCTCCACATTTTCTGGATGTAACCTCGTACGCCGATTGCTGACAAGGTGAGCGGTGGCACTAAACACTCTTTCGGAGTACACACTTGTGGGAGGGCAACTTAGGTAGAATAAAGCCAGTTTGTGCAAGGGCCTCCAAATTGCCTCTTTTTCCTGCCAGTATAAGTACGGACTGTCTGACGTGCCTACTTGGATGCGGTCACTCATATAATCCTCCACCATTCTTTCAATGGGGAGAGAATCATATGCAGTGACAGTAGACGACATGTCCGTAATCGTTGTCAGGTCCTTCAGTCCGGACCAGATGTCAGCATCAGCAGTCGCTCCAGACTGCCCTGCATCACCGCCAGCGGGTGGGCTCGGAATTCTGAGCCTTTTCCTCGCACCCCCAGTTGCGGGAGAATGTGAAGGAGGAGATGTTGACAGGTCGCGTTCCGCTTGACTTGACAATTTTGTCTCCAGCAGTTCTTTGAACCCCAGCAGACTTGTGTCTGCCGGAAAGAGAGATCCAAGGTAGGTTTTAAATCTAGGATCGAGCACGGTGGCCAAAATGTAGTGCTCTGATTTCAACAGATTGACCACCCGTGAATCCTTGTTAAGCGAATTAAGGGCTCCATCCACAAGTCCCACATGCCTAGCGAAATCGCTCTGTGTTAGCTCCTCCTTCAATGTCTCCAGCTTCTTCTGCAAAAGCCTGATGAGGGGAATGACCTGACTCAGGCTGGCAGTGTCTGAACTGACTTCACGTGTGGCAAGTTCAAAAGGTTGCAGAACCTTGCACAACGTTGAAATCATTCTCCACTGCGCTTGAGACAGGTGCATTCCACCTCCTATATCGTGCTCAGTTGTATAGGCTTGAATGGCCTTTTGCTGCTCCTCCAACCTCTGAAGCATATAGAGGGTTGAATTCCACCTCGTTACCACTTCTTGCTTCAGATGATGGCAGGGCAGGTTCAGGCGTTTTTGGTGGTGCTCCAGTCTTCTGTACGTGGTGCCTGTACACCGAAAGTGTCCCGCAATTCTTCTGGCCACCGACAGCATCTCTTGCACGCCCCTCTCGTTTTTTAAATAATTCTGCACCACCAAATTCAAGGTATGTGCAAAACATGGGACGTGCTGGAATTTGCCCATATTTAATGCACACACAATATTGCTGGCGTTGTCCGATGCCACAAATCCACAGGAGAGTCCAATTGGGGTAAGCCATTCTGCGATGATCTTCCTCAGTTGCCGTAAGAGGTTTTTAGCTGTGTGCATATTCTGGAAAGCGGTGATACAAAGCGTAGCCTGCCTAGGAAAGAGTTGGCGTTTGCGAGATGCTGCTACTGGTGCCGCCGCTGCTGTTCTTGCGGCGGGAGTCCATACATCTACCCAGTGGGCTGTCACAGTCATATAGTCCTGAGCCTGCCCTGCTCCACTTGTCCACATGTCCGTGGTTAAGTGGACATTGGGTACAACTGCATTTTTTAGGACACTGGTGAGTCTTTTTCTGAGGTCTGTGTACATTTTCGGTATCACCTGCCTAGAGAAATGGAACCTAGATGGTATTTGGTACCGAGGACACAGTACCTCCAACAAGTCTCTAGTTGCCTCTGCAGTAATGATGGATACCGGAACCACGTTTCTCACCGCCCAGGATGCCAAGGCCTCAGTTATCCGCTTTGCAGCAGGATGACTGCTGTGATATTTCATCTTCCTCGCAAAGGACTGTTGGACAGTCAATTGCTTGGTGGAAGTAGTAAAAGTGGTCTTACGAGTACGACTTCCCCTCTGGGATGACCATCGACTCCCAGCAGCAACAACAGCAGCGCCAGCAGCAGTAGGCGTTACACGCAAGGATGCATCGGAGGAATCCCAGGCAGGAGAGGACTCGTCAGAATTGCCAGTGACACGGCCTGCAGGACTATTGGCATTCCTGGGGAAGGAGGAAATTGACACTGAGGGAGTTGGTGGGGTGGTTTGCGTGAGCTTGGTTACAAGAGGAAGGGATTTACTGGTCAGTGGACTGCTTCCGCTGTCGCCCAAAGTTTTTGAACTTGTCACTGACTTATGATGAATGCGCTGCAGGTGACGTATAAGGGAGGATGTTCCGAGGTGGTTAACGTCCTTACCCCTACTTATTACAGCTTGACAAAGGCAACACACGGCTTGACAAATCTTGTCCGCATTTCTGTTGAAATACTTCCACACCGAAGAGCTGATTTTTTTGGTATTTTCACCAGGCATGTCAATGGCCCTATTCCTCCCACGGACAACAGGTGTCTCCCTGGGTGCCTGACTTAAACAAACCACCTCACCATCAGAATCCTCCTGGTCAATTTCCTCCCCAGCGCCAGCAACACCCATATCCTCCTCATCCTGGTGTACTTCAACACTGACATCTTCAATCTGACTATCAGGAACTGGACTGCGGGTGCTCCTTCCAGCACTTGCAGGGGGCGTGCAAATGGTGGAAGGCGCATGCTCTTCACATCCAGTGTTGGGAAGGTCAGGCATCGCAAACGACACAATTGGACTCTCCTTGTGGATTTGTGATTTCGAAGAACGCACAGTTCTTTGCTGTGCTTTTGCCAGTTTGAGTCTTTTCATTTTTCTAGCGAGAGGCTGGGTGCTTCCATCCTCATGTGAAGCTGAACCACTAGCCATGAACATAGGCCAGGGCCTCAGCCGTTCCTTGCCACTCCGTGTGGTAAATGGCATATTGGCAAGTTTACGCTTCTCCTCCGACAATTTTATTTTAGATTTTTGAGTCCTTTTTTTACGGATATTTGGTGTTTTGGATTTTACATGCTCTGTACTATGACATTGGGCATCGGCCTTGGCAGACGACGTTGCTGGCATTTCATCGTCTCGGCCATGACTAGTGGCAGCAGCTTCAGCACGAGGTGGAAGTCGATCTTGATCTTTCCCTATTTTTGGAACCTCAAAATTTTTGTTCTCCATATTTTAATAGGCACAACTAAAAGGCACCTCAGGTAAACAATGGAGATGGATGGATACTAGTATACTTATGGATTGACGAGTGACTGCCAACACAGAGGTAGCTACAGCCGTGGACTACCGTACTGCGTCTGCTGCTAATATAGACTGGATGATAATGAGATATAAAATATATATATATATATATATCACTACTGCAGCCGGACAGGTATATTTAATATAATGACGGACCTGCTGGACACTGTCAGCTCAGCACTGCAGACTCCTAAAGTAAGCTACTAGTATCAAGAAGATAGAAAAAAAAAAAAACACCACAGGTAGGTGGTATACAATTATGGATGGACGAGCGACTGCCGACACAGAGGTAGCTACAGCCGTGGACTACCGTACTGCGTCTGCTGCTAATATAGACTGGATGATAATGATATAAAAAATATATATATATATATATCACTACTGCAGCCGGACAGGTATATATTATATAATGACGGACCTGCTGGACACTGTCAGCTCAGCACTGCAGACTCCTAAAGTAAGCTACTAGTATCAAGAAGATAGAAAAAAAAAAAAACACCACGGGTAGGTGGTATACAATTATGGATGGACGAGCGACTGCCGACACAGAGGTAGCTACAGCCATGGACTACCGTACTGCGTCTGCTGCAGTGCTAATATAGACTGGATGATAATGATATAAAAAATATATATATATCACTACTGCAGCCGGACAGGTATATATTATATAATGACGGACCTGCTGGACACTGTCAGCAGAATGCGTTTATAGAATAAAAACACCACACGACGAGTGTTTAACTTTTTCAGGCAGACAATCACAATATACTGGTGGTCAGTGGTCACTGGTCAGTCACACTGGCAGTGGCACTCTGGCAGCAAAAGTGTGCACTGTTAAAATATGTACTCCTGCTATAACTGCTCCCCAGTCTCCCCCACAATTAAGCTGTGTGAGCAGTGAGCACTCAGCACAGTCAGATATACAGTATTACATAGATGATGCAGCACACTGAGGGCACACTGAGGCTGAGCACAGATAGGGTATGTGACTGTGTCACACTGTGTATCGTTTTTTTTCAGGCAGAGAACGGATTAATTAAACTGGTGGTCACTGGTCACACTATCAGCAAGTAGTACTCCTAATATGCTCCCCAAAATTAGTAAATCAAGTGTCTCTACTACTCTCTAGTCTACTCTAAACGGAGAGGACGCCAGCCACGTCCTCTCCCTATCAATCTCAATGCACGTGTGAAAATGGCGGCGACGCGCGGCTCCTTATATAGAATCCGAGTCTCGCGATAGAATCCGAGCCTCGCGAGAATCCGACAGCGGGATGATGACGTTCGGGCGCGCTCGGGTTAACCGAGCAAGGCGGGAAGATCCGAGTCTGCCTCGGACCCGTGTAAAAAGCGTGAAGTTCGGGGGGGTTCGGTTTCCGAGAAACCGAACCCGCTCATCACTATTTAATACACAAAGTTATTAAAAATATTGTATTAAATGACCTTCAGGCTGTGTGTATAAGGTGTATAAGAAACATAAATGAATTGTGTGAATGTACACACACTTTGTTTAATGCACAAAGTTATAAAAAATATTGGCTAGAATTACCTTCAGGCTGTGTGTATAAGGTATATATGAAACATAAATACATTCTGTGCTTAGACTTGGGTCCCATCACCATGATATCTCATTATGGTATGCAGTTATTCCAAAATACGGAAAAATCCGATATCCAAAATACCTCTGGTCCCAAGCATTTTGGATAAGGGATACTCAACCTGTACCTGAAGGCATAGTGTTGGCTAGTATAGATGTCATTAGTCTATACACGTGTATACCGCACGAGCAGGGATTGTCAGCAGTATTCAAACTGGTCTCCAGCAGTTCGGTATATACGGGTCCGGATGTTGGTTTTTTCTGTAAATTATTGGAATTTACATTAACACACAATTATTTCTTATTTGACGGAAGTTTTTTCCTTCAACAAGCGGGGTGTGCTATGGGGAGCCGAGTGGCTCCTTCATATGCAAATTCCTTTATGCATGAAGTTGAACATAAGTTGTTCTTTGAGGACCCCAACATTAGTAAGTTTGTGTTCAAATATTATCGTTATATCGATGATATTTTGCTTTTCTGGACAGGAGAGGTGAGCCATTTGGAAGATATTATTAATCAACATAATTCTTCCATAAGTCCTGTCAAACTTACTGCCAACATTAGCCAGCAGGGAGTCCATTTTTTAGACGTGGACATCAGTGTGCTGGGTCAACAACTCAGGACCAACATGTATGTTAAACCTACCGACCGTAACACGTTACTGAGTTACAGTAGTTTTCATCCACAGGCCACTAGAGACAGCTTGCCATTCTCACAGTTTGTGAGAGCATGCCGCATTGTGAGTGATGTTAATGAGAGAAAGACACAAGTGGATAATATTGCGAAGAAATTCGTGGCTAGGGGATATCCCAAAGCATTACTTGATCAGGCCAAGAGTAAGGCATTGTCACTTGATCGACAGGATCTAATTAAAGAGAAATTACCTGAATTAAATTCTATGCAGAGGGTCCCGTGGGTCAATAGATACACGACCAAAAGCAAATTTATAGGTAAAAGGGCCAAACAACTTTGGCCTATTATTAGTTCGGACCCTGAATTACCATCTCTTAAAGACACCCGGCTGCTCCCCAGTTTTACTAGGGGACCTAATGTAAAAGATCTAGTAGTACGTACAGATATCACAGGGATGGGGCCCCCCAAGCAACATTTTTTGTCGAGAAAGGGTGGGTGTTATAAATGCACAGGGTGCACTACGTGCAGTGCACTCATTACAGGTAATAAATTCAGTCACCCGTATTCGGGTAAACAATTTACCATGAAGTCTGTTCTAACATGCTCATCCAGGTTTGTAGTTATCTGTTGTCTTGCCCATGTGGTCTCCATTACGTGGGAAAGACAGGCAATTTAAAGAAAGAATTGCCCAGCATCGTGCTGCCATTAGGGCGGCACTAGTGGCAGTTACCAGTGACCAAGCCGTGGCAAGGCACTTTGCACATGCTAGGCATGGCATGTCGGCTTTGAGATATAGGATGATTGCACAGGTGCCGGACTCCCTAAGGAGGGGAGATCGAGCTAAGAAACTTCTTCAATTGGAGGCACGGTGGATCCATGCTTTGGACACCGTGAGCCCTAGGGGGCTTAATGAGTCCCTAAGTCTTTCTGCTTTTTTGTGATTTATAAAATTTAAACCCTGGTAGGTGTTGTATGTTTGGGGGCTAATGTATATTTCTCCCATATGAGTAAATTACACTTTGGGAGATATGTTTGGGAGTTGGCCATTGTGTATAGGTTTTGGTATTTAATACTCTTATATATAAGACTCAAGCAGGAGTTTTCTAATATAATATTTTAGGCTCTCCTTCCAAGCATATATAAACAATTATACATACATAGTTACCCCATAAAAATGTATTCTTAAATTAAGCTGCTAGTCAGATATGACCATATGCATTAGGCATGGTTATAAGTATGTAGATGTAAACTTTTTTGAACAAAGTCTTGCATAGGCCATATATGTCTGCGTGCTGTCAGGTAATTTGTACTATAATGAGGTAGTTACCATACACATGTCACAAGTATTTGTTGTTTTGCACGTTTTTTTATTGTGGGGGTTTGTTTGCTTCCCCGCATCTGATTTTTGGTTGTTTCACTGTTTTGTTTATATGTTGGCATGGTAACTTATCGGTGCTCTGTTGCTTTTTCTCAGCCCCTCCCGGCGCTAGTCGCGTCTGTCCGTAGCTTCCGCTGACGTCAGCAGTCTGGGGCCGGAAGTGCAGTGACGGAGCCTGCGGCGGCTGCCGGTTACGGGCGGGAGCACAGAAGACCGGTGAGTATAAATCTTTTCACTTGTATGTTTAAATGTTAGCCTGATGATGGGGTGAGACCCCCCGAAACGTTGCTATAAAGTTTTATTTCACCTTTACCAGTCTGAGAGTGCCGCCTATGCTTTTCGATATATATATATATAAATATATATATATATATATATATATATATATATATATATATTTATATAATTATTATTATTTTTGTATTATTATTTTTGCCAATTATTTTTTGGCAATGAATGGGTTAATTAACACTTAATCCCCAAAACACCAGAATGAATGTAAGAAAGATGGATGATGGGGAGAAGGGGGGGGGGGGGTGAACACGACTTTTAGGAGACAGATGGTCACATCATCACCTCAGTAATGTCACTGGGAATTTCCCACTGTCATGTGGGCCAATGTCTGATCCTGCGGAATTCCATCAGCGGTCAGCCACAGAACACTTCAAGTTCTGTGTGTGGGTTGGCAGGCCGCTGGCGGGAGGACAGGACAGCGCAGGATGGGCAAGCATGAGGAAGCGCAGTGTGATGTCAGCACGTCACATTGCGGCCAGGAACACAGCATAGGGCGGCCAGGAGCACAGCACAGGGTGGGCAGGAGTGAGTGCAGTGTGACGTCAGCACATCACATCGTGAGCCGGCCAGTGCCAGATGGGGCTGGGTCTCAATAGTGCGAACGTCCATTACCCCAAGGAATTTCATTTTTACCCCATTTGCGCTAATTTACCCCTGTTCCCTGACCACTGTTCTACCACCACCAGAGGTGCTACAGGTAAACCGCTCAACCCAGCGACTGCTGGTCCACAGGAAAAGAGCTCATGCTCTGCTTCCTCAAAACCTTCCGCATGACAATGGACCGCGATGCCTGGGAGACAGGCAGGTGGGAGCCCAGCTAAAATTCTTCAGTCACATCTGGACCAGATTTTGCCAGGATCCCTGGATCATAGACCTTATATCCCAGAGCTACAGGCTGGAGTTCCAGGATCTCTCACTTCACAGATTCTTCAAATCAGGCTTACCAGTTTCTCAAGAAGCAAGAATAACCTTACAAGAAGCCTTTCAAAAACTGTTACAGACTCAGGTCATTGTTCTAGTTCCACCTCATCTACAAAACAAGGGATACTTGAATCTCAAATCATTGAACCCTTACTTACAAGTGTTCAGGTTCAAGATGGAGTCTCTAAGAGTGGTTATCTCAGGTCTGGAAGAGGGGGAATTCCTAGGGTATATTTTATTTACTAAGATTCGTGTTTAAACTCAAAATTTATCAGACGTATTTTTCTGCAACTTTTTGAAATAATTTTCGGGAATTTACTAAGCTGCCGAGTTTTCGTTTTTCGTATTTTCCGATGTCGATCTTATTCGTATTGTCAGGCAGTGTTTTACAGGAGTGATTAGAATAACACTGCCGGATATAACACAATGAAGCCCGGCCAGATCAGTGAGATCCATGCAGGGCTTAATTGTGTACAGTATGAAAAGAGTTAAAACAGTTAAAAGTGTAAAAAAAATTGCATGAGGTCCCCCCTCCTAAGCATAACCAGCCTCGGGCTATTTGAGCCATCCCTGGTTGTTTAAATATTGGGGGGGAAATTTACTGGGGTCCCCCGTATTTAGACAACCAGCACCAGACTCTTGGGCCGGCCCTGGTTCCAAAAATACAGAGGAAAAAGACGTATGGTGTCCCCCGTATATTAAAAACCAGCACCGGGCTCCACTAGCCGAGAAGATAATCCCACAGACAGAGGACACTTTTATACTGGTCCTGCGGCTGTGGCATTACCCCCCCAACTAGTCACCCCTGGCTGGGGTAACCTGGAGGAGTGGGGACCCCTTAAATCAAGGGATTCCTTCAGGCACCCAAGGGCCAGGGGTGAAGCCCGAGGATGCCCCCCCCCCCATCCCTGGGTGATGGATGGGGGCCTGATAGCCTTTTTGTGTGTAAAAAAGAATATTGTCTTTTGTTGTAGAACTACAAGTCCCAGCAAGCCTCCCCCACTTGCTGGTACTTGGAGAACCACAACTACCAGCATGCAGGGAAATAACGGACCCGCTGATACCTGTACTTCTACAACAAAAGAAATACCCAAATAAAAAAAAGACACACACACACACACCGTGATAGTAGATATTTATTAAAACACACTTACACACTCATACATACTTACCTACATGCCATGCCGCCCAATCATGTCCCCTTCTCCATGTAGAATCCAAACACTTACCTGTAAATCCAAAATTACAATATACTCACCTATTATCCAGTGATGATCGGTCCTCTTCATTCCAGAAGTAATCCATGGCCTTGTCTAAAATAAAAAAAACAAAATTCCGATCCACGCCACTAAAGGGGTTCCATGTTTACACATGGGACCCCTTTCCCCAAATGCCAGGACCCACCGTGACTCCTGTCACTGGAGATCCCAGAAGCCAATCAAGGAGCGCCATGTCATGGCGCTCTCCTGATTTGCTGTGCCCTACTAGCCTGTCAATCAGGAGTAGCGCACCAGCTAAAATGGGGGCTCGCACTTCTCCATTCTGGCCTATGATGGGAACTTTGCAGTCTGCGGTTAACCACAATTTGGTGTCACTCTAGTGAAGGGTCGAAGGTTCGGGATTCATAATTGGATTCTTTTAACCACAGATGCAAGCCTCAGAGGTTGGGGTGCATCCCGGGGGGTACAGTTTCAGGGAAGATGGTCAAGTCAGGAAGTTGTCCTTCCAATAAACATCCTGGAACTCAGGGCTCTACAACGCCCTTGTGCAGGCCTCTTCTCTTTTTCAGAATCAGGCCATTCAAGTTCAGTTGGACAATGTGACGGCTGTAACATACATAAACCGACAGGGCGGAATGAAAAGCAGAGCCGCAATGTCAGAGGTGTCAAGAATTCTCCTCTAGGTGGAAAAACACGCCGTGGCATTGTTGGCGATCTTCATTCCGGGGGTAGACAACTGGGAAGCAGATTTTCTCAGCAGACACGACCTGCACCCGGGGGAATGGGGCCTCCACCCAGTGACGGACACCTCAGTGGGGTTATCCATAAATCGACATGACGGCCTCTCCAACGAGAAGCTCAACCGGTATTGTTCCAGGTCGAGGGACCCACAGGCTGTAGCGGTCGACGCCCTGACAACTCTGTGTGTCTACCAGCTGGTGTACTTCTTTCCCCAATTTCCTCTGATCCCAAGAATTCTCAAAAGAATAAAAAGGGAAAGAGTGCAAGCAATCCTGATTGCTCCAGACTGGCCACGAAGGGCCTGGTATGCGGATCTTCTTGAGATGCTAATCAAAGATCTATGGCCTCTGCCTCTTTGAGAGGATATTCTACAAAAGGGCCCATTCATTTATCAAGACCTACCATGGCTATGTTTGACGGCATGGAAGTTGAACGGATGATTCTAGCCAGGAGTGGGATTCCTGACAAGGTCATCCTGACTATGATCCAGGCCAGGAAAGGGGTAACGTCAAAACATTACCATTGTATCTGGAAGAAATATGTCTCTTGGTGTGAGGGCAGACAATATTCTATGGTGGAAACCATCTGGGACGTTTCCTGCTTTTTCTGCAGTTGGGAGTTGATGTGGGCCTATGCCTAGGCTCCATAAAAGTTCAGATTTTGCATTGTCTATTTTCTTTCAGAAACAATTGGCATCTCTCCCTGAAGTCCAGACATTCTTGAAGGGTGTTATTCATATCCAACCTCCCTTTGTGCCTCCCACGGCACCTTGGGATTTCAATTTGGTTCTACAATTTCTCCAATCTAACTGGTTTGAATCATTACAGGAGGTAGACATAAAATATCTTACGTGGAAGACCGTCACGCTCATGGCCTTGGCTTCAGCAAGGCACGTATCAGAGCTGGGGGCCTTGTCTCACAAGAGCCCTACTTGATTTTCTATGAGGGCAGAGCTGAATTCAGGACTCGTCAGCAATTCCTCAGGTGGTGTCAGCGTTTTACATTAACCAGCCAATTGTGGTCCACGGTTGTTACTGATACCTCGGTTTCTTCAAAGTCCTTGGACGTTGTAAGGGCTTTGAAGGTATATGTAAAGCGAACTGCTCATAGCAGGAAATTGGACTCGCTGTTCGTTCTATATGATGCCAACAAGATTGGGTGCCCTGCTTCAAAGCAGTCAATTGTACGCTGGATCAGGCTCACTATCCAGCATGCTTATTCCACGGCAGGCTTGCCGATTCCAAAATTTGTACAGGCCCACTCCACTAGGTCGGTGGGTTCCTAATGAGTGGCTGCCAGGGTGTCTCAGCATTACAGCCAAGCAGCTACTTGATCGAGTTCGAACACGTTTGCCAAATTTTACAAGTTCGATACCTTGGGCTCTGAGGACCTTCAGTTTGGTCAATCTGTTCTGCAGGAACCTAAGTACTCTCCCACCCGGTGTGGGAGCTTTGGTACTTCCCCATGGTACTAAATGGATTCCCAGTATCCTCTAGGACGTAAGAGAAAATAGGATTTTTATTACCTACCGGGAAAATCCTTTTCTCGTAGTCCATAGAGGATACTGGGCGCCCTCCCGATGCTTCGTTCTTCCTGTACGGTATCTTGTTTAAATACTGATGTTTGGTTCAGCTGTTGCTGTTCCTGTTTTCAAGTTTGGTTAGCATGGCTTTCCTCTTGTTCTGGTTGTGTTGGGTCGATTTCACCACTTTCCTTCTCCATTTCCTTCTCTCAAAGTATTTCCGTCTGCTTGGGCACAGTTTCCTAGATAGAGTCTGGTAGGAGGGGCATAGAGGGAGGAGCAAGCACATGTTTATCAAACTTCTATAGTGCCCATGGCTCCAAGTGGACCCATCTATATCCCATGGTACTAAATGGGTTCCCAGTATCCCCTACGGACTACGAGAAAAGGATTTACCGGTAGGTAATTAAAATCCTTTTTTTTTTTTTTAAAATCACTTCAGATATGTAACCCTAAGTTAGACATTTCCAAAGTGGTTAAAACACATTTCTTTTTCATCCACTGGGGTCACTGGAGTACTCTTGGGATATGGATGGACGTTAGCCGGGATAGGCACATTTAAATATTTTAATGTGTAACCCTCCTTCCCCCTCCATACTCCCAAGTGCCTCAGTGTTTTTTTGTGCCTTCACCGGGATCGTACATTCTGGACTGAAGCTCCAGCATTTTTGTTTTATTTTTAATTTTTACATTTTATTTTTTAACCAAAGCCCTTCCCAGCTTACTAAAAAGCATGGGTCCGGGTCTGTGTGGGCTACTACAAGCAGCAAAGGCTTGTCGGCACTTATACAAGAAGTGCCGCCATAGACCTTCATCAGCAGATGCAGATTCCAGCCTTGGCTGAGGGAGCAGGACAGCATTTACAGAGAGAAGCCCTGTCGGTGCTCCGGACTCCAGGAGAGGTATTGAGCTCACGCTGCCCTCGCTCTGTGTCACATATGGCTGCGGTCAGCTCATGCTGCCGCCGTACTGGAGGTGGTGGAGTTTGTTAACTTTATTCTCCACATGATGAACAAAAGGTTTTGTTGAGAAGTATAGTGGCGCTCCTGTTCAAATCTCTGCTGCCTTTCCCTTATACCTAGGATCTATCCCAGATGATCCAAAAGAGTTGAATAAGAAGTGAGGGGAATTGGCGCTGAATGTTAAGAATCAGTACTTATCATGAATATCGTGATGACTCAGATCTGTGGATGTTTTTCTTATTCTTCTTTGGTTTTCCTCATTCCAATGTTCATCCAATGAGTTTATCAGTATGGAAAAACATAGAAAATGACTGGGGGTTAACCACTGATGTATTAGAGTATTCTGAAGATGCTTCTTAGGAGATGGGATCTACTTTCTCCAAAAACAATGTGTATAATGGTAGATATACCTGGCTTACATAAATAAATCTATTCACAAGGCTCATCAAGGTTTCTTTTAGGAGTATTATATCATCTGGATATCTTTCTAAAACAAATGCATACCTCCACTTACACAGAACAAAAGTAATGACAAGCCTATCAAGGTATCTTTTACGTTGGGACCTTATTCTTCATATCGTGATCACAGTCCTGACGGTGTGTGTGTTGGAATAGTGGAATGAATCCCTTATTGTGCGTACCTCACTTACACTTATATAGTGTGCTATCCTCTCATCAAGGTATCTTTATATAACATGGATTCGTACCAGTACTCACGGATGATGGCGATGTACTATGCTCATCAAGGTTTCTTTGTCTTCCTTCGATTCAAATGGAGACTCTTATGAAGGTATAATAATTTTTTTATAAATTATAAACATGAAAATGAATAAAACAATAAAAAAATAGGCTGCAGGTGGCAACCACCCGTGAAGGGGATTGGTTAGACCAACTTTATCCAGACATAGGGGATCGGTATCCTGACTGACTGAATAGTAAACAAACAAAAGTGGTCGTACCTTTCCCACAGCACGGGTGGGGCGGTGTCCAGCAGGCAATAGTCCTAAACCAACGCGTTTCGAGTGGGTTACTCTTTGTCAAGGTCATTCTCCACATGCTGCGCTCCCTCCCGTTCCCCACATATTCTGAGCATGGCATGAAAGGAACTCCGGTTCAGTGGCTGCCCGGCGCCCCTCTCCCCCCCCCACAGTTTCAGTGCAGCCGCGGCAGGCAGCGGATGCCCAGCTCCCACTGCCGCCGCGCAGGGTGGGGAGGTTGACTGTATAAAAAACCATACCCAGGGGCCCTCTCCACACCCGCGCCCCTCTCTGCTACACACTGCACAGCAGAGGCAGTCAGCGGACGCACAGCTTCCGCCGCGCTGGGGTGGGGGGTGATGAAAGGGCTGACCAATCCAGGTCTCTCTCTCTCTCTCTCTCTCTCTCTCTATATATATATATATATATATATATATATATCTATGGGATGCGGTCAAGATCCCGCCCTATGGGATCCCGGCGGTTGGAATCCCGACACCGGGATCCTGAACGGCACAATCCCGACACATTTTCCCTCTGTGGGTGTCAACCCATAAAGGGAGAACAAATTAGTGTGCCAAGCGTAGCGAGGCACCATGCCCGCAGCGTGGCAAGCACAGAGAGCCCACAAGGGGCTGCATTGCGATCGCCCCCCTGTTGGGATTCTGCCGATTTCGGATTTCGTCCGGCGGGATCTCGTAATGATCCTACATATATATATATATATATATATATATATATATATATATATTAGGTTCTCAGAGAGCCAAACCACCCCGGACTTCACACCACGAGCCCGAATCAGATTCAGGCTCAGGCTTTCCCGCCTGACTCGGAAACCAGAATGAGGCAAAAGTTCTAGAGATGAGCGCCTGAAATTTTTCGGGTTTTGTGTTTTGGTTTTGGGTTCGGTTCCGCGGCCGTGTTTTGGGTTCGAACGCGTTTTGGCAAAACCTCACCGAATTTTTTTTGTCGGATTCGGGTGTGTTTTGGATTCGGGTGTTTTTTTCAAAAAACACTAAAAAACAGCTTAAATCATAGAATTTGGGGGTCATTTTGATCCCAAAGTATTATTAACCTCAAAAACCATAATTTACACTCATTTTCAGTCTATTCTGAATACCTCACACCTCACAATATTATTTTTAGTCCTAAAATTTGCACCGAGGTCGCTGTGTGAGTAAGATAAGCGACCCTAGTGGCCGACACAAACACCGGGCCCATCTAGGAGTGGCACTGCAGTGTCACGCAGGATGTCCCTTCCAAAAAACCCTCCCCAAACAGCACATGACGCAAAGAAAAAAAGAGGCGCAATGAGGTAGCTGTGTGAGTAAGATTAGCGACCCTAGTGGCCGACACAAACACCGGGCCCATCTAGGAGTGGCACTGCAGTGTCACGCAGGATGGCCCTTCCAAAAAACCCTCCCCAAACAGCACATGACGCAAAGAAAAAAAGAGGCGCAATGAGGTAGCTGTGTGAGTAAGATTAGCGACCCTAGTGGCCGACACAAACACCGGGCCCACCTAGGAGTGGCACTGCAGTGTCACGCAGGATGTCCCTTCCAAAAAACCCTCCCCAAACAGCACATGACGCAAAGAAAAAAAGAGGCGCAATGAGGTAGCTGTGTGAGTAAGATTAGCGACCCTAGTGGCCGACACAAACACCGGGCCCATCTAGGAGTGGCACTGCAGTGTCACGCAGGATGTCCCTTCCAAAAAACCCTCCCCAATCAGCACATGATGCAAAGAAAAAGAAAAGAAAAAAGAGGTGCAAGATGGAATTATCCTTGGGCCCTCCCACCCACCCTTATGTTGTATAAACAAAACAGGACATGCACACTTTAACCAACCCATCATTTCAGTGACAGGGTCTGCCACACGACTGTGACTGATATGACGGGTTGGTTTGGACCCCCCCCCAAAAAAGAAGCAATTAATCTCTCCTTGCACAAACTGGCTCTACAGAGGCAAGATGTCCACCTCATCATCACCCTCCGATATATCACCGTGTACATCCCCCTCCTCGCAGATTATCAATTCGTCCCCACTGGAATCCACCATCTCAGCTCCCTGTGTACTTTGTGGAGGCAATTGCTGCTGGTCAATGTCTCCGCGGAGGAATTGATTATAATTAATTTTAATGAACATCATCTTCTCCACATTTTCTGGATGTAACCTCGTACGCCGATTGCTGACAAGGTGAGCGGCGGCACTAAACACTCTTTCGGAGTACACACTTGTGGGAGGGCAACTTAGGTAGAATAAAGCCAGTTTGTGCAAGGGCCTCCAAATTGCCTCTTTTTCCTGCCAGTATAAGTACGGACTGTGTGACGTACCTACTTGGATGCGGTCACTCATATAATCCTCCACCATTCTATCAATGTTGAGAGAATCATATGCAGTGACAGTAGACGACATGTCCGTAATCGTTGTCAGGTCCTTCAGTCCGGACCAGATGTCAGCATCAGCAGTCGCCCCAGACTGCCCTGCATCACCGCCAGCGGGTGGGCTCGGAATTCTGAGCCTTTTCCTCGCACCCCCAGTTGCGGGAGAATGTGAAGGAGGAGATGTTGACAGGTCGCGTTCCGCTTGACTTGACAATTTTGTCACCAGCAGGTCTTTCAACCCCAGCAGACTTGTGTCTGCCGGAAAGAGAGATCCAAGGTAGGCTTTAAATCTAGGATCGAGCACGGTGGCCAAAATGTAGTGCTCTGATTTCAACAGATTGACCACCCGTGAATCCTTGTTAAGCGAATTAAGGGCTCCATCCACAAGTCCCACATGCCTAGCGGAATCGCTCCGTGTTAGCTCCTCCTTCAATGTCTCCAGCTTCTTCTGCAAAAGCCTGATGAGGGGAATGACCTGACTCAGGCTGGCAGTGTCTGAACTGACTTCACGTGTGGCAAGTTCAAAGGGCATCAGAACCTTGCACAACGTTGAAATCATTCTCCACTGCGCTTGAGACAGGTGCATTCCACCTACTATATCGTGCTCAATTGTATAGGCTTGAATGGCCTTTTGCTGCTCCTCCAACCTCTGAAGCATATAGAGGGTTGAATTCCACCTCGTTACCACTTCTTGCTTCAGATGATGGCAGGGCAGGTTCAGTAGTTTTTGGTGGTGCTCCAGTCTTCTGTACGTGGTGCCTGTACGCCGAAAGTGTCCCGCAATTCTTCTGGCCACCGACAGCATCTCTTGCACGCCCCTGTCGTTTTTTAAAAAATTCTGCACCACCAAATTCAAGGTATGTGCAAAACATGGGACGTGCTGGAATTTGCCCATATTTAATGCACACACAATATTGCTGGCGTTGTCCGATGCCACAAATCCACAGGAGAGTCCAATTGGGGTAAGCCATTCCGCGATGATCTTCCTCAGTTGCCGTAAGAGGTTTTCAGCTGTGTGCGTATTCTGGAAAGCGGTGATACAAAGCGTAGCCTGCCTAGGAAAGAGTTGGCGTTTGCGAGATGCTGCTACTGGTGCCGCCGCTGCTGTTCTTGCGGCGGGAGTCCATACATCTACCCAGTGGGCTGTCACAGTCATATAGTCCTGACCCTGCCCTGCTCCACTTGTCCACATGTCCGTGGTTAAGTGGACATTGGGTACAACTGCATTTTTTAGGACACTGGTGAGTCTTTTTCTGACGTCCGTGTACATTCTCGGTATCGCCTGCCTAGAGAAGTGGAACCTAGATGGTATTTGGTAACGGGGGCACACTGCCTCAATAAATTGTCTAGTTCCCTGTGAACTAACGGCGGATACCGGACGCACGTCTAACACCAACATAGTTGTCAAGGCCTCAGTTATCCGCTTTGCAGTTGGATGACTGCTGTGATATTTCATCTTCCTCGCAAAGGACTGTTGAACAGTCAATTGCTTACTGGAAGTAGTACAAGTGGGCTTACGACTTCCCCTCTGGGATGACCATCGACTCCCAGCGGCAACAACAGCAGCGCCAGCAGCAGTAGGCGTTACACGCAAGGATGCATCGGAGGAATCCCAGGCAGGAGAGGACTCGTCAGAATTGTCAGTGACATGGCCTGCAGGACTATTGGCATTCCTGGGGAAGGAGGAAATTGACACTGAGGGAGTTGGTGGGGTGGTTTGCGTGAGCTTGGTTACAAGAGGAAGGGATTTACTGGTCAGTGGACTGCTTCTGCTGTCACCCAAAGTTTTTGAACTTGTCACTGACTTATTATGAATGCGCTGCAGGTGACGTATAAGGGAGGATGTTCCGAGGTGGTTAACGTCCTTACCCCTACTTATTACAGCTTGACAAAGGGAACACACGGCTTGACACCTGTTGTCCGCCTTTCTGGTGAAATACCTCCACACCGAAGAGCTGATTTTTTTGGTATTTTCACCTGGCATGTCAACGGCCATATTCCTCCCACGGACAACAGGTGTCTCCCCGGGTGCCTGACTTAAACAAACCACCTCACCATCAGAATCCTCCTGGTCAATTTCCTCCCCAGCGCCAGCAACACCCATATCCTCCTCATCCTGGTGTACTTCAACACTGACATCTTCAATCTGACTATCAGGAACTGGACTGCGGGTGCTCCTTCCAGCACTTGCAGGGGGCGTGCAAATGGTGGAAGGCGCATGCTCTTCACGTCCAGTGTTGGGAAGGTCAGGCATCGCAACTGACACAATTGGACTCTCCTTGTGGATTTGGGATTTCGAAGAATGCACAGTTCTTTGCTGTGCTGCTTTTGCCAGCTTGAGTCTTTTCATTTTTCTAGCGAGAGGCTGAGTGCTTCCATCCTCATGTGAAGCTGAACCACTAGCCATGAACATAGGCCAGGGCCTCAGCCGTTCCTTGCCACTCCGTGTCGTAAATGGCATATTGGCAAGTTTACGCTTCTCCTCCGACAATTTTATTTTAGGATTTGGAGTCCTTTTTTTTCTGACATTTGGTGTTTTGGATTTGACATGCTCTGTACTATGACATTGGGCATCGGCCTTGGCAGACGACGTTGCTGGCATTTCATCGTCTCGGCCATGACTAGTGGCAGCAGCTTCAGCACGAGGTGGAAGTGGATCTTGATCTTTCCCTAATTTTGGAACCTCAACATTTTTGTTCTCCATATTTTAATAGGCACAACTAAAAGGCACCTCAGGTAAACAATGGAGATGGATACTAGTATACAATTATGGACTGCCTGCCGAGTGCAGACACAGAGGTAGCCACAGCCGTGAACTACCGTACTGTACTGTGTCTGCTGCTAATATAGACAGGTTGATAAAGAGATGTCTATGTAACTATGTATGTATAAAGAAGAAAGAAAAAAAAACCACGGTTAGGTGGTATACAATTATGGACGGACTGCCTGCCGAGTGCCGACACAGAGGTAGCCACAGCCGTGAACTACCGCACTGTACTGTGTCTGCTGCTAATATATAGACTGGTTGATAAAGAGATAGTATACTCGTAACTAGTATGTATGTATAAAGAAAGAAAAAAAACCACGGTTAGGTGGTATATACAATTATGGACGGGCTGCCGAGTGCCGACACAGAGGTAGCCACAGCCGTGAACTACCGCACTGTACTGTGTCTGCTGCTAATATATAGACTGGTTGATAAAGAGATAGTATACTCGTAACCAGTATGTATGTATAAAGAAAGAAAAAAAAACCACGGTTAGGTGGTATATACAATTATGGACGGGCTGCCGAGTGCCGACACAGAGGTAGCCACAGCCGTGAACTACCGCACTGTACTGTGTCTGCTGCTAATATAGACTGGTTGATAAAGAGATAGTATACTCGTAACTAGTATGTATGTATAAAGAAAGAAAAAAAAACACGGTTAGGTGGTATATACAATTATGGACGGGCTGCCGAGTGCCGACACAGAGGTATCCACAGCCGTGAACTACCGCACTGTACTGTGTCTGCTGCTAATATAGACTGGTTGATAAAGAGATAGTATACTCGTAACTAGTATGACTATAAAGAAAGAAAAAAAAACCACGGTTAGGTGGTATATACAATTATGGACGGGCTGCCGAGTGCCGACACAGAGGTAGCCACAGCCGTGAACTACCGCACTGTACTGTGTCTGCTGCTAATATAGACTGGTTGATAAAGAGATAGTATACTCGTAACTAGTATGTATGTATAAAGAAAGAAAAAAAAACCACGGTTAGGTGGTATATACAATTATGGACGGGCTGCCGAGTGCCGACACAGAGGCAGCCACAGCCGTGAACTACCGCACTGTACTGTGTCTGCTGCTAATATATAGACTGGTTGATAAAGAGATAGTATACTCGTAACTAGTATGTATGTATAAAGAAAGAAAAAAAAACCACGGTTAGGTGGTATATACAATTATGGACGGGCTGCCGAGTGCCGACACAGAGGTAGCCACAGCCGTGAACTACCGCACTGTACTGTGTCTGCTGCTAATATATAGACTGGTTGATAAAGATATAGTATACTCGTAACTAGTATGTATGTATAAAGAAAGAAAAAAAAACCACGGTTAGGTGGTATATACAATTATGGACGGACTGCCGAGTGCCGACACAGAGGTAGCCACAGCCGTGAACTACCGCACTGTACTGTGTCTGCTGCTAATATAGACTGGTTGATAAAGAGATAGTATACTCGTAACTAGTATGTATGTATAAAGAAAGAAAAAAAAACCACGGTTAGGTGGTATATACAATTATGGACGGGCTGCCGAGTGCCGACACAGAGGTAGCCACAGCCGTGAACTACCGCACTGTACTGTGTCTGCTGCTAATATATAGATTGGTTGATAAAGAGATAGTATACTCGTAACTAGTATGTATGTATAAAGAAAGAAAAAAAAACCACGGTTAGGTGGTATATACAATTATGGACGGGCTGCCGAGTGCCGACACAGAGGTAGCCACAGCCGTGAACTACCGCACTGTACTGTGTCTGCTGCTAATATAGACTGGTTGATAAAGAGATAGTATACTACTAATATTATATATACTGGTGGTCAGGTCACTGGTCACTAGTCACACTGGCAGTGGCACTCCTGCAGCAAAAGTGTGCACTGTTTAATTTTAATATAATATTATGTACTCCTGGCTCCTGCTATAACCTATAACTGGCACTGCAGTGCTCCCCAGTCTCCCCCACAATTATAAGCTGTGTGAGCTGAGCACAGTCAGATATATATATACATTGATGCAGCACACTGGGCTGAGCAGTGCACACAGATATGGTATGTGACTGAGTCACTGTGTGTATCGTTTTTTTCAGGCAGAGAACGGATATATTAAATAAAACAAACAACTGCACTGTCTGGTGGTCACTGCGGTCGTCAGTCACTAAACTCTGCACTCTCTTCTACAGTATCACAGCCTCAGGTCAATCTCTCTCTCTCTCTCTCTCAACCCTAATCTAAATGGAGAGGACGCCAGCCACGTCCTCTCCCTATCAATCTCAATGCACGTGTGAAAATGGCGGCGACGCGCGGCTCCTTATATAGAATCCGAGTCTCGCGATAGAATCCGAGCCTCGCGAGAATCCGACAGCGTCATGATGACGTTCGGGCGCGCTCGGGTTAACCGAGCAAGGCGGGAAGATCCGAGTCGCTCGGACCCGTGAAAAAAAACATGAAGTTCGGGCGGGTTCGGATTCAGAGAAACCGAACCCGCTCATCTCTAGGCAAAACGTCATCATCCCGCTGTCGGATTCTCGTGGGGTTTGTATTCAACATAAGGACCCGCGCGTCACCGCCATTTTCACTTCGGCATTGGCGATTGTAGAGAGAGGACGTGTCTACGTTCTCTCAGTGTCCTCAGTGTCTGTGTCTTGTGCTGCGTCTGTCCAGTCACAGTGGTTGTGTCCTCTGCTGCCATATGTCCAGTGCTGCTGTATAAGGTGCTGTGTTGTGCTGCATCACTTCAGTGGTGGTGTATTGTGTTGCATCAGTCCAGTCACAGTGGTGGTGTCCTCTTCTGCCATATATCCAGTGGCGTATAATTCCTGTGATATTGCCGTATAATTCTCTGGATACTGGCGCATAATTCCTTTGATATTGCCATATAATTCCCGTGATACTGGCGTATAATTCCTGTGATATTGCCGTAAAATTGTCGGGATACTGGCATATAATTCCTGTGATATTGCCGTATAATTCCTGTGATACTGGTGTATAATTCCAGTGATATTGCCGTATAATTCTCGGGATACTGGCGTATAATTCCTGTGATTTTGCATATAATTTTCGGGATACTGACATATAATTCCTGTGATACTGGTATATAATTCCAGTGATATTGCCGTATAATTCTCGGGATACTGGCGTATAATTCCTGTGATTTTGCATATAATTTTCGGGATACTGGCGTATAATTCCTGTGATATTGCCGTATAATTCCTGTGATACTGGCGTATAATTCCAGTGATATTGCTGTATAATTCTTGTGATACTGACATATAATTCCTGTGATATTGCCATATAATTTTTGGGATGCTGTCATATAATTCCAGTGATATAGCCGTATAATTCTCGGGATACTGGGGTATAATTCCAGTTATATTGCCGTATAATTCCCGTGATTCTGGCATATAATTCCAGTGATATTGCCGTATAATTCTCGGGATACTGGTGTATAATTCCTGTGGTATTGCCATATAATTCTCGGGATACTGGCGTATAATTCTTGTGATACTGCCATATAATTCCAGTGATATTGCCGTATAATTCTCGGGATACAGGCGTATAATTCCAGTGATATTGCTGTATAATTCCAGTAACATTGCCGTATATGTCCAGCGGTACTGCCGTATAAATCCAGTAATCCTGCCGTATAATTACAGTGATCCTGCCATATAATTCTCGAGATACTGGCGTATAATTTCTGTGATATTGCCGTATAATTCCCATGATACTGGCGTATAATTCCAGCGATCTTGCCATATAATTCTCGGGATACTAGTGTATAATTCCTGTGATATTGCCGTATAATTCCAGTGATACTGGATTATAATTCCAGTGATATTGCTGTATAATTCTCGGGATACTGGCATATAATTCTGTGATATTGCTGTATAATTCTCGGGATACTGTCGTCTAATTCCTGTGATATTGCCGTATTATTCCCATGAAACTGTTATAATTCCAGTGATATTGCCATATAATTCTCGGGATACTACCATATAATTCCTGTGATATTGCCGTATAATTCCCGTGATACTGGATTATAATTCCAGTGATATTGCTGTTGCTCTATAATTCTCGGGATACTGGCGTATAATGTCTGTGATATTGCTGTATAATTCTCGGGATACTGGCGTATAATTCCTGTGATATTGCCGTATAATTCCTGTGATACTTGTGTATAATTCCAGTAATATTGCCATATAATGCTCAGGATACTGGAGTATAATTCCTGTGATATTGCAGTATAATTCCCGTGATACTGGCGTATAATTCCTGTGATATTGCCATATAATTCTCGGGATACTGTCGTATAATTCCAGTGATATAGCCGTATAATTCTTAGGATACTGGGGTATAATTCCAGTGATATTGCCGTATAATTCTCGGGATACTGGTGTAAAATTCCTGTAATATTGCCGTATAATTCTTGGGATACTGGCGTATAATTCCTGTGATATTGCCATATAATTCACGTGATTCTGTCGTATAATTCCAGTGATATTGCCATATAATTCTCGGGATACAGGCGTATAATTCCTGTGATATTCCCGTATAATTCTCGGGATACTGTCGTATAATTCCTGTGATATTGCCGTATAATTCCTGTGATACTGGTGTATAATTCCAGTGATATTGCCATATAATTCCAGTTATATTGCCGTATAATTCCAGTATTCCTGACGTATAATTCCAGTGATCCTGCCATATAATTCCAGTAATCCTGACGTATAAATCCAGTGAGCCTGCCATATAATTACAGTGATCCTGCCATATAATTCCAGTGATCCTGCTATATAATTCCAGTAATCCTAACGTATAATTACATTGATCCTGCCGTATAAATTCATTGATTCTGCTGTATAAATCCAGTGATCCTGCCGTATAATTACAGTGGTTCTGACGTATAAATCCAGTCCAGTGATACTGCCATATATATTGTCAAAGTCGAAAATATTGCACTCACACTCAACACGTGCAAACAGTACACAGAGTGGCCTCCGTGTGTGCACGTGTTCTGTCGTGTGTGTACATGCCCGCACGCTGCGTACATTGGCTCACGAAGCCCTGCGTATTAGCATGTGGTATGAGTAAATATGGTAGCACACGCGTTCGCATAAGAAAGCCACAAAGACATATTCAATATTTTATCCACATAGTGCATAATTTACACATAGTCTACACACACCACACCAGCTATTTACATTTACTTAGGAAATAGAACAACAGAGATATCCAGCTTTACAGGATGTGAGGGGACAGAACTAGGTTAGGACATGGTGTTTGGTATCCAGATGTACAGTATTTCAAGGGCTACATTACGATTGCAGTTTACAGATTATAGCATGCTCCTGCGCATAGATATGTGCAGGAATACAATATTCATAATTTACTGTAATTACTGTATTCGTGATATTCGGCAGGAACCCAGTGGAGGACCTCTGCAAGTACACCTGGACAAAGCATCACCCACCTATTCAAACCAACCTATGACCCCTCATTGACTGTAAATGACCTGCCCCTTGACCTATGGAAGAAGAGCTTACAGTTTCCTTTGTATTGTGTTTTGGACCATTGTATAAAAGCAAGGCCTCCAGGCTGGTCTCAGTCTCTTCTCTGAAGGTCATCTTGCAAAGACTGATTGAGGACCGGATCCGGGAGGTGCAGGCGAACAAACGTATGTACTATTGGTTGAAGCTCTTCTCTGTGATATTGTTGTATTTCTGTGTGTATCTTTTTAAGTAAATATATTGTTGCTTCGTTGGACCACAACATAACATATACAACTGGTGTCGCATTCCATTCTTGTTTGGGTATAGAAGTGTATTCACCCACATGTGTCGCTGTATAGTGCGCATAGCTTGTCGGCATGTATACGCTACATGCATTCACAACGTAGGGGTATAATCTGCATTTAGCGGCCGCAGCGGCCCGAACCATAGTATTGTAAGGTATAGCATTTCCCTGTAAGCTAAACAAACTTAGCAGCTGGGAGCTCGTCCAGTTCACCACATACTAACGATTTGCAGGGCCTAACAGACTTTGGTCTACCAACAATGGGTGGAGACGCATCTTAAGTAATTTTGCATTGTGTTTAAAACTATCTAATGTTGCTAGACCACGTCTGTCCTGTGTAGTCTTAGAAGTGCTGGTGCAAACCGAGGGACAACATGGAAAAAGCCATTTATTTTCTGTGCATGTAATTTTGGTGCGAAAACGCGCACAAGCGTACAGATACTTTACATATACTCTCATATTGTTGCCATAGGTTGTAATAGTCATTTTTAGATCTGCATAAAATCGGTCATTTGTTATATAATTATGGTATTTGTTTAGTGGGGAAACACAAAATACAGCTCCGACCTAAAGGTTTAGGTAAGCACTCAAAGGAGGATCACCCTTGTGGGCGACTTCCAGCGAGTTTAAGGAACAAGTGTATTGTGTATTAATCGCTAAATATTTGCATTTTGTTAGTGAAGCTCCGTTCCTGCCTAAAAGTTTGGGTAGCATACAAGTGGAAACTCTACGGCAGGGGACTTCCGGTGCTCAAAGGGAATGTGGAAGCATTTATCTAACTACAACAATACAGTACAAATAGTGTTTTATTATTATTATTGTATTGCGGGAGTTAGGTAAAACTGTGTGGCAAGCTGCGTACAGTGGTACGCAGCGATACACACTTGCGTACAAAGGTATACATGTGCCATAGACAAGAGTACGTGGATGTGTATATAGCGATGCATGGGTACGCACGTGGCACTAGAGAAACCTGAGTGCGTACGTATGTAGCGGAGGTAAGCTACATAATAGAAGTTAGTTTTTCATTTTAAAGGTGGCATAAAGGATTATAGTCGCACATTATCAAGTAATTATCCGATTTTAGACAGATTACTGAAAATCTTATTATAAGTGTAGCACCTCTGGAACAAGTTACCGACCAAAGGGAGTGATTTTTTTTCTGTACAGAAAATCTAAAAGTGTGGAGGTGTTGAAAGCAAGTGTGAGTGGATTGAACCAGGACAAAGCGGGATCTCATCGGTGAAGGCACTGAGTTTGCAGAGGCTTGGTGGCGTGAAGGTTGGCTACCCTACGTTTTTACTGGTATTGAGGCACATAGTGTGTGTTTACTATTACAGGAAAAACATGCAGAGGAGCGTGATAGATTGTGTATTGTATTGATTAAAGACTGACCAAAGGGTTGGTGTCACGCTCCAGTTGTGGAGCGCAGCTTGTGAATTCAACTCCCGTGATCATAGGGCATATAGATAACAAGTATCTATAAGCCGTATGATTGGACCGCGCATCTGTGAGTGTGATACGTGGCACAACATGATACCATTTGCATGATTTTGCACAATTGCGTTATCATGTGCGCTGTGTAAAGCATACGCAGACGTGATTTGTGTAAAGTAATGGAATTTTTCACTGACTCTCAGCAAAATATTCCAGCAGACTTTTAACCTCCACTGGAAAAGGTGTTGTATTAATTCTGTTGATACTTCAATAATTCCAGTGCTGAGGAGTCTGGTAGGGGCCTAGTCTGGGTACACGGGGTCACTACAGAAGTGAGCCGTAGTACTGGCCAGCGGAGGCAGGAGCGGGTGCAAAAGCGCTCGGTAAGGACTTTTCACTGTCGTCTCATGTGGGCCATTTTGGTGTGTTGTGTGAAAGCCCAAAATGGGAGCCAAATGGGCATGCGAGGGGCATTCTGGAGCTAGGGTTCAGTCAAGAGGGTGCACTCGGTATATTATGAGTAGGAAGTACAGTCCCTACATGGAGGCTTTTTGTGACGCATGGATACGTATGGCTGTTGAGGACAGGGCATCATTTCCTAGGGTTAGTAGTTTTGAACCAGAGGTGCAGCAAAACATTAGAAATAGGATATGTCTGATAAAATCCAAGAAACAAAGGATCAGACATAACGACTGTTTGAACATTTGGCAACAAGAGGGAGAAATGCAAAGAGAGCTTGCTCGTATGGCATGTTCCAAACCAGTCATGAATGTGAATGCAAATGCACCACCACCGCCATATGGCGATGGAGAGAAGGCTGCTACAACCAATAGCATACCAGGGAATCACAGGGAAACACTTGAAAATTGTATTAACCCTTACTCATGCCGATTGTATCCTGTTTTAAGTCCTTCCAAAGGTTGTAGTTCGGAGGAGGATGACGAGCCCAGCCTGATCTCAGCTCTCTCCAAAGCAGCCACCATGCAGGAGACTCAGGTGGGCACGGCCCAACCAGTAAGAGCAGTGGTGGTGTCTTCCACTGGAGGGACGGGTAAGATCATATCCACCGGTAAGTATGGGACTGTTCATTATGCAGAGACAGTAGGCACACAAAAGTGATGTGGTTGGGTTAAATCCTGTCTGGGTAATAGCAGTTCCCAATGGAAGAACTTATAACCAGGGAGTGACCCCCATCAGGAATATTGCAATGTATTGCCTGTAGTCCAGGTCAGAACTGCGGTCAATCATTTCAGAATTCCCTGATCCCAGGGAAGATTTAGCTAGATGCCAGAAATTTATTAAGGATCTGGGTAATGCCCGCGAACCTACAAACAAAGATTGGTGGACAGTGTTAAGAGTGTGCCTACCCTCAAATATTAACCCCCAGAAATTCATCACAGATTGTAAGATAGAGGCAGATGGTCATCTAACTGATGAATACAATCAGGAGAACGTAAGGCAGATTAACATACAACTAGGATTGTATTCCCCACAATTGTAAAATGGAGTAAAATTTTCACTATCAAACAAAAGGAAAGTGAACTGGCATCCGAATATTTCCATAGAGCCTTACAAGATATGGCTAAATATACTGGGATAGAAGACCTAAAGAATGATGCACACCACAGGGAGGTTGCTGTCTCTGTTCTAATGGATGGACTCAAAGAGGCATTGAAAGTCAGGGTACAGACTTCTTTGCCTAACTGGAGAGGGGTTACCGTAGATGCACTAAGAGAATCTGCCATCGAATACGACAAAAATATCCTAAAACACAGAGAACAGCAGGGGGATAGGTTGATGACAGTAAGCATACAGGCTCTGGAAGTCCAACCTACACGACCCACCCCCCAGGTATTTGAGGAACCAAGAAGGAGGGTAAGAAGATGTTACACATGTGGGAGGGACATATCTCCAGGGAATGTAGGCAGAACAGACCACAAGCCCCTAGATACGAACCACGTACCCAGAACTACCCAACATATAGACGGGACCAAGAGACATATAGAAGGGATTTTGAGCCACATAGAGGGGAGACACATAGATTTCCCCCAAGGAGGGATGGGCAGGCCTCCAATTCATCCCAGCTAAGTCCCTCACATATGGTAGCTACTAACACCCTCTGTGGAAACCAAACATACAGACAATAGGAATGGGGTTACACCTGTATCCTACAGCCAGTGAGGTTGACCAGTAGCCTCAGAGATGAACCGGAGGTCATGGTCAAGGTATCTGGTACCATACAACCTTTTCTTGTAGATACAGGGGAGTACAGTACACCTGGACCCGTCTTCCCCAAGGTTTCATTGACAGCCAAAGTATTTTCTCCCAAACCCTACATGACTGTTTGCAATCCTTTCAACCTGAGAATGGGTTGGTGCTAATACAATATGTTGATGACTTGTTGTTATGCTCTGACTCATTCGAGTCGTCCCTGGCAGACACTAAACAGCTTCTGTTTCATCTCTCCCAGACAGGACATAAGGTTTCTAAGGATAAGTTGCAGTTGAGCTGGACTAAGGTTAAATACTTGGGACACTGCTTGACGCAAGGACTCAGACACCTGACCAGAGACAGGATACAGGCCATCTGTGACATGACTGTACCGCAAACTTAGCAACAAATTTGCACTTTTCTAGGAATGTGTGGGTACTGTCCGAACTGGATTCCAGACTTCTCTATTCTGGCACTACTACTGCAAGAAATGGTCTCTTCGAACAAACCGGAACGGGTCTCTCATACAGAGGAGTCCGAGCTGGCATTTGAGAGACTAAAAGAGTGGGTCACAACTGAGGGCTGGTGGAGGTAACTGGAAGCCTCAATTGTAGGGGCTGATGGGTACCGGAATTTAGGAGGAGTGAGTGGACTCCTAGACATGCGTCAGAAAGCAGCAGTAAGTGCCCAAAGGCGTGACCAAGAGAACTGGAGTTATCTTTGAAGATATTTATTAAATGAAAAGTCATATAAGGTGCAATGAAACAAAAATAGAAAGTCACAAGTGAGCATACTACAACTGGTTAGGACCAGTAATCCAGAATGAGCGTGAAAGTTCAGTATAATACTTGGGAGCCCAGGTGAGGTATAACGTGCAGTGGAGGATAGCAGGTGAACTGTAAATAATACTGGGGTGCTCAAGTAAATTATAAATGAAGCTGGAGTTCGAGGTAAAACTTTAGGCGAAGCTGGGGTTCACAGGAGAACTGCAGAAGAAACTGGGGTTTGCAGGATAACTGTAGAAGAAGCTGGGGTTCGCAGGAGACCTGTAGAAGAAACTGGGGTTTGCAGGAACACAGAGGGTAACTGGAGAATGGCTACTGAGAAGCTGGAGCATCACCCTTTAGTTAGCACTGGGTGGGGAAGCAAAGATGACTGGCTGCACCACAGGGCTTAACACTGGAGAGCTGGAACACCGTAGGGAGAAATCACCAGGGAGTCAGGCTGAACTGCAGGAGAAGTCCACAGTGAACTGCACACTGTATACACAGGATAGACAATGGAAGCACTGACAATCTTCTGGGAGCTGAAACAGGATATTTATACCTGCTGCATAGCAGGGATTGGTCTGGCACCTATGACATGGCTCCCTCAGCACTGAGGATAGGTGAATGGGTATCATGTGTCAAAGTCCAAGATGGCTGCGCCCATCAACAGAAGCAGAAGGGGAACTAAGTACTGTGAAGCAGGAGTACAAACAACCATGGCGACGGAGGCCGCAGTAGCCGGACTCCATGCGCCTAGACATGCACAGCGGTCACGGGGATGGAAGTGGCGGCCGGGACACACCAAGGGCACTCATCCAGCGGAGGACCACAGGCGTGGCAATGACAGCCGCGACAGGGCTGAGAGCGCCGCACTACCATGAGTACACTTACTGAGGAGGCCGGTGATACCAGCGCTGTAAGCAATAACCATAGCTAAAGCCCGGCCATGGCTTGCTGAGCCAGCCTCAGGAGACATCTGACAGGTAGAAAGCAATGTTTCAGTACCCGGATCGTGACAGCACCCCCCCCCCTTTAGGAGTGGCCTCAGGACACTTCTTAGGTTTTCAAGGAAATCTTGAGTGGAATTTCTGGACCAACTTAGGAGCATAAACGTCAGATGCATTCGTCCAAGAACGTTCCTCAGGACCATAGCCCTTCCAATCTATCAAATACTGGAGAAGACCATATCTGATACGAGAATCCAGTATCTGGGTGACCTCATACTCAACCTTGTCCTTGGGAGCAGAGGGTAACACAGAATGAAAACGATTCAAAATCACTGGTTTGAGGAGAGAAACATGGAATGTTTTAGGGACTTTCAAGAATGGAGGTAGTTGGAGTTTGTAAGCCACTGGGTTAACAACTTGCTCAATTAAGAAAGGACCGATATAGCGGGGGGCGAATTTCATACTCTGGTCCCTCAGTCATAGATTCTTTATGGATATCCAAACACGATCACCAACTTTTAGGGCAGGAATTGCCCTACGCTTCTGATCTGCAAATCTCTTGTACCTGGAGGATGCTTTTAAAAGGGCTGTACGAACGTTCTTCCAGTTATTTGAAAACTGTCGAAACGTGATGTCACAAATATCGTTAAATGTGTATACACAGCTTCCCAGGAGGTTATGTAAGAAGGAGGCCTTCTGGATTTTTAATCTTAAAACCTTGATTCCTCAGGGACTTAACGATTCAGTTGAGTTAAATCAAATCTAATACCCTGTAAAATGTTGAGAATTGCCAAATTATATACATATTCATAGATAAGTAACAGCAGTCATGGTTCCTTGTGATACTGAAAGATGGAGATGGAGACTTTGTATTGTATATGATGGTATGTGGGGATTGTGGGTATGTAGATGGACCACAATATAAGGGCATTTAGAACCGTCCCTTTCTCCCTAATATCAGGAGAGACATTTGTATATATATAACAATGTTTTTTAATAAATGTGGTTTATCAATATGTGAGAATATGTAATATTATGAATAATAATGTAAAAATGAGGTATCGATAGTCTGGTATATATAATTAGTTTTTGAATTAGGTGATATTAAATAATGAGTGAAATCAGCTATTAGAGTTTTATATTAGTAATCATGCATGTTAGTAAATAATTGGGCTAAAAACGAGGCTTGGATAGATGATTATTTAACTTATAAGAGAAGCTGTATTAACTTCCTGGATTCAAAACGAGGCTTGGATCTCATAATAGAAATATCGATCTTCATATGAAAGTGAGGCTTGGTATGAGGCTACAAAATGGCCACCGGAGTCTATTTAAGACTTAGAGTGAAAATGAGGCTTGGAACGCACGCCGGAGTGCGCATGCGCGAACGGCCGCGGGAAGTTCAAATTAGGATGGCTATATAAACTGAACCCAGAGAGTAAGGTCATTCAAACTGAGGAAGCCGCTGAGTGCATCGAGTAGGCGGAGAAACGCGTTTTTGAAGTGACCGAGACTGAGGACGCTCACCTCCCATCCACGTATGCCAACATTGCTGTGTGGTATGACCATCAGTCAGTGCATTTACAATTGCGGCTAACCACCAGCAGAGGGAGCCGGAGCACTGTGGACAAGTCCCCATGACACCTTCTCCAGATATTCTGCAATAAAACGGATAAGTACCAGCAGAGGGAGCTTTGAAATCGGGACTATCTCATTATACCAAATTTTGGAGGTGACCTAAATACTCTGAGTGGATGGTAACTACCCATTTTATAACTCTTTATATGTGTGCACACATGTTCAATTGGAACATCAAGAAATTGAGGACTCCTGAACACATCCAGTGTTTGAAAGGTCATTAATAGCTTGCTCAGTATTTAATGAGTGGACACTGTGAAACATAGTAATATCAAAATCCAAGCCTCATAAATACAGTGCAATATAGCCCAAATTATTAGTTATATGTGGATTGTTTGTATCTTGGTATTTATTATGCAGATCATGTGTTGATTGAATGTTATTTATGCTGCAGCATTGTAGATTAATAAATTTTACTTCTTTTTAAATACTAAAAATTTCATTGTATATTTCATTGTCTCTTTAATTGGTGCAGACAGCGCTCCTGATTTTTCCACAGGGGGTTATATCCCTGTGGTGAATGTCTTTTTGAAACGTGATGTCAGCTGCAGGCACTGTAGTTTCTGGAAGTGGCTGGAACTCAGGAACTTTTGGATGGAATCCATAATTGGTGAAGAATGGCGTGGATGAAGACTAAGAATGGTACTGATTGTTATGACAGAATTCAGCCCACTGGAGCAGTTGAACCCAATCATCCTGGGAGGAGGATACATAGAGACGAAGGAAGGCTTCCAAGTCTTGATTCACCCTCTCAGTCTGCCTGTTGGTTTGAGGATGATAGGCTGTAGAGAATTTCTGCTTGACTTGGACGCTTGACAAAGGCTTCGCCAGAACTTGGCCACAAACCTCTATCGGAAATGATCTCCTCAGGGAGACCATGTAATCTGAAGATCTCTTGAATAAAGACTTGTGCCAACTTGGGAGCTGACAGGAGACCGGTGAGAGGGATGAAATGAGCCATCTTGGTGAACCGGTCAACCACCACCCAGATGGTTACACAGAGAAATGGAAAGTGATAGGCACAAAAACACATATAAGAGGGTCCTTACATCTGATATAGATGAATGTGAGAAAGTCCCCTTGTAATCCCTTTATAGAGTGTTTGTAGGTGTCCTCTGTGACGTCCTCCAAAAAGTAGTCTCTTATCTCAAGACAAAAAAGCAAATCATAGGGCAGACCAATTTGGAAAAGGACGGGACAACAAAATTTATTTCACAGAACACTCACAATAGGTAAAAAAATACAAGGCATATAACCACACACATAGGTGGGTAAACAGGGTGCTGGCAGCTGGAAAACGAATTACCCTCCCAAGAGGAAACACTGAAGAATCCGGACTTCTACAGCGGATCAGAAGGGAAGAAGGTCATCCAAAGAAGACAGCTCCACTGCTCCACACCTGGTACCACTAGCTTGACGCGTTTCGGACACCAACGTCCTTCAGAAAGAGACCTGTACCCAAAAGCACAGCAGCAACACGTGTAAACATAGGCAAGTGCACGCAGAGATAACGGAGTACATAGCTGAGGAGACCAGGTGCTGCAGTCAGGGTAAATCAGATGGGTTTTCAACTTCCGAGATCCTTATTCACCACGTGAGAGATCTGGCTAATACGGAGATCTAGTAGATTCCCAGGGATCCCGGCTTAGATGAGGTGATAAGTTCAGCTACTCGCTTCGCTTGAGAGTGAGTCACAAGCATGAGCTCCCGCTTGTGACTCACTCTCAAGCGAAGCGAGTAGCTGAACTTATCACCTCATCTAAGCCGGGATCCCTGGGAATCTACTAGATCTCCGTATTAGCCAGATCTCTCACGTGGTGAATAAGGATCTCGGAAGTTGAAAACCCATCTGATTTACCCTGACTGCAGCACCTGGTCTCCTCAGCTATGTACTCTGTTATCTCTGCGTGCACTTGCCTATGTTTACACGTGTTGCTGCTGTGCTTTTGGGTACAGTTCTCTTTCTGAAGGACGTTGGTGTCCGAAACACGTCAAGCTAGTGGTACCAGGTGTGGAGCAGTGGAGCTGTCTTCTTTGGATGACCTTCTTCCCTTCTGATCCGCTGTAGAAGTCCGGATTCTTCAGTGTTTCCTCTTGGGAGGGTAATTCGTTTTCCAGCTGCCAGCACCCTGTTTACCCACCTACGTGTGTGGTTATATGCCTTGTATTTTTTTACCTATTGTGAGTGTTCTGTGAAATAAATTTTGTTGTCCCGTCCTTTTCCAAATTGGTCTGCCCTATGATTTGCTTTTTTGTCTTGAGATAAGAGACTACTTTTTGGAGGACATCACAGAGGACACCTACAAACACTCTATAAAGGGATTACAAGGGGACTTTCTCACATTCATCTATATCAGATGTAAAGACCCTCTTATATGTGTTTTTGCGCCTATCACTTTCCATTTTTCTGTGTATCTATTATTTGTGGAATTTTTGTGAAAGGTTCCAATGTTAGTGGTTGGCTGCACACACAATATTGGCAGCGCATGGTGTTTTAATTTATTTCGCATTACCACCCAGATGGTATTGAATTTTTCACACACAGGGATATCCGTGACGAAATCCATCCAGAGATGAGTCCACGGACGATGAGGAACAGACAAAGGGACCAGTTGCCCAGTGGGTGACTGGCAGGGTACTTTGTGTTGGGAAGGAGGCCACAAATTCAGTAATGTCCTTTAGGGTTGGCCACCAGTATGATCTGAAAACAAATTCTAAGGTCTTGCGTATGCCTGCGTGGCCGGCAAAGCGAGAGGAATGTGCCCAATGCAAGAGCTTCCTTCTGAGAGCCGGCTTCCCAAAACTTTTCCCTGGTGGGGGCATAGAGTCCATCCTCACTGCGGACAGCGCCACTGGGTCAATGATATAATGCTTTTCAGTAGACTCAGACTCATTTTCTTGCTCCCAGGAGCGGTAAAGGGCATCGGGCTTACGATTTTGTGACCCTGGAGAAAACTGCAACTTGAAATCAAATCTGGAAAAGAAAAGTGCCCACCTGGCTTGGCGAGGGTTAATACATTGAGCGCCTTTCAGATACAGGAGGTTTTTGTGATCCGTCATAATAGTGATGGAATGAGAAGCTCCCTCCAACAGGTACCTCCACTCCTCCAAAGCGAGCTTGATTGGCAAAAGTTCTTGGTCGCCGATGGCGTAATTACGCTCTGCAGGGGAGAATTTTCATGAGAAGAAGCCACAGGGATGTAAATGACCATCATTAGCTCTCTGAGACAGTACTGCCCCCACTCCAACAGAAGAGGCATCTACCTCAAGGATGAAGGGCGAGCTGGTATCTGGCTGTTTCAAAACCGGAGCAGTGATGAATCTTTGTTTTAACAAATTAAATGCTTGGGAAGCTTCCTCTGGCCATTTGGAAGGATTGGCACCCTTTTTGGTAAGAGCTGTAATAGGCGCTACGATGGTGGAAAAATCTCGAATACATTTCCTGTAGTAATTGGCAAACCCTAGGAATCTTTGGATGCCCCTGAGATTTACAGGAATCGGCCAATCTTGGGATCACTTGAAGTTTCTCGGGGTCCATCTCCAGACCGGAACCGGATACAATATACCCCAGAAACGGGATGGATTTAACTTCAAAGACGCACTTTTCCAGTTTGCAATATAGATGATTGGTACGGAGACGGGACAAGGGCCCTCATTCCGAGTTGTCCGCTCGTTCTTTTCCTTCGCATCGGTGCAATTTTCCGCTAACTGCGCATGCGCAATGTTCGCACTGCGGCTGCGCCAAGTAAATTTGCTAAGAAGTTTGGTTTTTTACTCAAGGCATTACAAGGTTTTTTCTTCGTTCTGGTGATCGTAGTGTGATTGACAGGAAGTGGGTGTTTCTGGGCGGAAACTGGCCGTTTTATGGGAGTGTGTGTGAAAAAACGCTGCCGTTTCTGGGAAAAATGCGGGATTGGCTGGAGAAACGGAGGAGTGTCTGGGCGAACACTGGGTGTGTTTGTGACGTCAAACCAGGAACGACAAGCACTGAACTGATCGCACTGGAAGAGTAAGTCTGGAGCTACTCAGAAACTGCAAAGGAAAATCTTTTCGCAATATTGCGAATACTTCGTTCGCAATTCTGCTAAGCTAAGATTCACTCCCAGAGGTCGGCGGCTTAGCGTGTGCACTGCTGCGAAAAGCGGCTAGTGAGCAAACAACTCGTAATGAGGGCCGAGACCTCTTTCATCCAGAACCGATGTTCCTCCAAATAATTTGCGAAGATAAGGATATCATCGAGATAAACTACAATGTGACGATAAAGAATGTCTCTGAAGATTTCATTCACAAAGTGTTGGAATACCGCTGGAGCATTGCTGAGTCCGAAAGGCATGACGAGGTACTCGTAATGTCTATCACGGGTGTTAAAAGCGGTCTTCCACTCGTCACCTTTTTGGATACGGATGAGATTATAGGCAGTGGCACCCCTCAGATCTAACTTTGTGAAGATAGTGGCTCCACTGACGCGGTCAAACAGCTCGGTGATAAGTGGCAGAGGATATCTATTTTTCACTGTGATGTCATTCAGACCCCGGTAGTCAATACATGGACGCAGGCCACCATCTTTCTTCTTCACGAAGAAGAAGCCTGCGCCAGCTGGAGAAGACGAAGGCCGGATGAATCATTTAGCCAGATTCTCCTTGATATACTTCTCCATAGATTGGGTCTCGGGCAACAACAAGGGATATGTATGACCACGAGGAGGAGTTTTCTCTGCAATGAGATCGATAGGACAATCCCATTCTCTATGAGGAGGTAGAATATCGGCAGAAGACTTGCTGAACACATCGTTAAATCCTGATATGGAGAAAGTGGAACATCAGACTTAGAGGAGGACTTGCAAACTGGAAGCACTTTCTGTAAACATGGCTTGGAACAGGAAGGACCCCATGCCAGGATATTTGTCGTCTTCCTATCGACTTGGGGATTATGCAGACAAAGGCATGGGAGGCCTAGAACCACAGGATGAGTGGCCCTTGGGATTACCAGAAAGGAAATCAACTCAGTGTGCAGGGACCCCTACCTTCAAACGGATCGGTAAGGTCTTGGAGGTAATCACCGCATCAGGAATCCTACTGCCATCCACGGCAGTTAAAGAAATTGGGGATAAAAGTCTCTCAGTGGGTAGAGACCACTGCTTAATGAACCTTTCAGTAATAAAGTTTCCGGCTGCACCAGAATCAAATAAGGCAACAAGATTCTTAGTACGCTGAGCCACTTGAAGAGAAACTGAGAGGTTGCAGTCACTTGAAGGCGGAGATGCATACATTACTCCTAGCCGACCATCTCCTTGGCGGGCTAGGATTTGGAGTTTCCTGGACGCTCAGGACAAGCGTTAATGAGGTGGGAAGGTGCAGCACAGTATAGGCACAGGCGGTTGGACAAACGTCTTCTGCGCTCTGCTGGAGACAGTCGTGAATGACCTATCTGCATAGGTTCGTCCTTAGATGGAGACGGCTGAGGAGGAGGAGGAGCAGAAGAAGTCTTATGAGCTGTTGATCTGCCTCGCTCCATAGCCTTTTTCGCGGAACCATAGGTCAGTTTTAGTGCAGAGCGATATAAGCTCATTCAGTTTTGAAGGCAAGTCTCTAGTGGCGAGCTCATCTTTAATACGTTCAGATTAACCTTGCCAGAATGCTGCATAGTGGGCTTCCTCATTCCAAGAGACTTCGGAGGCCAACGTCTGAAATTGAACTATATACTTGGAGACAGTTCTTGCCCCCTGACGCAGCCGAAGGATCTCAAAAGAAGCAGATGACACTCGACCTGGCTTATCAAAAATCTGTCTGAATGTTGCCACGAAGTCGGAGTAGGAAGACAGCAGGGTATCGGATCTTTCCCATAGGGGTGATGCCCAGTCAAGGGCGGAACCACTGAGTAGGGAGATGATATACGCCACTTTAGTGCGGTCTGTAGGAAAACTGCTGGGCTGCAACTCGAAGTGGATCTCGCACTGGTTTAGGAAACCCCTGCAGGCTTTTGGGGATCCATCATATTTGGCAGGTGTCGGCAAGTGGAGACGTGGAGGAGAAATGGGTATGGTGAGTGGGGATACCACCGGAGCTACTACTGTCGGCATACTGGACGCTCCTGACCCACAGAGAGTAGCTTGAATTTCATCCAGTCGGGAGGAGAGGTCCTGGAGACATCGGATAACATGGCCACGTGCAGCCTCCTGATGTTCGAGACGGGCTGCCAGTTCTTGCATGGGCCTGGTCCCTTGGACTTGGTCTCCGACCGGATCCATTAGGTCAGTGCTTACTGTCACAACTGAGGGCTGGTAGAGGTAACTGGAAGCCTCAGTTGTAGGGGCTGACAGGTACCGGAATTTAGGAGGAGTGAGTGGACTCCTAGACATGCGTCAGACAGTAGCAGTAAGTGCCCGAAGGCGTGACCACGACAACTGGAGTTATCTTTGAAGATATTTATTAAATGAAAAGTCATATAAGGTGCAATGAAACAAAAATAGAAAGTCACAAGAGAGTATAATATAACTGGTTAGGACCAGTAATCCGGAATGAGCGTGAATGTTCAGTAAAATACTTGGGAGCCCAGGTGAGGCATAACGTGCAGTGGAGGATAGCAGGTGAACTGTAAATAATACTGGGGTGCTCAAGTAAATTATAAATGAAGCTGGAGTTCGAGGTAAAGCTGTAGGCGAAGCTGGGGTTCACAGGAGAACTGCAGAAGAAACTTGGGTTCGCAGGAGAACTGTAGAAGAAGCTGGGGTTCGCAGGAGAACTGTAGAAGAAGCTGGGGTTCACAGGAGAACTGCAGAAGAAACTGGGGTTTGCAGGAGAACTGTAGAAGAAGCTGGGGTTTGCAGGAGAACTATAGAAGAAGCTGGGGTTCACATGAGAACTGTAGAAGAAGCTTGGGTTCGCAGGAGAACTGTAGAAGAAACTGGGGTTCGCAAGAGAACTGTAGAAGAAACTGGGGTTCGCAGGAACACAGAGGGTAACTGGAGAATGGCTACTGGGAAGCCGGAGCATCACCCTTTAGTTAGCACTGGGTGTGGAAGCAAAGATGACTGGCTGCACCACAGGGCTTAACACTGGGAGCTGGAACAACACCGTAGGGAGAAATCACCAGGGACTCAGGCTGAACTGCAGGAGAAGTCCACAGTGAACTGCACACTGTATACACAGGATAGACAATGGAAGCACTGACAATCTTCTGGGAGCTGAAACAGGATATTTATACTTGCTGCATAGCAGGGATTGGTCTGGCACCTATGACCTGGCTCCCGCAGCATTGAGGATAGGTGAATGGGTATCATGTGTCAAAGTCCAAGATGGCTGCGCCCATCAACAGAAGCAGAAGGGGAACTAAGTACTGTGAAGCAGGAGTACAAACGGCCATGGCGGCAGAGTCCGCAGTAGCTGGACTCCACATGCCCAGACGTGCACAGCAGCCACAGGGATGGAAGTGGTGGCCGGGACACACCGAGGGTATGCATCCAGCAGAGGACCACAGGCGCTGCAATGACGGCCGCGACAGGGCTGAGAGCACTGCACTACCATGAGTACACTTACTGAGGAGGCCGCTGATACCAGTGCTGTAAGCAGTAACCATAGCTAAAGCCCGGCCCTGGCTTGCTGAGCCAGCCTCAGGAGACATCTGACAGGTAGAAAACGATGTTTCAGTACCCGGATCGTGACAGAGTGTTTGTCACAGGCACCAGCATTGGGAATTCCAGATTATGAGAAACACTTTGAGTTGTACGGTACTGAAAGTGCTGGGTGCGCGGCAGGAGTCCTAACTCAGAAACATGGTGATGCCAGCAGACCGGTAGCCTACTACAGTTCACAATTGGACACTGTAGCACGGTCTCTCCCTACTTGCCTATGGAGTGTTGTAGCCATAGCTTTGTTGGTAAGCAAAAGTAAAGATGTAGTGTTAGGACACGACCTGACAATCCATACACCTCATGCAGTATCAGCCTTGCTGAATTCCGCCCAAACCAGACATCTCTCATCCGCTCGGTTTAGAAAGTGGGAACTATCACTGATGGCCCCCGTAAACATCACCATAAAAAGGTGTAGCACACAAAATCATGCAACCTACTTGCCGAGTGTGCCTTGTGACAATGCTAAATTCTTTTGTCGTATAAACAACCTTTTATGAAGTCTAAGAACACTGTACGCTGTTTACTTAAGAAGTACCGTAAGGGTACGCTAGTTGCGTAAAGATCGCTCAGCCGTAGGCGAGACGCTCAAGCGTCACGTTCGCTCACGGCCCAGAGATCACAGGACAACACGTTATTGACTATGACTAGAGTAATGATTCGCTATGGCGTAGCGGACGCTCGAGACCACGAGGAGATCACCAGCGGCGCAGACGCTCACAACGCTATACCTTTATCATATAAACCTTATCAATGAAATACACAGAATACCTTAATGTGAATACAGGGTGTAAGTGCAACCTTGTGTAACCTAACTAACTACAAAGCTGCTTGAGCGTCACCGACGCTCAAGTGAACACTTAATACTATAGAAAATACACAGATACTGGTTTAGGGTCCAAAGCCTATTAACTGTATTATATCTAATATACTTGTAAAAGGGTATAACAGTACAAATGATACACTACAATATAACAGATACTTCCTAACCAAAATACAATACTATCTAATACAATTCAATACTAGTCTAGGGGAGATATGAGGGAAAAGAGAAAGGAGAGAGAGAGAGATGGAGAGAGAGATGAGAGGAATTGGCTCACAGTAAGACAATGATTACGGAGAGAAACTTACGCACAAAGGGTAACGATCGCATGCGCCTCGATATCCAGCTCCCGGTTATCAGCAGAAAACCGTTGATGAGAGTGAAGTTGGACATGGTCGGCCTGCCTATTTATGCCCCACACACAATGCAATCTCATAGTCCCTACAATCCCATTGTCCATTGGATGAAGGAATTCGGCCCCGTATCACAACAAAAGGTCATAGGTTGATTCATACAGGTGGGCTGTGACGATTTCCAACAGCTCAGGTGGGTGGGAAACTGGGTTTCCCGCCGCATACCTGAGTATGGGTAAATAATAGAAATGGACATAAACTTCTTATGTCCATAACTATTCGCACGAGCGATTACTACGCTCCAAACCAACACCGGAATATTGCTACTTAAATACTCTTCCGATGGGTACCAAACACTGCTGTATGACTCTTGTTAGACCCTTCGTATAACACAAAGAGGGACTCCTTTAAACAGGGACCTTCTATATTAACCAAACTTTCAGAAACTATCAAAGGGATCATGATCTATAAACTACATTAATTATGAAAATGTGTAACGAATGAGTCGCACGCTACGACTACATAAACTCTACCGTAAATACGCATACCGTGCGCCCGCGGGTGCACGCTATTGCGGGTATGCGCCTTCACGGGAGAGCGTACGCATGCGCAGCGCGGACCAGTGTGCGGTGCAAATATGGCAACGTGCATAGAGATATTTTTCTGACTTTGACAGTCCACCCTTTGGCAGTCAATAATAACTGCCACCTTCTAAAACATTTCAAAAGGAGAAAAATATATGTCAGGGGTTAATTCATTTCCATGGTTGGGTAGGGGAGAAGAGTGGAGTAGGTGTGAAGAGGGTATGACCTAGTGAGAAAGCAGAAGCATGTGTGTATGAGTCCATGTTTGGAGGGTCATGTATCATCGTGCCGTACGTGTGGTAAATCAAGCTTCGAAGTATTGCGAAGTATACATTTGAATTCCTTCTTATCCCGTACTAAGGGTCTGTGGATGGGCTGTCAAACTCTACCGAGCTCATTTCGGCTGTGGTTGTAACAAAATGGGGATGCACATTTTAGTTGATGATACATGAATGGGGGAGGTATGTGGTTGCTGATATCTGTGCCTGTATTCCCTATCGTCTATGTGTGTCGTTACCTGAGGGTTGTAGAGATGAAGATAAAGAACACTTACGAAAAATGCAATGATATTCTATGTCAGGGAAATGTACATCTGTTGTTGAAGTTGTGTTCGGTATCTGTTGAGAGTCGTCTTCTTTGCGCTGTATTGCTCCTTGGGCATGAGCAAATAGCTTTGTCAGTGCCATCAGATTTACAAAAAAAAATGTTGGGCTAGCGTGAGTTTAAAAATACTAGGGAAACTGGGGATCCATGGCAAAGTTCATCAAGTGTCCATATCATAGGTTGTCAAAACTTCATCTTTGGTGCTTGTCTGTTGTCTGTATGGCGTCTCGTCAACTTCCTCGTCCAAGGGGGTCGTTGTATCTTGGAGAAAAGCAGAAAAACAGGTGAAAGAAACGGACCGTATAATCGCATTTTCATCACATCCTGGTTTCTATCATTGGGTCATAAATCAGATCCAGGTTAATTACGGTTTCCTCACTCCTCAAGCTCATCACTTTTGTACTTTGTTTGCACCTCATTAAAGCCTGCCCGCATCTAAATACCAATCCAATCGATACAACGACACCCAAGATACATAGTAGAAACTTTCCAACATCCATTATGACTCCTTGAGCCCAGTCTCCTAAACCGGAGAACCAATTTCGCGGGTTCAACCATGACACCCAACCAGTCAGCTCATTACCTACAGCAGCAAGGGTGAGATTGTGTTTTCGACGAAATTCCCACTTTAATTGCAGAATATCGTCCATCTTTTGGTCTATGACCTCTACCGGATCCTCGGTGCTATTTGTGATATACGTGCAACACTTTATGCCGTACTGTGTTGCCAATGTAACACAATATCCGCCTGTTACTGCTGTAAGATAATTAAGAACCATCCTATGCTGAACTAGTTCTGTTTTGTAGGCTTGAAGTTCTCTTCCAGTGTATCTAAACGTGTCATCATACATTTCGGTGATATTATCTAACAAATTGGCGAGTGCGGAAATGTATCTATAATTCATCACTCCTCGAGCGGTGCAAGTGAAATCTAACGCTACCAGAACCTGAATCCCGGTGGATTCATGGATAAGATCAGAGGCCGGATGCTCTAACCTTTCTGACAGTTGTCTTTTAACTCGGTGCTCGTAATGAGTGTGAGTATAAGGAGCTTGGGCACCACGGTGTATGTCCTTCATTTTGTCATGTGTAACAGTCATCACTTCAGGCAATACTTTTCCAATATAACACAATCCTTCAGAGTTTGGGGCAAGCCACTTGTACGCCTTTCTCCCGCATATGAAATATGCGTCATCGGGGAGAACATAAGGGACGGAGAAGGACATGACCATGTTACAAACCTTCCAGGTGAAATCTCCTGACCCTAATTCTTCCATCTGCTTAATGCACGTATCAGTTTGTACGATATGTGCACAGTATCCTGGTGATACCTCTCCAACTCTAGTAATCCTATTTCCTACGGTATACCGATACCGGAAAGATTTTCCTCTACTGGCTATGTGGCGTACAAGCTCTGTATCTGTAGGCATTCTATCTGCTCTGTGTGAAAAGGTCATGGTAAGGTTGCTCCATGACACTTCCCAATTTCCCGGCTTACGGGGATTGGAGATATTAAAACATAAGAGGGACCTATCCACATGGTATTGGTGGAGCTTCAAACTAGGAGGGCTGGAGATGTTAAACCTCCGGTCCACCGGTCTCCCACCACTTAGCTCAAGTACCTCCTCTAACGTTAAAGGAAATGGTACTAGCCCTGATTTGCTATGACCCTGAGGTACTTGAGAGCATACCCAACAATCTGTTTGGTTTAATACGTTACCCACTAAGGAGTGATAGTCACTCAATGGATGCCGGTCCATATGGATATTAAAACTGGATTGGCATTTCTTTATGCATCCATCTTCAACCAAATTATCACAGAGCCTACAGATACAGTTTTCTTCAGCTAACAATCCATCACAATTTCTTCTATCGGATCGTTTTCTGATACTCGCCTTTGCTTGTTGGTTAGGTTGATCTTGGAAAACTACGCCTCCATCATCATAATCGGAACCCATTCCAGAACCTCTCTCGACCTCTATGGTACTCTCGCCGGAACAGACTGCTCTGGTCAACATCATGGTTAACATCAAAATCCGGATCACAGTCTCTTGGGGCAAGTCCATCTTTGAGGAGAAAAATAGAGAAGAATGAGAAGGGGGAAAAAGAATTTTCAAGGGAGAGGGGAGTCGACAACTGCTTCCGGTCTTCAAGGCTCAGGTGCCGCCTCAGTCCTCCTGGAACAGACACTCCAGTGATACAACCTCTACCGTCTGTTCCTTATCACGGGACTTTTCTGGGTCAGCAACCTTCTTGCAGTGGGATGAATGGACCCAAGTCTCTCTCTCAGCAACCTTCAATGCTGTGGTGCTAGTCAATAAGACCTGGTATGGTCCTTCCCATCTATCAATAAGACAACCTGAGCGTAGAAAATTTCGTATCATTACATAATCCCCAGGTTCAATGTCATGACAATTACTATCTGGTAAATCAGGAATCACCAACTTCAGATTATCATTTTGATTCCTCAACTGCTTACTCATGTTAATCAAGTATTTTACAGTTACTTCATTGTTACATTTCAAATCATCCTGAGGGTTAATCATGACATGCGGTTGTCAACCAAACAGAATTTCAAAAGGAGACAGATTAAGAGGGGACCTGGGAGTGGTTCTGATGCTATACAAAACAATGGGTAAAGCTTCTGGCCACGTCAATCCTGTCTCTGCCATTACTTTACTCAATTTATTTTTAATAGTGCTGTTCACTCTTTCGACCTTCGCGCTCGCCTGTGGACGGTACGGAGTGTGCAGCTTGCTATCAATACCCATCAACTTACACATTCCTTGAAAGACATCACCTGTAAAATGGGTACCCCTATCACTTTCGATTATCCTAGGGATACCGTATCTACATACAAATTCCTGTACAATTTTCTTAGCTGTAAACATAGCGGTATTTGTAGCTGCTGGAAATGCTTCGACCCAATTCGAGAAAACATCTATACAGACAAGTACATATTTCAAATTTCGACATGGGGGTAACTGAATGAAGTCAATTTGTATTACCTGGAAAGGGCCGCCGGCAGGTGGGATATGGGATGGTTCTGTAGGTATTGCCTTTCCAATATTCTTTCTCAGACAGGTAAGGCATGACATTGCTCTTTTACTCGCATGAGAGGAGAATCCTGGGGCGCACCAGTATGCTCTTACCAATTTGCACATCCCCTCCCTGCTTAAATGAGTCAGCCCGTGAGCTGCTTCAGCCAGACATGGAAGGTATGCCCTGGGGGCCACTGGTTTACCATGTCCATCCGTCCAGAGCCCTGAGGACTCCTGGCCATATCCCTTTGCCTTCCAGACTGCTCTTTCCTGTGTGGAACACAAATTCTGCATCTCACACAACTTCTGTGTGTTGATGGTATTAAATACCATCAGTTGTGTGGTGTCTGTCTGTATGGGGGTAGCAGCTGCAAGCTTTGCGGCTTCGTCTGCTCGGCTGTTACCAAGGGATACTGGGTCTTGGCTATATGTATGTGCTTTACATTTGATAACAGACACTCTGTCGGGTTCCTGTATCGCTGTTAGAAGCCTTTTTATATGGGCTGCATGCGCTATCGGTGTACCAGCTGCCGTCATGAAATTTCTGAGGCGCCATAGGGCTCCGAAATCATGTACTACCCCGAAGGCGTATCTAGAATCGGTGTAGATATTGGCTGACTTACCCTTAGCCAATTCACATGCTCTGGTTAGGGCGACCAGTTCAGCAACTTGGGCTGAGTGAGGTGGGCCTAGCGGTTCCGCTTCTATGGTGTCTTGGTCATCTACGACTGCGTATCCAGTACACAAGTCTCCCGAGTCTGACTGTCTATGACAACTACCGTCAGTGTAGAACGTGAGTTCTGCATCTTCCAGTGGATTGTCACTGATGTCAGGCCTTGCGGTAAAATTTTGGGTCAAATATTCCATACAATCATGTGTATCTTCCTTTGCATTAAATCCTCCTTCCCCATCACTCTCACCTTCCACCCTTTGTGTCTGACCAGGCACACCTGGGAGAAATGTTGCAGGATTTAATGCGCTGCATCTCCTTATGGTGATGTTTACTGGGGCCATTAATGCCAATTCCCATCTTGTAAACCTTGCAGATGAGACGTGTCTGGTTTGGGCAGAATTCAATAAGGCAGATACCGCATGCGGTGTATGGATTGTGAGGTTGTGGCCTAGCACGACATCTTCGCTTTTTGTCACTAGCAATGCTATCGCCGCAACGCTACGCAAGCATGTGGGGAGGGATCGCGCTACTGTGTCTAGCTGAGCGCTGTAGTATGCGACTGGCCTGCTGGCGTCACCGTGTTTTTGGGTTAGTACACCTGCTGCGCACCCAGCACTTTCTGTTCCGTATAGTTCAAAGGGTTTCCTATAATCTGGCATACCTAGTGCTGGCGCCTGCGTTAGGCACTGTTTAAGTCTCTCAAATGCTGTTTCGGATTCGTCTGTATGCGAAATCCGATCAGGTTTGTTTGAGGAGACCATTTCCTGCAAAGGTAACGCCAATATGGAAAACCCTGGGATCCAATTACGGCAATACCCACACATTCCTAAAAACGTCCTGATCTGTTGCTGGGTTTGTGGCAGTGTCATGTCTCTAATGGCTTGGATTCTATCAGCGGTCAGGTGTCTCAGTCCTTGTGTTAGACAGTGTCCCAAATATTTTACCTTAGTTTGGCATAATTGCAACTTGTCTTTGGAAACCTTGTGACCTGTGTCTGAAAGATGAAACAGGAGCTGTTTCGTATCCTTCAGGGAAGCTTCCAGTGAATCTGAACACAGCAGTAAATCATCCACATACTGTATCAACACTGATCCACTCGCCGGTTGGAAAGACTGTAAACAATCATGCAAAGCCTGAGAAAATATACTTGGACTATCTATGAAACCTTCGGGTAACCGAATCCACGTGTATTGGACTCCTCTGTATGTGAATGCAAATAGATATTGGCTGTCAGGGTGCAGAGGTACCGAAAAGAATGCGGAGCAGAGGTCAATAACAGTGAAAAATTTGGCAGTGGGAGGAATTTGCATTAGGATGACAGCTGGATTAGGCACTACGGGGAACTGACTCTCCACTATTTTGTTAATCCCCCTTAGATCCTGCACTAGCCTGTAACCCCTCCCCCCACTCTTTTTAACAGGGAAGATGGGACTATTTGCTGTGCTGGACGTTCTTACTAGAATGCCCTGTTGTAGCAAGCGCTCTATTACTGGGAAAACTCCTAACTCCACCTCTGGCTTCAGAGGATACTGTGGGATTTTTGGAGCTATCCTACCATCTTTTACTTGTACAACTACTGGAGCTACGTTTGCCATTAATCCAGTGTCCTGTCCATCTTTTGTCCAAAGTGACTCTGGTATCTGCGATGTCATCTCTTCTACTTGGGATGGATTCCTATTTGTCATAATGGTATGTGACATTAATTTTGATGGGGAGTCTAACATGTCTCGCACTTCCTGAGCGTGATTCTCAGGAATGTCCAAGAATACACCTTCAGGAGTACAATAAATGACGCACCCCATTTTACATAGTAGGTCTCTACCCAGGAGATTGGTTGGTGCAGATGCAGCCAGCAAAAAGGAATGCTTGGTATGCAAAGGCCCTATTGTGATCTCGGCTGGTTTGCTAACAGGGTAGTGCTGGACTACTCCTGTTACTCCCATGGCTGGAACTGTCCTACCAGTGGTTCTCATGCCCACTGTCGAATTTATCACTGACTTGGCCGCCCCTGTGTCTACAAGAAAGTTTAAAGTTTTACCAGCTACATTGATTGCAATCTCTGGTTCACTTCCAAGACTGGCAATCAATTTAACTGGCTGCAGATTACAGGTATGGCCACACCCCTATTGGGTATGCTGACCTCCCTGAATCCCGCTGGCAGCAACTACTTGTGAGGGAGTTAGTTGGGAACTATCAGAGGCATGCCAGTCTCTGTTCGGGGGATATCTTTTTGTTTCCCCTGTATGTGGCTCAAAACTCCGCCTCTGTGGACCCTGCTCCCAATGTCGTGTGTCATGTCGTTGTCTAGGGGGTTGAAAAGATCTTTGTACACTCTTTGTTCTACAGTCTCGTGCATAGTGTCCCTGTCTGTTACAAGAAAAACATGTTATTACACTTGCCTTACCCACAGGATTCGGTGGTACATACGCAGGCTGCCTTGTGGTCAGCGCCTGTATACTTACTGACATCAACTTATCACTTTGTGACTCCCTGTGCCTAGTGATGTTTCTGTCGTGATCAATAGCAGCCTCTCTCAATGTGGACACTGACAGACCTCGCCAACATGGTTGCGTGGTCTGGACCCTAGTCTTTAATGTTTCCTTTAAACCATCCATCAGTACGGATACTGCTACTTCTCGGTGGTTTGGGTTGGTCTTAATGTCTTCTATACCAGTGTACTTTGCCATTTCTAATAGTGCCCGGTGAAAATATTCTACTGCCGTTTCGGACTCTTTTTGTCTAATGGAGAATATCTTGTTCCATTTAACAACGGCTGGGAAATACTCCTTTAGCTGTAAATTTATCCTTTTTACATTATCCTTGTTGTACACGTCTGTAAGCGGTACATCTTTATCCAATGCACAGTCAACTAAGAATTGAGTTGCGTCGACATTGGAAGGTAAACAAGCTCTTAGCAGTACCTGCCAATCCTTGTTGTTGGGTTCTACCGTGTTACCTAGATCCCTGATGTATTTTTGGCTAGCAACTAAGTCTTTCCTGGGGTCAGGAAATTCGGACACTATTGTTCTTAATTCCATTCGGGAAAATGGAGTGTACATGGCAATGTTCCTTATGGGAGTGGCTCCAGACACATCTGTTTTTCCATTGGGAACTGCTATTACCCTTACAAGAGAGAGCTGAAATTGTTGCTGAATCGTCTTCTTGATCACACTCCTGAGGAAAGTTCAAAACAGGGTACAACTTGCACGGGTTAATAATTGCATGAGTTACTTGGTTACCATCATTTACATTTTCAGGGTTACTAAGTGTTTGTGTTTTACAACCCAGTGCGTTTCTCTCCGCAATCAACTTCTCTCCTGCTATATATGGTGGTGGCGGGGCTGTGGCTATCAGTTTCCTTACTGCCCCAGATCCCGCCGCCAGAGCCAAACCTCTCTGTATCTCACCTTCCTGGTGCCATAACTGTAAATAATCATGATGCTGAATTCGTCTCTTTGTTGATTTTATGAGACATATCCTCCTCCTTAAATTTTGTAACACTTCTGGACTGAAGCTACCTATTCTTGGGAATTTGTCCCTGTCTTGTACAGTCATTCTCTCCCATTCATCACATAAAGATTCTGTGTGACTTCCGTATTTTTCACACATGATGTATCTTGCCGACCCGACTGGCCGGTTCTCTGAATCAACCCGAACCGAGGTTGATCGCCCCCTACCTGAACAATTGGCCCCCATAATCTGCAGGTGTTGCTTACTACTCCTTAGATCTTTAAATCAAGGTCTTCAGCGAACCCTTACAGCAAACCAAATTATTCACAATAGGCCGGCGGTGGCGGTTTACCGAGTACCCCACTCACTCGCCCACCTCGACCAATACGACCTGATCACACCGACGTGGTGCTGGCGTACTCGATACAGGGCCCTACCAAAAGAACCTTCGGTTTACTGGAACATATGAGGGTTACCCGCAGGACACTTACTCTTTCCAGTAAAGGTGGGGTTGTTAGATAGTTCCTGAGTGACCTGCGAACTTCCCTTAAAAATAAAAAATTACACAAATCACGTCAGAATGTACAAATAGCGTTTGTGACCACTTTACTCTAATGGTATTAGGTCAGATTACTAACTACTGCACACAATTACGTGCGGTACAATCGTTCAGTACATAAGCACTACCTGTTATGTACTGAGGGATCAATGGAATCGATGTTTCCGGCCGCGATTCCTTCAGCAAGAGCTTATGGCCTATATGGGTTCTGCACCAACCCCCGGGGTTGTGCCTCTTGTATGTTTATATAGCGGACCTACTTGTACCTTATGACCTCCTGGTCTTGTTACCTTGTGACCTCCTGGTCTTGTTACTTTGTAGTCCGCTATATTCTACTTGCTCAAATATTATTCAACCAAGGATGCCTCCTTAGCCACCGTATATGTCACTTACACGTGTGTCCTACCAGATTTCTATTGGTTCAACCTCTAAGTTGTATAACTTGTATACAAAAACACACTCACTCAACACATGTACACTTTTGCTTCCACTCCTATTTCTGCGCAGAAATTTTTCTTCAGCCCAGCGGTGTTACCAATTAGGAGCAGGATCTGTTAAACTAAATTTCAGTTTTTCCAAAAATAGATTTGCGTTATTTACCGCGTCGCGTTATCTACCGCTGTGCGTTACTTATCGCCTTTGCGCTAACTATCGCTTTGCGCTAATTCACCTTTTTCGTGACTTTGAGCTACGTGGGCGTAACCGGATGCTACGTTGCGTAATGTACGCTGCGTGCGTCTGCCTTTGGATTGCGTACGCAAGTCTTTTGTTAGGGACACGTGTACGCAAAACAAAGATCCACCGTAACACAATTTCTACTTTTATCAATGTAAATGATCCCTGATCATCTACCGCACACCACACTGACTGCCTTGTCTCCCAGACAAGCCGTGTGTTGGTCTATACTTTAACTATTACCTCTACTATGAAATAACAGCAAATCTCTTTTAGCACTTTCTATCAACTATAAAAATTGGCAAACAGGAATAGTGATATACGAAATTTGAAAAAGAAATGCAGATATATGTATGCGTGCGTGTATACGCAAGACAGAAGAGAAATAAAAGTTTTAAAAGACACAAGCGTTTTGTTCTTACTTCCGGTTCCCGGATTCCTTCAGCACTCTTTATCTAAGCGAAGCAGACACTTATCCCGTCAGCACTGGGAGACAACCTCCCACCCTTTGCTGGGGGATAATGTCTGCTGATCTACCTAGTGCAGATATGAGAAGGATAGGACGAGTCCCCAATTGACAATGCTAAATTCTTTTGTCGTATAAACAACCTTTTATGAAGTCTAAGAACACTGTACGCTGTTTACTTAAGAAGTACCGTAAGGGTACGCTAGTTGCGTAAAGATCGCTCAGCCGTAGGCGAGACGCTCAAGCGTCACGTTCGCTCACGGCCCAGAGATCACAGGACAACACGTTATTGACTATGACTAGAGTAATGATTCGCTATGGCGTAGCGGACGCTCGAGACCACGAGGAGATCACCAGCGGCGCAGACGCTCACAACGCTATACCTTTATCATATAAACCTTATCAATGAAATACACAGAATACCTTAATGTGAATACAGGGTGTAAGTGCAACCTTGTGTAACCTAACTAACTACAAAGCTGCTTGAGCGTCACCGACGCTCAAGTGAACACTTAATACTATAGAAAATACACAGATACTGGTTTAGGGTCCAAAGCCTATTAACTGTATTATATCTAATATACTTGTAAAAGGGGATAACAGTACAAATGATACACTACAATATAACAGATACTTCCTAACCAAAATACAATACTATCTAATACAATTCAATACTAGTCTAGGGGAGATATGAGGGAAAAGAGAAAGCAGAGAGAGAGAGATGGAGAGAGAGATGAGAGGAATTGGCTCACAGTAAGACAATGATTACGGAGAGAAACTTACGCACAAAGGGTAACGATCGCATGCGCCTCGATATCCAGCTCCCGGTTATCAGCAGAAAACCGTTGATGAGAGTGAAGTTGGACATGGTCGGCCTGCCTATTTATGCCCTACACACAATGCAATCTCATAGTCCCTACAATCCCATTGTCCATTGGATGAAGGAATTCGGCCCCGTATCACAACAAAAGGTCATAGGTTGATTCATACAGGTGGGCTGTGACGATTTCCAACAGCTCAGGTGGGTGGGAAACTGGGTTTCCCGCCGCATACCTGAGTATGGGTAAATAATAGAAATGGACATAAACTTCTTATCTCCATAACTATTCGCACGAGCGATTACTACGCTCCAAACCAACACCGGAATATTGCTACTTAAATACTCTTCCGATGGGTACCAAACACTGCTGTATGACTCTTGTTAGACCCTTCGTATAACACAAAGAGGGACTCCTTTAAACAGGGACCTTCTATATTAACCAAACTTTCAGAAACTATCAAAGGGATCATGATCTATAAACTACATTAATTATGAAAATGTGTAACGAATGAGTCGCACGCTACGACTACATAAACTCTACCGTAAATACGCATACCGTGCGCCCGCGGGTGCACGCTATTGCGGGTATGCGCCTTCACGGGAGAGCGTACGCATGCGCAGCGCGGACCAGTGTGCGGTGCAAATATGGCAACGTGCATAGAGATATTTTTCTGACTTTGACACTTGTCAGGCACAAAGGGTGGAGTATGAGAATGATGGTGAAGGAGGATTTAGTGCAGACACTGATATGCATGATTGTATGGAATACTTGAACCAGACTTTCACTGCGAGACCTGACATCAGTGACAACCCACTAAAAGCCATAGACTTTACCTTCTACACTGATGGTAGTTGTCACAGACGGACTCAGGAGACCTGTGCACCGGATACGCAGTTGTAGATGATGAAGGTATCATAGAAGCTGAACCCCTTGGTCCACCTCACTCAGCACAAGTCGCTGAGCTAGTAGCACTGACCAGAGCATGTGAGCTGGTGAAGGGTAAGTCAGCTAATATATACACAAACTCTAGATACACCTTTGAAATGGTGCATGATTTCGGGGCCCTGTGGCGCCTCAGAAATTTCATGACAGCAGCTAGCACACCTGTGGCGCATGCATCACACATCAAAAGGCTTCTGACAGCCATGCAGGAACCTGACAGAGTGGCTGTTATCAAGTGTAAAGCACACAATTACAACCAATACCCAATCTCACTTGGTAACAGCTGAGCGGGATGAAGCTGGAAAATCAGCAGCAAGCACCACCACACAAATTAACACCACAGAACTGATGACATTCAACATGGTAGACATGCAATAGTTAATCAAAATGCAAAATTTTATAAAAATGCAAAATTTGTGTTCCCTACAGGAGAAGGCAGTCTGGAAGGCGAAAAGATATGGTCAGGAGTTCTCAGAATTCTGGAAAGATGGACAAGGTAAGCCAGTGGCCCCCAGGGCATATCTCCCAAGCCTAGCTGAAGCCGCACATGGTTTGACTCATCTGGGCAAGGAGGGTATGTGCAAATTGGTAAGAGTCTACTGGAGTGCACCAGGGTTCTCTTCTCAGGCGAGCAAGAAAGCAATGACATGTCTTACTTGCTTGAGGAATAATATTGGTAAGACAATTCCGACGGAGACATCCCATATCCCTCCTACAGACCGATCTTTCCAGGTAATACAAATTGACTTCATACAGCTACCACCCTGTAGGAATTTAAAGTATGTTTTGGTATGCACTGATGTCTTCTCGAAAAGAAAATTGTACAAGAATTTGTGTGTAGATATGGTATCCCTAAAATGATCGAAAGTGATAGGGGTACCCATTTTACAGGTGAAGTCTTTCAGGTCATGTGCAAGCTTATAAGTATTAATAGTAAGCTACATACTCCCTACTGGACACAGGCCAGTGCAAAGGTGGAGAGAATGAATAGCACTATTAAGAACAAGCTGAGCAAAGTGATGTCTGAAACTGGACTGTTGTGGCCGGAAGCACTGCCACTAGTGTTGTACAGCATCAGAACCACTCCCAGGTCAATGCTTAACCTATCACCCTTTGAAATCCTTTTTGGACGACAGCCCCATGTAATGATAGACTCCTATGATGATATGAAGTGCAATAATGAAATGACTGTGCAATATTTGGTTATGATGAGCCAGCAACTGAGAAACCAGCAAAGGAATCTGAAACTGACGATTCCTGACCTACCAAACAGTAATTGTCATGAAATTGAACCTGGGGACTATGTGATGATTCAAAATTTTCTATGCTCAGGTTGCCTCATTGACAGGTGGGAAGGACCATATCAAGTTTTGTTGACCAGCACGACAGCACTGAAGGTTGCCGAGGGAGAGACTTGGGTCGCTGACCTGGAGAAAACTCATGAGAAGGAGAAAGGTGAAGAGAACCTCATATCACTAGAGAATCTGTTCCGGGAAGGCTGAAAGGCAGGACTGTTGAACGGCACCTGAGCATGGTGAAACACAATATCAAGGATGGTTGTCTTATATTTTTCTCTCCAAACACCCCCTCCCCCCTTCATTTTTTTCTCTCCTCCCTTTTTTTTTCTCCTTACCGAAATGGATCCACATCAAAAGACTGTGTTCCGGATTCTTCTTGTGATTCTATATTTGTTTAGGACAATTTGTTTTTGTGAGGGCCCCCAAGAAGTCAAGCAAGGATCTGGAATGGGTTCTGATGGAGAGGATGAATTCATAGGACCCCAGGATCAGTCCATAACTTTGGTCAAAGCTGGTATAAGTAAGAGATCTGATAGTCACAGAGCTCGGAGGCAATGTGAATGGTTACTGTCTGACGAATACTGCATATGTACGTACTGCGATAACATAGTCGAAGATGGGTGCATCCAGAGATGTCAGTCAAACAATAATATCAATATTGACGGACATCCTTTGAGTGACTACCACTCATTAGTGGGTACGGTCTTAAACCAATCAGAATGTTGGGTGTGCTCACAAGTACCTCAAGGACAGAGTAAATCGGGTTATTAGTGCAATACCCCTTAACAGTAAATGAGGTACTCGAATTACATGGGGGTATACAGGTGGACAGAAAATTCAATATATCTAGGCCCCCTAGCTTGAAGCTCCACCAGTACCACGTAGATAGGTCACTACTGTGTTTCAACGTAACCAATTTCCGGAAACCAGAAAATTGGGAAGTGACATGGAACAATCAGACAATGACCTTTTCACACAGAGCTGATAAAGAACCCATTAACTCTGAGCTTGTAAGTGGGACAACCACAAGTGGGAGGTACTTCCAATACAGGTATACATGTGGGATCAAAACCATGTGGGCTGGAAAGGTGTAACAGGGATATTGTGCACACATCATCCAGCCAGAAACTTGTATCAAACAGATGGAAGAGCTGGGGACCGGTTTCTTCATGAAAATTATTTGTGACATGATCTTGACGCATTTTGTCCCCTATGTTCTTCCAGATGACGCCTATTTCATATGTGGAAGGAAGGCGGCGTACAAGTGGCTTACTCCGAGCTCTGAAGGATTGTGTTACATAGGCAGAATACTACCAGAGGTCATGACCATCGCAAGTGACAAAATGAAAGATATTCACCACAGCGCTCCACCTTCTTATACTCACACCCACTATGAACACATTTTTAAGAGACACCTCATAGACAGGGAAGAGCTTGCAGCCTCTAATTTGATCCATGAATCAGCCGGGATTCAGATTCTTCTTGCATTAGATATCACCCATACTGCCAGAGGAATTATAAATTACAGGTACATCCATGCGCTAGCGAACTTGATAGATAATATCACTGAGATGTATGATGACACCTTCAGGTATACAGGTAGGGAACTACAGGCCTACAAGAGGGAACTGGTCCAACACAGGATGGTCTTGAATTATGTCAAGTCTGTGACAGGTGGGTATTGTGTTACTTTGGAGACTCAATATGGTGTGAAGTGCTGCACGTATATTACAAACAGTACTGTGGACCCAACGGAGATCATCGATCAAAAGATGGATGAGATCTTGCAGTTGAAGTGGGAGTTCAGAAGGAAAAACTATCAACTTAGCGGCTGTGGGTAATGATTTGACCGGATCGGCCTCATGGTTGAACACACTCAAATGGTTATCTGGGTTAGGAGAGTGGGCATAAAGTATGATTGCAAGTGTGGGAAAGTTTCTCCTCTGTATCCTGGGTGTCATCATAATTATCGGCCTGATATTTAGATGTGTTCGGATTTTGACGCGGCGAAAAAGCCATAACACAAATTTGACGAGTCTAAGGAGCGGGTGCATTGTAAATGCAGCAGATTTGATATACGACCCAACCATACAAACAGTGTTGTGATAAGGTGTGTAAATTAATTCTATGGCCTGTTTCTTTCACTGTCTTTGTTTTCCCCTCTACCCAGAGATCAACAACCGGAAATGACATCAGTGTACCCTGATTTATGTGTATGTACCTTTATATGTCTTACCCTCATCTCTGCAATCTTCAGTTAATAACACACATAGCCAATAAACGTTATTCCACATATAATGGCATACACATACATCTCCCCGCATGTATCATCAGATAAATGTGCTCCCCATTTATTATTAGAAGGAGCCGAACAAGGTGAAGGCAAAAGCCCTTGCCTAGAAAGAGCTTGGTAATGTTTGTTTGACCATGTACAGACCCTTAATACGGGATGAGAAGGATTAAATGTATATTTTGCAGAACCTTGAAGCTTTCTTAGAACTTACACGGCACAATGATACATCCCCCTCAAACATTTACTCATACATACACACTCTTTACTATCCCACTAGGCCATAGGTTCTCAAACTCGGTCCTCAGGACCCCACACAGTGCATGTTTTGCAGGTCTCCTCACAGAATCACAAGTGAAATAATTAGCTCCACCTGTGGACCTTTTACAATGTGTCAGTGAGTAATTAATACACCTGTGCACCTGCTGGGTTACCTGCAAAACATGCACTGTGTGGGTTCCTGAGGACCGAGTTTGAGAACCTCTGCACTAGGCCATATATTTCCCACCTACAACTTTTCCTCATGTTCAGAGGTGCCTACTCGAATGTTGTACATATTGTATAGGAAATATTTTCAGTGTTATTAGTAATTTGTGGCAGATATTGTTTACTGCCAAATAGTGTACTGTCGAAGTCGAAAATATTGCACTCACACTCAACACGTGCAAACACCACGCAGAGTGGCCTCCGTGCGTGCACGTGTTCTGCTGTGCGAGCGCATGCCCGCACGCTGCGTACATTGGCTTGCGAAGCCCTACGTATTAGCGCGTGGTATGAGTAAATACGGTAGCACACGCATTCGCATAGGAAAGCCACAAAGACATATTCAATATTTTATCCACATAGTGCATAATTTACACATAGTCTACACACACACACACCAGCAAGTTACATTTACTTAGGAAATAGAACAACAGAGATATCCAGCTTTACAGGATGTGAGGGGACAGAACTAGGTTAGGACATGGTGTTTGGTATCCAGATGTACAGTATTTCAAGGGCTACATTCCGATCGCAGTTTACAGATTATAGCATGCTCCTGCGCATAGATATGCGCAGGAATACAATATTCATAACTTTCTGTAATTACTGTACTCGTGATATTCGGCGGAAACCCAGTGGAGGACCTCTGCAAGTACACCTGGACCAAGCATCGCCCACCTATTCAAACCAACCTATGACCCCTCATGTACTGTAAATGGCCTGCCCCTTGACCTATGGAAGAAGAGCTTACAGTTTCCTTTGTATTGTGTTTTGGACCATTGTATAAAAGAAAGACCTCCTGGCTGGTGTCAGCCTATTCTCTGAAGGTCATCTTGCTAAGACTGAATGAGGACCGGATCCGGGAGGAGCAGGCGAACAAACGTATGTACTATTGGTTGAAGCTCTTCTCTGTGATATTGTTGTATTTCTGTGTATATCTTTTTAAGTAAATATATTATTGCTGTGTTGGACCACAACATAACATATACAACTGGTGTTGCATTCCATTCTTGTTTGGGTATAGAAGTGTATTAAACCACATGTGTTGCTGTATAGTATGCATAGCGTGTCGGCGTGTATATGCTACATGCATTCACAACGTAGGGGTATAATCTGCATTTAGCGGCCGCAGCGGCCTGAACCATAGTATTGTAAGGTATAGCATTTCCCCGTAAGTTAAACGAACTTAACAATATATATATACCCTGTTGCAAAGCGGATTACTGAGGCCATAACAACTATGCTGGTGTTGGATGTGCGTCCAGTATGTGCCATTAGTGCAGTTGGACTGCAGTGCCAACCCTAGATGGGCCAGGCGTTTGTGCAACACACTTGTGTCACCTAGCTTAGTCTGACACTGCAATGCCACTTCTAGATGGGCCAATTGTTTATGTCGCTTAGCTTAGTCATACAGCTACCTCATTGCACCTCTTTTTCATCTTTGCATGATGTGCTGTTTGGGGCCTTTTTTATATCTGCCCTCCTGTCTGACACTGCTGCGCCACTCCTAAATGGGCCACTTGTTTGTGTCGCTTAGCTACCTCATTGCCCCTCTTTTTTATCTTTGCATGATATGCTGTTTGGGGCCTTTTTTTATATCTTTCCTCCTGTCTGACAATGCAATGCCACACCTAGATGGGCCCATAGTTTGTGTCGCTTAGCTTAGTCATACAGCTACCTCCTTGCACCTTTTTTTATGTCTGCTCTCCTGTCTGCCACTGTACTGCCACTCCTACATGGGCGAGGTGTTTGTGCCGCACACTTGTGTCACTTAGCTTAGTCATACAGCAACCTTGGTGCACCTCTTTTTCATCTTTACATCATGTGCTGTTTGGGGCATGGTTTTTAAAGTGCCATCCTGTCTGACACTGCCGTATAAGTCATGGGGTACTGCTGTATTAGTCCAAGAGTGCTGCCGTATAAGTCCACCAATTGCAGAATTTCTTTAAAATGACGGGCGTGCAGGAGATGCTGACAGTGGCAGAGGCATAGCTAGGATTTTCGGAGCCCAAGGCAAAATGGAAAGTGGCGCCCCACAGTGCCAGATACATTGCCCCACAGTGCCAGATACATTGCCCCACAGTGCCAGATACATTGCCCCACAGTGCCAGTTACATTGCCCCACAGTGCCAGTTACATTGCCCCACAGTGCCAGTTACATTGCCCCACAGTGCCAGTTACATTGCCCCACAGTGCCAGTTACATTGCCCCACAGTGCCAGATACATGCCCACAGTGCCAGTTACATTGCCCCACAGTGCCAGTTACATGCAGTTACATTGCCCCACAGTGCCAGTTACATTGCCCCACAGTGCCAGTTACATTGCCCCACAGTGCCAGTTACATGCCCCACAGTGCCAGATACATTGCCCCACAGTGCCAGTTACATGCCCCACAGTGCCAGTTACATGCCCCCCAGTGCCAGATACATGCCCCACAGTGCCAGTTACATGCCCCACAGTGCCAGTTTCATGCCCCACAGTGCCAGTTACATTGCCCCACAGTGCCAGTTTCATGCCCCACAGTGCCAGTTACATTGCCCCACAGTGCCAGTTACATTGCCCCACAGTGCCAGTTACATTGCCCCACAGTGCCAGATACATGCCCCACAGTGCCAGTTACATTGCCCCACAGTGCCAGTTACATGCCCCACAGTGCCAGATACATGCCCCACAGTGCCAGTTTCATGCCCCACAGTGCCAGTTACATTGCCCCACAGTGCCAGTTTCATGCCCCACAGTGCCAGATACATGCCCCCCAGTGCCAGTTACATTGCCCCACAGTGCCAGTTACATGCCCCACAGTGCCAGTTACATTGCCCCACTGTGCCAGTTACATGCCCCACAGTGCCAGATACATGCCCCACTGTGCCAGTTACATGCCCCACTCAGTGCCAGATACATGCCCCACTGTGCCAGTTACATGCCCCACTCAGTGCCAGTTACATGCCCCACTCAGTGCCAGATACATGCCCCACTGTGTCGCCCCCCTCCCCCGGGTCACTCACCGCTTGTTGATATCTATGTGAGGGGAAGAGAGCGCAGCGCCTCTCCTTCCCCTCACCGCTCCAGGTCTCCAGCGGTTGTCTGGCGCCAGTTCGCTAGCCAATCAGAGTTCGCGGACTGGCAGCCAACCAGGAGCCGGTCCGCAAGCTCTGATTGGCTAACACCGCCAGAGACCAGACACAGCGGCGCCCCCCTCTCTTGGTCCTGCCAAGGCACCCAGGGCACGTGCCCCACTCGCCCTACCCTAGATACGCCTCTGGTCAGTGGACTGAAAAATTGTGGGCCGCTTTCGACATTCAGCCACTGCATGCCACTTCTAGATGGGAAAGGTGGTTGTGTCGCTTAGCTTAGTTATACAGCAAACTTGGTGCACTTCTTTTTCTTCTTTACATCATGTGGTATTTGGGGACTAGTTTTTTAAAGTGCCATCCTGTCTGCCACTGCAGTGCCACTCCTAGATGGGCCAGGTGTTTGTTCCGCACACTTGTGTCGCTTAGCTTAGTCATACAGTCACCTTGGCCTAAAAACAATATTGTGAGGTGTTTAGAATAGACTGGAAATTAGTGGAAATAAATGTTATTGAGGTTAATAATACCATAGGATCAAAATTACCCCCAAATTCTGTGATTTTAGCCATTTTATGTTTTTATCAAAATTCATCCAGATCCAAAACCAAAACACAAAAGGGTGGTTTTGGCAAAACCAACCCAAAACCAAAACACGAGCGGGGAATTAGAACCAAAACACAAAACACTAAAAGTGCCCACCGCACAACTGTAATATACTGTGTATGTATATATATATATATATATATATATATATATGGGACATATGTGCATGCCCATTAAAGGGGGCATGACACACGTGACAAGATTAGTGGCATTGCAGGAAATTCCATATCCAGGAAGCCAAGCTTCCTGTTTTCATCACACTGTGGGTACATGCTCAGTGCTCCAGGAGTTGTTGTGCAAGCCACCAAATCCTTTCTCCAGTGAATTGACACTGCACGCATGTGAATGGCATACATTCACCACTTGCCCTGCTAAGCAGAGCAGTGGGTGAGAGGGGGCCTCCAAACCTCCCAGTGGCAGATTTCTCACTAGGCATGTGAGGATTGTGCCTAGGTGCATCACCTGCTGGGGTGCAGTACCTTAGGCTCTACTGCATGAGGCCCTGCTCGGTTGCTGACTTGATGAGGCCAGGGGGTACATTTACTAATATTCGTGTTTTAGCCGTTTTTAAGGGTGTTTGAACTCAAATGGTATCGGGTGCATTTTACTGCAAATTTTTGAATCCTGATACGGTCATTTACTAAGCTGCCGAGTTTGCAACATTCGTCTTTTCCGATGTCGATGTGATTCGTAATGTCAGGCAGTGTTTTACGGGAGTGATGAGTAAAACACTGCCTGACAAAACACAAGGAATCCCGGCCGGATCTGTGAGATCCATGCAGGGCTTCATTGTGCACCTTTAAAAAAACAATTATAGTGTTAAAAATCAAGAAAAAAATTGCGTGGGGTCCCCCCTCCTAAGCAAAACCAGCCTCGGGCTCTTTGAGCCGGTCCTGGTTGAAAAGATATGGGGAAAAAATTGACAGGAGTTCCCCCATATTTTAACGACCAGCACCGGGCTCTGCGCCTGGTCCTGGTGCCAAAAATACAGGGGACAAAAAGCGTAGGGGTCCCCTGTATTTTTAACACCAGCACCGGGCTCCACTAGTCAGAGAGATAATGCCACAGCCGGGGGACACTTTTATATAGGTCCTTGCGGCCCTGACATTAAATCACTAACTAGTCGCCCCTGGCCGGGGTACCCTGGAGGAGTGGGGACCACTTATATCAAGGGGTCCCCCCCTCCAGCCACCCAAGGGCCAGGGGTGAAGCCCGAGGCTGCCCCCCCATCCAAGGGCTGCGGATGGGGGGCTGATAGCCATGTGTAAAAATAAGAATATTGTTTTTTGTAGCAGTACTACAAGTCCCAGCAAGCCTCCCCCGCAAGTTGGTACTTGGAGAACCACAAGTACCAGCATGCGGTGGAAAAACGGGCCCGCTGGTACCTGTAGTACTACTACAAAAAAAACACCCAAATAAAAACAGAACTCACACACCTTGAAAGTAAAACTTTATTACATACATGCACACCTACATTCACACATACTTACCTATGTTCACACGTGGCTCGGTCCACTTCTCCAAGTAGAATCCATGGGGTACCTGAAAATAAAATTATACTCACACAATCCAGTGTAGATCGGTCCTCTTCTGAGCTTGTAATCCATGTACTTGGCAAAAAAACAAACCGAAAAACCCGAACCACGCACTGAAATGCATGGGACCCCTTTCCCCGACTGCCGAGACCCCCCCGTGACTCCTGTCAAAGAGGGTCCCTTCAGCCAATCAGGGAGCGCCACGTCGTGGCACTCTCCTGATTGGCTGTGCGCTCCTGAGCTGTCACTCAGGCTGCGCACGGCAGAGATACAATGTAGCGCATAGGCGCTCCATTATATCCAATGGTGGGAACTTTGCGGTCAGCGGTTGAGGTTACTTGCGGTCAACCGCTGACTGCAAAGTTCCCACCATTGGATACAATGGAGCGCCTATGCGCTACATTATATCTCTGCCGTGCGCAGCCTGAGTGACAGCTCAGGAGCACACAGCCAATTAGGAGAGTGCCACAATGTGGCGCTCCCTGATTGGCTGAAGGGACCCTCTTTGACAGGAGTCACGGGGGGTCTCGGCAGTCAGGGAAAGGGGTCCCATGTGTAAACATGGGGTCCCTTTCAGTGCGTGGTTCGGGTTTTTCGGTTTGTTTTTTTGCCAAGTACATGGATTACAAGCTCAGAAGAGGACCGATCTACACTGGATTGTGTGAGTATAATTTTATTTTCAGGTACCCCATGGATTCTACTTGGAGAAGTGGACTGAGCCACGTGTGAACATAGGTAAGTATGTGTGAATGTAGGTGTGCGTGTATGTAATAAAGTTTTACTTTCAAGGTGTGTGAGTTCTGTTTTTATTTGGGTATTTTTTTTTGTAGTACTACAGGTACCAGCGGGCCCGTTTTTCCACCGCATGCTGGTACTTGTGGTTCTCCAAGTACCAGCTTGTGGGGGAGGCTTGCTGGGACTTGTAGTACTGCTACAAAAACAATATTCTTATTTTTACACATGGCTATCAGCCCCCCATCCGCCGCCCTTGGATGGGGGGGACAGCCTCGGGCTTCACCCCTGGCCCATGGGTGGCTGGAGGGGAGGACCCCTTGATTTAAGGGGTCCCCACTCCTCCAGGGTACCCCGACCAGGGGTGACTAGTTAGTGATTTAATGCCAGGGCCGCAGGGACCTATATAAAAGTGTCCCCCGGCTGTGGCATTATCTCTCTGACTAGTGGAGCCCGGTGCTGGTGTTAAAAATACAGGGGACCCCTACGCTTTTTGTCCCCCGTATTTTTGGCACCAGGACCAGGCGCAGAGCCCGGTGCTGGTTGTTAAAATATGGGCGATCCCCAGTCAATTTTTTCCCCATATTTTTGCAACCAGGACCGGCTCAAAGAGCCCGAGGCTGGTTGTGCTTAGGAGGTGGGACCCCACGCAATTTTTTTTTCAGTTTTTACACTAAATGACCTTTTCCCATAGATAACCATGCACAGATATCACTGATCCATGCATGATTATCCAAACTCGCCAGGAAAAAGCAGGTCTATTTTTTTGCTGCTTTTTTTAACGAATCGCAAAAAAAACCCACCCGCACTTGAGCATTCAGAGACTAACACCCAAATACGAATTAATAGTGAATACCCGTGTTGTATGAAATAACAGCCGCATTTGACCGATGGTCTATTCATTCGTATTTCTGAACTTAGCCTTGAAAACCATTACGAATAGCCCAAACACTGCCGAGATTTGTGCTTAGTGAATTCTCGTGTTGGGACTTAGAAAAAAAAACACAAATCGGTCAAACTCGGATTATTAGTAAATATAGGCCCAGGTGATTTATTTATTTTTTGTCAAGGACTTGTGGTGCAGGAAGTGATGGTGGTGCTGGTGGTGGTGGTTTGAGGTTGGGGATGCTTCTGGTGGCATCGGAAGCAGCCTCAACAAGAAGGGGGGCAGTGATGTGATGGGAGGAGGGGGATGACCAATAATGTTGTGCTTAAGGGTGGGCTGATCCATAAATCAACCATTGAAACCACCAACACAGGATACTGTGGCCCATGAAAGGGTTGTCTGGACAATGCCAGAGAAGAAAGACTGTTATACCAAAATCCAGCTGGTTGGGAGGCATATGCTGTGTCCTGTTCATAATTACCTTGAGAAAACCCTTACTCTGTTCATAAATGCTTGATCTATCCTCCCCTCCCCTGTGTTCTCCCTCTCTAAGCTTGAGGAGACCTAGTAAAATGTGGTAGAATCTGCATATTGTATATAAGTAGGCAATGCAACCATTATGCTCTTACACAGTATGATAATGTATATTACGCACAGTAGCGGATCTTGCCACGAGCAAGCAGGCTTTTTCCCCGGGGCGCCACTGCGGCAAAATCCACTACTGGTGCGCGATGACATCAGACCCACCGCACGGCATTGTGGAAGCGGCTATAGGGGGTCATTCCGACCCGATTGCTCGCTGCAGTTTATCGCAGCGCAGCGATTGGGTTGGATCTGTGCATGTGCCAGCGCATGCTGGAAGGCCGGTGGCCGTTGCTCCCTAGAGATCGCCTTTGCCTGACAGGCAGAGGCGGTCACTTGGCGGGAGGGGGCTGGACGGCGGCGTTAAGCAGCCATTTAGGGGGCGTGGTCTGGCCAATGCAGGCATGGCCTGACCATTTGGGGGGCGGGCCACGGCGGCTGCGTGACATTACACGTAGCCGCTGCATCCCGGGTGGCAAAGAGATTCTCCCGGCCAGCCGCAGGAGCTGCGCTGGCCGGGAGTTACTCCTCAAATGCAAAAGCATCGCCGCTGTGCGATGCTTTTGCATTTATGCAGGGGGGGGGGGGGGCGGCACTGACATGCGGGGCGGACTAGCCCTTTGCTGGGCATCCCCCCGCATGTCTGTGTGCCTGATCGTAGCTGTGCTAATTTTAGCACAGCTAAGATCAACTCGAAATGCCCCCCATAGATGCTAGAGGTGCCATGGGAGAGACGTCATGTCCCATAGATCCGAGGAGAGGAGCCGGCAGCCGGAGACGAAGGGCAGCAGCGGTCATGAAGCAGGAGTGAGAGTGAGGCTGGTGAGTATTATTATTTTTTTCGGTAAGCGGCGCTACTAGGGGCATTAATGCAGGGGGCACAACTACTGGGGTAAAACTAATGGGGGCACAACTACTGAGGGCACAGTACTGGGGCAAAACTACTGGAGGCACAACTACTGGGGGCACAGCTACAGGGGGCACAACTACTGGGGGCAAAACTAATGGGGGTACAACTAATGGGGGAACAACTACTGGGGGCACAGCCACAGGGGGCACAACTACTGAGGGCACAGCTACAGGGGGCAAAACTACTGGAGGCACAGCTACAGGGGTACAACTCTACAGGAGGCAAAACTACAGGGGGCACAGCTACAGCAGTCAAAACTGTGACCACACCCCTTCCCCATCAAGCCACACCCCTATTGTTTGACATGCGCCTACGGCGTGCACTAACCCTGTTGGGGCGCCAAAGGAAACTTCCGCCCTGGGCGCCACAAGGTCTAGAACCGACCCTGATTACGCAAAAAAAAAAATTGTATGTCCAACCATGAGCCCTCTGTGTTTTCAATAGAGAGTGTTGGGTGTTACAGAAATTATATTTAAACAAAGCGTGTTTCAAACCAAAGTGTAAAATTGATTTGTGCAAAATTAGGGATGTCACTTTATTAATCTGAGCCCATAGTGGAAAATATTTTTCATTAGGTCACACAATCTTTTGTTTTGAAAGCCATTTTTTTAACTATCCTATATATATATGATCTACAGGGGACAGACATGATACTGGTTATCACAACACTGTACACAATTAGCAGGGTTTGTAGAGCAGAAGAGGACAAGTTATTATCCCATTGTTCACCTACCTCATTTAAAAAAAAAAAAAAGTATTCATGTACAAAGAAATTGTGCCAGCATTGCGTATTCTGGCAGCTGGGTCAAATTTAAGAAGCCTGTTAATTTTCTTACATTTGACACAGTTCGTTAACTAGGAAGCTTACTGCAATTCAGACCTGCTGTAGCAGAGTTTTGTATGCTAAAAATAAGTAATAAGAAAATAGTCTATGTGCTACATTCTGCTCATAAATCAGCAAACCTATTATCACACAGCGGAGCTGTCAGATGTTTCTATTATCATCACCTTTATTACATAATGCAAAAGAATTCCACAGGGTGAGGTTAAATGTGGCGTTAGAGTGAGACTGAGGTTAATGTGACATCATGACATAAAAAATGGTGACCTAAAGGAGATTTGCTGGTAGATGTGCCACACTGCTTAAAACAACTGTTACAGCCACTCTCGTATATATGGTAGAGATGAGCGCCGGAAATTTTTCGGGTTTTGTGTTTTGGTTTTGGGTTCGGTTCCGCGGCCGTGTTTTGGGTTCGACCGCGTTTTGGCAAAACCTCACCGAATTTTTTTTGTCGGATTCGGGTGTGTTTTGGATTCGGGTGTTTTTTTCAAAAAACCCTAAAAAACAGCTTAAATCATAGAATTTGGGGGTAATTTTGATCCCAAAGTATTATTAACCTCAAAAAACATAATTTACACTCATTTTCAGCCTATTCTGAACACATCACACCTCACAATATTATTTTTAGTCCTAAAATTTGCACCGAGGTCGCTGTGTGAGTAAGATAAGCGACCCTAGTGGCCGACACAAACACCGGGCCCATCTAGGAGTGGCACTGCAGTGTCACGCAGGATGGCCCTTCCAAAAAACCCTCCCCAAACAGCACATGACGCAAAGAAAAAAAGAGGCGCAATGAGGTAGCTGACTGTGTGAGTAAGATTAGCGACCCTAGTGGCCGACACAAACACCGGGCACATCTAGGAGTGGCACTGCAGTGTCACGCAGGATGTCCCTTCCAAAAAACCCTCCCCAAACAGCACATGACGCAAAGAAAAAAAGAGGCGCAATGAGGCAGCTGACTGTGTGAGTAAGATAAGCGACCCTAGTGGCCGACACAAACACCGGGCCCATCTAGGAGTGGCACTGCAGTGTCACGCAGGATGGCCCTTCCAAAAAACCCTCCCCAATCAGCACATGATGCAAAGAAAAAGAAAAGAAAAAAGAGGTGCAAGATGGAATTATCCTTGGGCCCTCCCACCCACCCTTATGTTGTATAAACAAAACAGGACATGCACACTTTAACCAACCCATCATTTCAGTGACAGGGTCTGCCACACGACTGTGACTGATATGACGGGTTGGTTTGGACCCCCCCCAAAAAAGAAGCAATTAATCTCTCCTTGCACAAACTGGCTCTACAGAGGCAAGATGTCCACCTCATCTTCACCCTCCGATATATCACCGTGTACATCCCCCTCCTCACAGATTATCAATTCGTCCCCACTGGAATCCACCATCTCAGCTCCCTGTGTACTTTGTGGAGGCAATTGCTGCTGGTCAATGTCTCCGCGGAGGAATTGATTATAATTCATTTTAATGAACATCATCTTCTCCACATTTTCTGGATGTAACCTCGTACGCCGATTGCTGACAAGGTGAGCGGCGGCACTAAACACTCTTTCGGAGTACACACTTGTGGGAGGGCAACTTAGGTAGAATAAAGCCAGTTTGTGCAAGGGCCTCCAAATTGCCTCTTTTTCCTGCCAGTATAAGTACGGACTGTGTGACGTGCCTACTTGGATGCGGTCACTCATATAATCCTCCACCATTCTATCAATGTTGAGAGAATCATATGCAGTGACAGTAGACGACATGTCCGTAATCGTTGTCAGGTCCTTCAGTCCGGACCAGATGTCAGCATCAGCAGTCGCTCCAGACTGCCCTGCATCACCGCCAGCGGGTGGGCTCGGAATTCTGAGCCTTTTCCTCGCACCCCCAGTTGCGGGAGAATGTGAAGGAGGAGATGTTGACAGGTCGCGTTCCGCTTGACTTGACAATTTTGTCACCAGCAGGTCTTTCAACCCCAGCAGACCTGTGTCTGCCGGAAAGAGAGATCCAAGGTAGGCTTTAAATCTAGGATCGAGCACGGTGGCCAAAATGTAGTGCTCTGATTTCAACAGATTGACCACCCGTGAATCCTTGTTAAGCGAATTAAGGGCTGCATCCACAAGTCCCACATGCCTAGCGGAATCGCTCCGTGTTAGCTCCTTCTTCAATGCCTCCAGCTTCTTCTGCAAAAGCCTGATGAGGGGAATGACCTGACTCAGGCTGGCAGTGTCTGAACTGACTTCACGTGTGGCAAGTTCAAAGGGCATCAGAACCTTGCACAACGTTGAAATCATTCTCCACTGCACTTGAGACAGGTGCATTCCATCTCCTATATCGTGCTCAATTGTATAGGCTTGAATGGCCTTTTGCTGCTCCTCCAACCTCTGAAGCATATAGAGGGTTGAATTCCACCTCGTTACCACTTCTTGCTTCAGATGATGGCAGGGCAGGTTCAGTAGTTTTTGGTGGTGCTCCAGTCTTCTGTACGTGGTGCCTGTACGCCGAAAGTGTCCCGCAATTTTTCTGGCCACCGACAGCATCTCTTGCACGCCCCTGTCGTTTTTTAAAAAATTCTGCACCACCAAATTCAAGGTATGTGCAAAACATGGGACGTGCTGGAATTTGCCCATATTTAATGCACACACAATATTGCTGGCGTTGTCCGATGCCACAAATCCACAGGAGAGTCCAATTGGGGTAAGCCATTCCGCGATGATCTTCCTCAGTTGCCGTAAGAGGTTTTCAGCTGTGTGCGTATTCTGGAAAGCGGTGATACAAAGCGTAGCCTGCCTAGGAAAGAGTTGGCGTTTGCGAGATGCTGCTACTGGTGCCGCCGCTGCTGTTCTTGCGGCGGGAGTCCATACATCTACCCAGTGGGCTGTCACAGTCATATAGTCCTGACCCTGCCCTGCTCCACTTGTCCACATGTCCGTGGTTAAGTGGACATTGGGTACAACTGCATTTTTTAGGACACTGGTGAGTCTTTTTCTGAGGTCCGTGTACATTTTCGGTATCGCCTGCCTAGAGAAGTGGAACCTAGATGGTATTTGGTAACGGGGGCACACTGCCTCAATAAATTGTCTAGTTCCCTGTGAACTAACGGCGGATACCGGACGCACGTCTAACACCAACATAGTTGTCAAGGACTCAGTTATCCGCTTTGCAGTAGGATGACTGCTGTGATATTTCATCTTCCTCGCAAAGGACTGTTGAACAGTCAATTGCTTACTGGAAGTAGTACAAGTGGGCTTACGACTTCCCCTCTGGGATGACCATCGACTCCCAGCGGCAACAACAGCAGCGCCAGCAGCAGTAGGCGTTACACGCAAGGATGCATCGGAGGAATCCCAGGCAGGAGAGGACTCGTCAGACTTGCCAGTGACATGGCCTGCAGGACTATTGGCATTCCTGGGGAAGGAGGAAATTGACACTGAGGGAGTTGGTGGGGTGGTTTGCGTGAGCTTGGTTACAAGAGGAAGGGATTTACTGGTCAGTGGACTGCTTCCGCTGTCACCCAAAGTTTTTGAACTTGTCACTGACTTATTATGAATGCGCTGCAGGTGACGTATAAGGGAGGATGTTCCGAGGTGGTTAACGTCCTTACCCCTACTTATTACAGCTTGACAAAGGGAACACACGGCTTGACACCTGTTGTCCGCATTTCTGGTGAAATACCTCCACACCGAAGAGCTGATTTTTTTGGTATTTTCACCTGGCATGTCAACGGCCATATTCCTCCCACGGACAACAGGTGTCTCCCCGGGTGCCTGACTTAAACAAACCACCTCACCATCAGAATCCTCCTGGTCAATTTCCTCCCCAGCGCCAGCAACACCCATATCCTCCTCATCCTGGTGTACTTCAACACTGACATCTTCAATCTGACTATCAGGAACTGGACTGCGGGTGCTCCTTCCAGCACTTGCAGGGGGCATGCAAATAGTGGAAGGCGCATGCTCTTCACGTCCAGTGTTGGGAAGGTCAGGCATCGCAAACGACACAATTGGACTCTCCTTGTGGATTTGGGATTTCAAAGAACGCACAGTTCTTTGCGGTGCTTTTGCCAGCTTGAGTCTTTTCAGTTTTCTAGCGAGAGGCTGAGTGCTTCCATCCTCATGTGAAGCTGAACCACTAGCCATGAACATAGGCCAGGGCCTCAGCCGTTCCTTGCCACTCCGTGTGGTAAATGGCATATTGGCAAGTTTACGCTTCTCCTCCGACAATTTTATTTTAGGTTTTGGAGTCCTTTTTTTTCTGATATTTGGTGTTTTGGATTTGACATGCTCTGTACTATGACATTGGGCATCGGCCTTGGCAGACGACGTTGCTGGCATTTCATCGTCTCGGCCATGACTAGTGGCAGCAGCTTCAGCACGAGGTGGAAGTGGATCTTGATCTTTCCCTAATTTTGGAACCTCAACTTTTTTGTTCTCCATATTTTATAGGCAGAACTAAAAGGCACCTCAGGTAAACAATGGAGATGGATGGATTGGATACTAGTATACAATTATGGACGGACTGCCACGGTTAGGTGGTATAAAAAAACCACGGTTAGGTGGTATATATTATAATAATAATACAATTATGGATGGACGGACTGCCTGCCGACTGCCGACACAGAGGTAGCCACAGCCGTGAACTACCGCACTGTACACTGGTTGATAAAGAGATAGTAGTATACTCGTAACAATTAGGATGACACTATGACGGTATAAAGAATGAAAAAAAAACCACGGTTAGGTGGTATATATTGTAATACAATTATGGATGGACGGACTGCCTGCCGAGTTCCGACACAGAGGTAGCCACAGCCGTGAACTACCGCACTGTACACTGGTTGATAAAGAGATAGTAGTATACTCGTAACAACTAGTATGACACTATGACGGTATAAAGAATGAAAAAAAAACCACGGTTAGGTGGTATATATTATAATAATAATACAATTATGGATGGACGGACTGCCTGCCGACTGCCGACACAGAGGTAGCCACAGCCGTGAACTACCGCACTGTACACTGGTTGATAAAGAGATAGTAGTATACTCGTAACAATTAGGATGACACTATGACGGTATAAAGAATGAAAAAAAAACCACGGTTAGGTGGTATATATTGTAATACAATTATGGATGGACGGACTGCCTGCCGAGTTCCGACACAGAGGTAGCCACAGCCGTGAACTACCGCACTGTACACTGGTTGATAAAGAGATAGTAGTATACTCGTAACAACTAGTATGACACTATGACGGTATAAAGAATGAAAAAAAAACCACGGTTAGGTGGTATATATTATAATAATAATACAATTATGGATGGACGGACTGCCTGCCGACTGCCGACACAGAGGTAGCCACAGCCGTGAACTACCGCACTGTACACTGGTTGATAAAGAGATAGTAGTATACTCGTAACAATTAGGATGACACTATGACGGTATAAAGAATGAAAAAAAAACCACGGTTAGGTGGTAGGTATATAATAATAAATAATACAATTCTGGTCGGACGGACTGCCTGCCGTGTGCCGACACAGAGGTAGCCACAGCCGTGAACTACCGCACTGTACACTGGTTGATAAAGAGATAGTAGTATACTCGTAACAATTAGGATGACACTATGACGGTATAAAGAATGAAAAAAAAACCACGGTTAGGTGGTAGGTATATAATAATAAATAATACAATTCTGGTCGGACGGACTGCCTGCCGTGTGCCGACACAGAGGTAGCCACAGCCGTGAACTACCGCACTGTACACTGGTTGATAAAGAGATAGTAGTATACTCGTAACAATTAGGATGACACTATGACGGTATAAAGAATGAAAAAAAAACCACGGTTAGGTGGTAGGTATATAATAATAAATAATACAATTCTGGTCGGACGGACTGCCTGCCGTGTGCCGACACAGAGGTAGCCACAGCCGTGAACTACCGCACTGTACACTGGTTGATAAAGAGATAGTAGTATACTCGTAACAATTAGGATGACACTATGACGGTATAAAGAATGAAAAAAAAACCACGGTTAGGTGGTAGGTATATAATAATAAATAATACAATTCTGGTCGGACGGACTGCCTGCCGTGTGCCGACACAGAGGTAGCCACAGCCGTGAACTACCGCACTGTACTGTGTCTGCTGCTAATATAGACTGGTTGATATTTAAAGAGATATTAGTAGTATACAACAATACTATACTGGTGGTCAGGCACTGGTCACCACTCCTGCAGCAAAAGTGTGCACTGTTAATTAATATAATTGTACTCCTGGCTCCTGCTAACAACCTGCAGTGCTCCCCAGTCTCCCCCACAATTAATTATAAGCTTTTAATTTATACATTGATGACTGTGCAGCACACTGGGCTGAGCTGAGTGCACACAGACTGAGTCACACTGTGTGACTGACTGTGCTGTGTATCGTTTTTTTTTCAGGCAGAGAACGGATATAGCAGAGAGAAGTGAACGGATATATTATATTAAATAAAAGTTAACTAGCAACTGCACTGGTCACTGACTGTGGTAAACTAACTCTGTCTGCGACTCTGCACAATCTCTCTCTATCTAATCTATCTATCTCTATTCTAATGGAGAGGACGCCAGACACGTCCTCTCCCTATCAATCTCAATGCACGAGTGAAAATGGCGGCGACGCGCGGCTCCTTATATAGAATCCGAGTCTCGCGATAGAATCCGAGCCTCGCGAGAATCCGACAGCGTCATGATGACGTTCGGGCGCGCTCGGGTTAACCGAGCAAGGCGGGAAGATCCGAGTCGCTCGGACCCGTGAAAAAAAAAGTGAAGTTCGTGCGGGTTCGGATTCAAAGAAACCGAACCCGCTCATCTCTAATATATGGGTGCATAAATATTGCATCCTTGTCCAGACCAAGAGATTATTTTATTAATGGCGATTTCTGCACACCGCAGAGTTTTCCTTGTTTTCCTGGCAGTTTAGCATCCCGGAAAATAACCCAAGCCACTGCCAGTTTGAGCTATCTTGACTTAAAAACCTGTGAAAAAGTCCACTTCCCATACAGTAATAACTTAAACTGTAAAAACTACAGTACTAGATAAATATTGCAATCAACCTTCATTTAATATTGGGCCCATAAAGCAAATAATACCTACTAGGTGGCTCATCGCGCCCTACGGGTGCTTTTCACACCGTCGCAAGGGGCTATGCCCCTTAACCCTTGCACACCCTTCGGCCGTGCAATATTTAGATTATATGGAGTATTACTTCCAATCATATTATTGTGAGTGGTTAAATATTGGACAAACAAAGGGCGTGCGCTGGTTAAGGGACTGTAGCCCCTTGTGACTGCGTGAGCAGGACACGTAGGGGACGATGAATAGTAGGTGCTTGGGGGAGTGGCGGGTGCGGGGGAGAGGCAAAAGGGGGAGAGGGTCTGGGGGGTGCCGTGGGTGGGGGAGGAGCGGTTGCGGGGGTGCTGCGGGTGGCGCTTGCGGTGGAGCAGTGGATGGGGGAGGGCGGGTGCGGGGGTGCCGTGGGTGGGGGAGGGATGGTTGCAGGGGTGGTGTGGGTGGGGAGGGATGAGTGTGGGGGGTAGTGCGAGTGGGGTAGGGGGTCCGGAGGTGCCACGGGTGTGGGGGTGCCGCGGAGGGGGGAGGTATGGTGTGCAGTGTATGTATGTTGTGTAGTAATGCAGTGTATAATGTATGTATGTATATGTATGTATGTGTGTATATATATATATATATATATATATACTTATGTCATTTGTGCAGTGTATGTATGTTGTGCAGCAGTTCAGTGTAGGATTTCTGGGGAGCGGCAGGCCGCCAGCGGCGGCAGTGAGTGACCGTAGCTGGGCGGCCGCTCTCCGCCTCAGCCTGGGAATCTTAGATGGCCGGGGAGGGGAGAGAGGAGGAGCGGATTTCCGGGGAGCGGCGGGCGGCCAGCGGCGGCAGTAAGAGTGACTGCGGCTGGGCGCATAATATTGTAAGTGGTTAAATATTGGACGAACAAAGGTTAAGGGGCTGTAGCCCCTTGTGTCGGTGTGAGCAGTGCACGTAGGGGATGATGAATAGTAGGTGATGTGGTTGGGGAAGTGGCGGGTGCGGGGGGAGAGGCAGCTGGGGGAGGGAGTCGGGGGTGTGCCACGGGTGGGGGAGGAGCAGTTGCAGGGGTGCTGCTTGCGGTGGAGCGTCGGATGGGGGAGGGCGGGGTGCCGTGGGTGGAGGAGGGTTGGTTGCAGGGGTGGCGTGGGTTGGTTTTAGGGGGTCCAGAGGTGTCGGGGTGCCATGGAGGGGGGGAGGTATGGTGTGCAGTGTATGTATGGTGTGTAGTAATGCAGTGTATGTATAGTAATGCAATGTATGATGTATGTGTATGTAGCAATGTGTGCAGTGTATATTTAGAGATGAGCGCCGGAAATTTTTCGGGTTTTGTGTTTTGGTTTTGGGTTCGGTTCCGCGGCCGTGTTTTGGGTTCGACCGCGTTTTGGCAAAACCTCACCGAATTTTTTTTGTCGGATTCGGGTGTGTTTTGGATTCGGGTGTTTTTTTCAAAAAACCCTAAAAAACAGCTTAAATCATAGAATTTGGGGGTCATTTTGATCCCAAAGTATTATTAACCTCAAAAACCATAATTTCCACTCATTTTCAGTCTATTCTGAATACCTCACACCTCACAATATTATTTTTAGTCCTAAAATTTGCACCGTGGTCGCTGTGTGAGTAAGATAAGCGACCCTAGTGGCCGACACAAACACCGGGCCCATCTAGGAGTGGCACTGCAGTGTCACGCAGGATGTCCCTTCCAAAAAACCCTCCCCAAACAGCACATGACGCAAAGAAAAAAAGAGGCGCAATGAGGTAGCTGACTGTGTGAGTAAGATAAGCGACCCTAGTGGCCGACACAAACACCGGGCCCATCTAAGAGTGGCACTGCAGTGTCACGCAGGATGTCCCTTCCAAAAAACCCTCCCCAAACAGCACATGACGCAAAAAAAAGAGGCGCAATGAGGTAGCTGACTGTGTGAGTAAGATAAGCGACCCTAGTGGCCGACACAAACACCGGGCCCATCTAGGAGTGGCACTGCAGTGTCACGCAGGATGTCCCTTCCAAAAAACCCTCCCCAAACAGCACATGACGCAAAGAAAAAAAGAGGCGCAATGAGGTAGCTGACTGTGTGAGTAAGATAAGCGACCCTAGTGGCCGACACAAACACCGGGCCCATCTAGGAGTGGCACTGCAGTGTCACGCAGGATGGCCCTTCCAAAAAACCCTCCCCAAACAGCACATGACGCAAAGAAAAAAAGAGGCGCAATGAGGTAGCTGACTGTGTGAGTAAGATAAGCGACCCTAGTGGCCGACACAAACACCGTGCCCATCTAGGAGTGGCACTGCAGTGTCACGCAGGATGTCCCTTCCAAAAAACCCTCCCCAAACAGCACATGACGCAAAGAAAAAAAGAGGCGCAATGAGGTAGCTGTGTGAGTAAGATAAGCGACCCTAGTGGCCGACACAAACACCGGGCCCATCTAGGAGTGGCACTGCAGTGTCACGCAGGATGTCCCTTCCAAAAAACCCTCCCCAAACAGCACATGACGCAAAGAAAAAAAGAGGCGCAATGAGGTAGCTGACTGTGTGAGTAAGATAAGCGACCCTAGTGGCCGACACAAACACCGGGCCCATCTAGGAGTGGCACTGCAGTGTCACGCAGGATGTCCCTTCCAAAAAACCCTCCCCAAACAGCACATGACGCAAAGAAAAAAAGAGGCGCAATGAGGTAGCTGACTGTGTGAGTAAGATAAGCGACCCTAGTGGCCGACACAAACACCGGGCCCATCTAGGAGTGGCACTGCAGTGTCACGCAGGATGTCCCTTCCAAAAAACCCTCCCCAAACAGCACATGACGCAAAGAAAAAAAGAGGCGCAATGAGGTAGCTGACTGTGTGAGTAAGATAAGCGACCCTAGTGGCCGACACAAACACCGGGCCCATCTAGGAGTGGCACTGCAGTGTCACGCAGGATGTCCCTTCCAAAAAACCCTCCCCAAACAGCACATGACGCAAAGAAAAAAAGAGGCGCAATGAGGTAGCTGACTGTGTGAATAAGATAAGCGACCCTAGTGGCCGACACAAACACCGGGCCCATCTAGGAGTGGCACTGCAGTGTCACGCAGGATGGCCCTTCCAAAAAACCCTCCCCAAACAGCACATGACGCAAAGAAAAAAAGAGGCGCAATGAGGTAGCTGACTGTGTGAGTAAGATAAGCGACCCTAGTGGCCGACACAAACACCGGGCCCATCTAGGAGTGGCACTGCAGTGTCACGCAGGATGTCCCTTCCAAAAAACCCTCCCCAAACAGCACATGACGCAAAGAAAAAAAGAGGCGCAATGAGGTAGCTGACTGTGTGAGTAAGATAAGCGACCCTAGTGGCCGACACAAACACCGGGCCCATCTAGGAGTGGCACTGCAGTGTCATGCAGGATGTCCCTTCCAAAAAACCCTCCCCAAACAGCACATGACGCAAAGAAAAATAAAAGAAAAAAGAGGTGCAAGATGGAATTGTCCTTGGGCCCTCCCACCCACACTTATGTTGTATAAACAAAACAGGACATGCACACTTTAACCAACCCATCATTTCAGTGACAGGGTCTGCCACACGACTGTGACTGATATGACGGGTTGGTTTGGACCCCCCCCAAAAAAGAAGCAATTAATCTCTCCTTGCACAAACTGGCTCTACAGAGGCAAGATGTCCACCTCATCATCATCCTCCGATATATCACCGTGTACATCCCCCTCCTCACAGATTATCAATTCGTCCCCACTGGAATCCACCATCTCAGCTCCCTGTGTACTTTGTGGAGGCAATTGCTGCTGGTCAATGTCTCCGCGGAGGAATTGATTATAATTCATTTTAATGAACATCATCTTCTCCACATTTTCTGGATGTAACCTCGTACGCCGATTGCTGACAAGGTGAGCGGCGGCACTAAACACTCTTTCGGAGTACACACTTGTGGGAGGGCAACTTAGGTAGAATAAAGCCAGTTTGTGCAAGGGCCTCCAAATTGCCTCTTTTTCCTGCCAGTATAAGTACGGACTGTGTGACGTGCCTACTTGGATGCGGTCACTCATATAATCCTCCACCATTCTTTCAATGTTGAGAGAATCATATGCAGTGACAGTAGACGACATGTCCGTAATCGTTGTCAGGTCCTTCAGTCCGGACCAGATGTCAGCATCAGTAGTCGCTCCAGACTGCCCTGCATCACCGCCAGCGGGTGTGCTCGGAATTCTGAGCCTTTTCCTCGCACCCCCAGTTGCGGGAGAATGTGAAGGAGGAGATGTTGACAGGTCGCGTTCCGCTTGACTTGACAATTTTCTCACCAGCAGGTCTTTCAACCCCAGCAGACTTGTGTCTGCCGGAAAGAGAGATCCAAGGTAGGTTTTAAATCTAGGATCGAGCACGGTGGCCAAAATGTAGTGCTCTGATTTCAACAGATTGACCACCCGTGAATCCTTGTTAAGCGAATTAAGGGCTCCATCCACAAGTCCCACATGCCTAGCGGAATCGCTCCGTGTTAGCTCCTCCTTCAATGTCTCCAGCTTCTTCTGCAAAAGCCTGATGAGGGGAATGACCTGACTCAGGCTGGCAGTGTCTGAACTGACTTCACGTGTGACAAGTTCAAAGGGCATCAGAACCTTGCACAACGTTGAAATCATTCTCCACTGCACTTGAGACAGGTGCATTCCACCTCCTATATCGTGCTCAATTGTATAGGCTTGAATGGCCTTTTGCTGCTCCTCCAACCTCTGAAGCATATAGAGGGTTGAATTCCACCTCGTTACCACTTCTTGCTTCAGATGATGGCAGGGCAGGTTCAGTAGTTTTTGGTGGTGCTCCAGTCTTCTGTACGTGGTGCCTGTACGCCGAAAGTGTCCCGCAATTCTTCTGGCCACCGACAGCATCTCTTGCACGCCCCTGTCGTTTTTAAAAAAATTCTGCACCACCAAATTCAAGGTATGTGCAAAACATGGGACGTGCTGGAATTTGCCCATATTTAATGCACACACAATATTGCTGGCGTTGTCCGATGCCACAAATCCACAGGAGAGTCCAATTGGGGTAAGCCATTCCGCGATGATCTTCCTCAGTTGCTGTAAGAGGTTTTCAGCTGTGTGCGTATTCTGGAAAGCGGTGATACAAAGCGTAGCCTGCCTAGGAAAGAGTTGGCGTTTGCGAGATGCTGCTACTGGTGCCGCCGCTGCTGTTCTTGCGGCGGGAGTCCATACATCTACCCAGTGGGCTGTCACAGTCATATAGTCCTGACCCTGCCCTGCTCCACTTGTCCACATGTCCGTGGTTAAGTGGACATTGGGTACAACTGCATTTTTTAGGACACTGGTGAGTCTTTTTCTGACGTCCGTGTACATTCTCGGTATCGCCTGCCTAGAGAAGTGGAACCTAGATGGTATTTGGTAACGGGGCACACTGCCTCAATAAATTGTCTAGTTCCCTGTGAACTAACGGCGGATACCGGACGCACGTCTAACACCAACATAGTTGTCAAGGCCTCAGTTATCCGCTTTGCAGCAGGATGACTGCTGTGATATTTCATCTTCCTCGCAAAGGACTGTTGGACAGTCAATTGCTTACTGGCAGTAGTACAAGTGGGCTTACGACTTCCCCTCTGGGATGACCATCGACTCACAGCAGCAACAACAGCAGCGCCAGCAGCAGTAGGCGTTACACGCAAGGATGCATCGGAGGAATCCCAGGCAGGAGAGGACTCGTCAGAATTGCCAGTGACATGGCCTGCAGGACTATTGGCATTCCTGGGGAAGGAGGAAATTGACACTGAGGGAGTTGGTGGGGTGGTTTGCGTGAGCTTGGTTACAAGAGGAAGGGATTTACAGGTCAGTGGACTGCTTCCGCTGTCGGCCAAAGTTTTTGAACTTGTCACTGACTTATTATGAATGCGCTGCAGGTGACGTATAAGGGAGGATGTTCCGAGGTGGTTAACGTCCTTACCCCTACTTATTACAGCTTGACAAAGGGAACACACGGCTTGACAAATGTTGTCCGCATTTCTGGTGAAATACTTCCACACTGAAGAGCTGATTTTTTTGGTATTTTCACCAGGCATGTCAACGGCCATATTCCTCCCACGGACAACAGGTGTCTCCCCGGGTGCCTGACTTAAACAAACCACCTCACCATCAGAATCCTCCTGGTCAATTTCCTCCCCAGCGCCAGCAACACCCATATCCTCCTCATCCTGGTGTACTTCAACACTGACATCTTCAATCTGACTATCAGGAACTGGACTGCGGGTGCTCCTTCCAGCACTTGCAGGGGGCGTGCAAATGGTGGAAGGCGCATGCTCTTCACGTCCAGTGTTGGGAAGGTCAGGCATCGCAACCGACACAATTGGACTCTCCTTGTGGATTTGGGATTTCGAAGAACGCACAGTTCTTTGCGGTGCTGCTTTTGCCAGCTTGAGTCTTTTCATTTTTCTAGCGAGAGGCTGAGTGCCTCCATCCTCATGTGAAGCTGAACCACTAGCCATGAACATAGGCCAGGGCCTCAGCCGTTCCTTACCACTCCGTGTGGTAAATGGCATATTGGCAAGTTTACGCTTCTCCTCCGACAATTTTAGTTTAGGTTTTGGAGTCCTTTTTTTACTGATATTTGGTGTTTTGGATTTGACATGCTCTGTACTATGCCATTGGGCATCGGCCTTGGCAGACGACGTTGCTGGCATTTCATCGTCTCGGCCATGACTAGTGGCAGCAGCTTCAGCACGAGGTGGAAGTGGATCTTGATCTTTCCCTAATTTTGGAACCTCAACATTTTTGTTCTCCATATTTTAATAGGCACAACTAAAAGGCACCTCAGGTAAACAATGGAGATGGATGGATACTAGTATACAATTATGGATGGACTGCCGAGTGCCGACACAGAGGTAGCTACAGCCGTGGACTACCGTACTGTACTGTGTCTGCTGCTAATATAGACTGGATGATAATGAGATGTAGTATGTATAAAGAAGAAAGAAAAAAAAAAACCACGGGTAGGTGGTATACAATTATGGACGGACTGCCGAGTGCCGACACAGAGGTAGCTACAGCCGTGGACTACCGTACTGTGTCTGCTGCTAATATAGACTGGTTGATAATGAGATGTAGTATGTATAAAGAAGAAAGAAAGAAAAACCACGGGTAGGTGGTATACAATTATGGACGGACTGCCGAGTGCCGACACAGAGGTAGCTACAGCCGTGGACTACCGTACTGTACTGTGTCTGCTGCTAATATAGACTGGATGATAATGAGATGTAGTATGTATAAAGAAGAAAGGAAAAAAAAACCACGGGTAGGTGGTATACAATTATGGACGGACTGCCGAGTGCCGACACAGAGGTAGCTACAGCCGTGGACTACCGTACTGTGTCTGCTGATAATATAGACTGGTTGATAATGAGATGTAGTATGTATAAAGAAGAAAGAAAAAAAAAACCACGGGTAGGTGGTATACAATTATGGACGGACTGCCGAGTGCCGACACAGAGGTAGCTACAGCCGTGGACTACCGTACTGTGTCTGCTGCTAATATAGACTGGTTGATAATGAGATGTAGTATGTATAAAGAAGAAAGAAAAAAAAAACCACGGGTAGGTGGTATATACAATTATGGACGGACTGCCGAGTGCCGACACAGAGGTAGCTACAGCCGTGGACTACCGTACTGTACTGTGTCTGCTGCTAATATAGACTGGATGATAATGAGATGTAGTATGTATAAAGAAGAAAGAAAAAAAAAACCACGGGTAGGTGGTATACAATTATGGACGGACTGCCGAGTGCCGACACAGAGGTAGCTACAGCCGTGAACTACCGTACTGTGTCTGCTGCGACTGGATGATAAATAATGATATAAAAAATATATATATATCACTACTGCAGCCGGACAGGTATATATTATATAATGACGGACCTGCTGGACACTGTCTGTCAGCAGAATGAGTTTTTAATTTTATAGAATAAAAAAACACCACACAAGTCACACGACGTGTGTTTAACTTTTACAGGCAGACAGTCAATCACAATACAATATAGTATACTATACTGGTGGTCAGGTCACTGGTCAGTCACACTGGCAGTGGCACTCCTGCAGAAAAAAAGTGTGCACTGTTTAATTTTAATATGTACTCCTGGCTCCTGCTATAACCTAACTGCTCCCCAGTCTCCCCCACAATTAAGCTGTGTGAGCACAGTCAGATATTATACATAGATGATGCAGCACACTGGGCTGAGCACAGATATGGTATGTGACTGAGTCACTGTGTATCGTTTTTTCAGGCAGAGAACGGATTATATTAAATAATATAAAACTGCACTGGTGGTCACTGGTCAGTCACTAGTATAACTAACTAATACTATCAGCAAAATTCTGCACTCTCTGTCTGAGTACTCCTCCTAAGCTCCAGTAAATGAAGTGTCACTGTCTCACTCTGTCACTATAACTAACTAATACTATCAGCAAAATTCTGCACTCTCTGTCTGAGTACTCCTCCTAAGCTCCAGTAAATGAAGTGTCACTGTCTCACTCTCACTCTCCTATCTATTTCTTCTCTAAACGGAGAGGACGCCAGCCACGTCCTCTCACTATCAATCTCAATGCACGTGTAAAATGGCGGCGACGCGCGGCTCCTTATATAGAATCCGAGTCTCGCGATAGAATCCGAGCCTCGCGAGAATCCGACAGCGTCATGATGACGTTCGGGCGCGCTCGGGTTAACCGAGCAAGGCGGGAAGATCCGAGTCGCTCGGATCCGTGTAAAAAATCATGAAGTTCGGGCGGGTTCGGATTCCGAGGAACCGAACCCGCTCATCTCTAATATGTATGTATGTGCAGTGTATGCATGTAGTGCAGCAGTTCAGTGAGAGTTCAGCCTGGGAGTTTCGGCTGGCCGGGGAGGGGGAGATGGAGCTGGGGAGAGAGGGGGAGTGGCGGGCGGCCAGCGGCGGCAGTGAGGGTGACTGCGGCTGGGCGCCATTATGCAAAAGCTTTGTTTCCCCTCCGATTGGCCCGACAATCTTTCTGTCATGTAGTGGCACCCGTAAGTGGAGGCTGATAAAGAGTGATAAATGACAAGCCAATCAGCTTCCTAACTGCCATCTCACAGGCTGTGTTTGAAAAATGACAGTTAGGAGCTGATTGGCTGGTAATTTATCTTTCTTTGGCTGGTCATTCAATTACCTGCACCGACTGCGGGTGTAAAAGTATCGCCGTGGGGGCTATCTAATTAGCTCTGATAATCCGGCACGTGCTGCAGCTAATCTGAGATTTTGTTTCACCTGGCCCCGGCAGTCGAAGCAAAATCCCCGATAACAGCACCATTTTCATCCGAAAACAGGGATCTTTCACCCGAAAACACACGTTTCACTGAGCCTGTGTATTTTCGGGTGAAAATGCACTTTTTAACGGCCGGTCAAATCGAATAGGCCGACCGCAAACCCGAAGAAACATCGGGAGTTTTTACTCCCGATGTCTATTCGGGGGCTAATTGAATATCCCCCTTAATCCATCTCCACTTTATCTCTTGTTAAGGCTTAATACATTTGGGCCTTAGTTTTCTCGAAATCCCCTCAGGAAAGTTGTGCTCTATAAAAATACTCTCTTCAAGGTGTTTTTCTATTGTTAGTAACGTGTCAGGTAGGCCTACAATTTATTTTGCTTCTATACAGTATAACATGTAGTTTTTAGAAATGTGTGGCGGGCACTTTTCGTGTTTTGGTTCTGGTTCTAATTCCATTTTCGTGTTTTGGTTTTGGCTTGGTTTTGCCAAAACCACCCTTTCGTGTTTTGGTTTGGGATTTGGATGATTTTTGGAAAAAAATAACCATAAAAACAGCTAAAATCACAGAATTTGGGGGTAATTTTGCTCCTACAGTATTATTAACCTCAATAAGGTGCCCATCATTTTATTGTGATCACTTACACTTTAACTTTAAGCTAGCTTAGCACTACAAATAAAGACACGGACACCAATAGCTAGATTTAAAAGGTCAGACAGTATTTATTGATGCCTGACCGGAACTTTAAACTAGATTTTATGTTGGAGGATGGCAAAAGAAAAGGCGCTACCAAACGCCAGCTCCAGACATCTAATTATACCACCGAAACTGAGGAGGGGACTACCAAAACAACCACCTCCTATATGCCTAACCCGCATTGTGCAGGACCCACCACTCTTTCTTCTGGAAAATATGGATGCTCCCTAGGGGAGCGTCCGATTGTCCAACCGCAGGGTAAGGACACACTCGCCGTCTTTACAAAAGAGGGTGCCCCACAATGACCACTTAGGCCTTATAACCGCTGGCTGGTAGCGACTTTCCCGCCACAATGAGGTTTACCAAACCACGACCGCCATCCCCAGAAAAACATAAAACAACCTTGTAAGCTAAAGCAAAACCCAAAAGTCCCATCAAGACAGAAAAACCACCAGGACTCACCACCCTTTATTCCAGCAGAGCATTGGAAGAAACCGCACGGGAACGTCTGTAGTCCACCCGCAGGGGAAAGAGACACTCGCCGACATACCAAAAAGGGGGTGCCCAACAATGACCACTTGTGCTCCCCATGACCGCTGGCTGGTAGCGACTTTCCGCCAAACCGTAACACAACGCACACTCCCAGCGGCCCAGCATCCGAATCGCTTCCACTGAAAAAAACCGCCGCTGCAGCATGCGTAACTGCCCCCATCCGCAGGGAATGGGTACCATAGCCCGAAAACCTTATCCAACATATACCAGTCGGACACCACGCAGACGCCCAGCGGACCAGCACCGGAATCACTGCCGCTGCCAAACCTGCCACCGCAGCATGCGCAGGTGCCCCCATCTGCAAGGAATGGGTACCACAGCCCTAAAACCAACATAGAATGCACCGCCCCGCGGGCCAGCACCCAAAGCGCTGCCGTTGAAGAACTTGCCACCGCAGTACGCCCAACAGCCACAATCCGCAAGGAATGGGTATCATAGCCCGAAAACCTTTTCCAAACATACAGATGCTGTATAGCACACAGAATCCCAACAGCCCAGCACCCGAATTGCTGCCGCTAAAGAACCTGCCGCTGCAGCATGCGCAAACAGCCCCAATCCGCAAGGAAATGGGTATCAATAGCCCAAAAACCTTACCCAAACGCAGAGAGTTTGTATACCACGCTTATCCCCAGCAGCCCAGCACCTAACGCTGTCACCAAAGAACCCGCCGCTGCAGCATGCGTAGCCACCCCAATCCGCAAGGAATGGGTACCCTGGTCCCCCCACTGCAAACCCCCAGCAAACACCATAGCAGTAACGCTACAGAAAACTCGAAAAACTAGCAAAGAGGACAAGGAGGGCACACAAAAGAAAATGGCCATCCCCTAAAGGCCGTACTGAACATATACCCTCACCAAAGGCAATGTGCCACCAGCCTTACTCGCCCGCGCTCTAAAGGGGGGGCAACTAATGACATGATAATTTACCCCCACCCTGCGCCTGCCATAAACTGATGCAAACACTACCCTCAGCCCCCCAGGGCTGGAGCCCTTGCCAACAGGACAGTCCATGGTTCTAGCACCAGCATGGCAGACAGAAACCCAGATATTTAGAGGCCCATGCTCTCCCGACCGAGCTAGCTGCAATCACTAAGAAAATTGTGCGTCCCCAGCTGCTCAGCCTATCACGACCGTGTAGCACGACCCTCGTAACCTAACCCTTTCTAATCATTCCCACCACCTACCCTGCTAAAATAAAACGGCACCTATGACCTACCAGTATGTTTGCGGATTAGCGAGGACCATGTACGTATAGGGAGAATGTACAAAATCCACACAGGTAGAGCAACGGTGGGAAACGACCCCATGACCACAGTGCAGTGCGGCAGTAATGCTAACCGTTACACCGTCTGCACCATCCGTAACCTCCAACATAGCACCACTAACCTGCCAACAAAGCCTCAGGGAGCCGACATGCCCGTAGACACAGGCATCCCGTCGTACCCAGTTCCTGTAGCTGCGCGACGCGCAGTAAGTTAGACCAATGCACGCGGGCACGCGGGGAAACCAGAGGAAACAAAACTATAACTAAGAACAATGCTAAAGGAACAAAAGAAACAGCATGCTCACCAGTACCAGAAGGACCCGGAACCACTCCAGCCAATGACGATCCTGACCGAACATCTCCAGCAGACACCGACACCGAATCTTCTCCCGGCCTTCGATTCATGGACCCCCTCTCCGCGGTCCTGGTGACGCCCGAACAGGAAACGTGTAGCTGTGAAAAAAGGCGGGAGTGCTAACGGGGAACCGCCGCGTCACAATGCGCCGCCGGGACCGGGGTACGGGGGATGGCTGATTAACAGCGAGGGGGTGGAACCGGAGGGACTGACACGGAAGAAGGGAAGGAGGGACCGGCCAATGAAGGGAGCGAGCCAGGGAGGCCTGAAAGGACACCACCAGAAACACCCAGCATGCCTGCAGGGGTAGGGGGCAGCAGAACCACCAATAGGAGGGTGCAGCAGAACGTATCCGCTCAGTGGACAGAGGACACCCTGAAGAGCACCCCTGGTGGGCGTAGGAGCACCCCTCCGAACCACAGAGCCCCAGGAGGAACCACTGTGACCCGACCCTCAGTGACCAGACTGCAGCAACAAAACCTACCTACCCATATGTGCAAGCTGGGGGACCCCTGGCAGGAACACCCAGGGACCCCCAGCCGCAAAGATAATCCAAAATACCCACCACTGAACGGCAGCCCCCCCGAGCACCGCGCGCCAGGCCGTCCTTCCGCTGCGGCGCCAGCACTGTGCCAACCGCGGGAGGGTTGCCGTGACCCTGCACACGGAGCCCGGCTGCCAGAGGCCAAGGTGCCAGCAGCCGAAACGCCAAAGACTAATCCACCCGCAGCGTGCATGCCCCCGCCGCGGGTACCCTGACCCAGAAGATGCCACATAGAGCAGCGTCTGCCACCAGGCGCCTTGGACGGGGACCGGGGAAGACGCCCGGGAGGGAGATGTCTGAACGCTGCGCCACACCCGGCCCCAGAGGCCGAGACATGGACCCAAGGCCTCATAACCTGGCAACGGCACGGGGATGAGCCGCACACGCCAGCATGAGACGTGAGCGGCCGCATAGGAAGCAGGTCAGCAGGGCTGGAGAGGGGAAAAAATGGAAAGGAGAGGGAGGGGGAGAGGAGGCAGCGAGAGGGGAAGTAATAAAACCGGGTGGGACAATTAACACTAAGCCATAAGAAAAATAAATAAAACAGGCACAGAGCCTGTCACTTAGCTGTCCAAATGGCAAGAGGAAGTATGAAGCACATGACCCAAGCTTTTATATGCACTGAAGCCTACACCCACAAATACTGATGGACATGGAAAACAACCTATGGAAAAATCCCAAGGTCCCTTGGAAAAACTACCTAGCAACTGCTTTGTCATAAACAACCAATCACAAAAAATGGGGCTCTTATATGGTCTTGTGCTTATTCAGCCCTCATCTAATCTTACAATCATTTCCACTCATTTCCAGTCTATTTTGAACACCTCACACCTCACAATATTGTTTTTAGGCCTAAAAGTTGCACCGAGTTGGCTGTATGACTAAGCTAAGCGACACAAGTGTGCGGCACAAACACCTGGCCCATCTAGGAGTGGCACTGCAGTTGCAGACAAGATGGCACTATTCAAAAACCAGTCCCCAAACAGCACATGATGCAAAGAAGAAAAAGAGGTGCAATTACAGTAGGTAGCTGGATGGCCAAGCTAAGCAACACAAGTGTGCGGCACAAATACCTGGCCCATCTAGGCCTGGCCCATCTAGGAGTGGAACTGCAGTTACAGACAGGATGGCAGATTTTAAAAATAGGCCGCAAACAGCACATGATGCAAAGAAGAACAAGAGGTGCAATGAGGTAGCTGTATGACTAAGCTAAGCAACACAAGTGTGCAGCACAAACACCTGGCCCATCTAGGAGTGGCACTGCAGTGGACGACAGGATGGCAGATTTAAAAAATAGGCCCCAAACAGCACATGATGCAAAGAAGAAAAAGAGGTTCAATGAGGTAGCTGGATGGCCAAGCTAAGCAACCCAAGTGTGCGGCACAAACACCTGGCACATCAAGGAGTGGCATTGGAGTTACAGACAGTATGGCACTTAAAAAAAACTAGTCCCCAAACAGCACATGATGCAAAGAAGGAAAAGAGGTGCAAGATGGAATTGTCCTTGGGCCCTCCCACCCACCCTTATGTTGTATAAACAGGATATGCACACTTTAACAAACCAATCATTTTAGCGACAGGGTCTGCCACACGACTATGGCTGAAATGACTGGTTTGTTCAGGCCCCCACCAAAAAAGAAGCAGTCTCTCCTTGCACAAACTGGCTCTACAGAGGCAAGATGTCCACCTCATCATCATCCTCTGATTCCTCACCCCTTTCACTGTGTACATCCTCACAGAGTATTAATTCGTCCGCGCTGTAATCCACCATCACTGGTCCCTGTGTACTTTCTGGAGGCAATTGCTGGTAAAGGTCTTCCCGGAGGACTTTATAATTCATTTTGATGAACATCCTCTTCTCCACATTTAGTGGAAGTAACCACCTACGACGATCGCTGACAAGGTTACCAGCTGTACTAAACACTCTTTCGGAGTACACACTGGATGGGGGGCAACTTAGGTTAAAAAAAAGCCAGTTTGTGCAAGGCCTCCAAATTGCCTCTTTTTCCTGCCAGTATATGTACTGCCAGTATACGTCTGACATGCCTACTTGGATGCTGTCACTCATATAATCCTCCACCATTCTTTCAATGGTGACAGAATCATATGCAGTGACAGTAGACATGTCAGTAATCGTTGGCAGGTCCTTCAGTCCAGACCAGATGTCAGCTTTCGCTCCTGACTGCTCTGCATCACCGCCAGTGGGTGGGCTAGGAAATGTTATCCTTTCCCTTGCAGCCCCAGTGGTGGGAGAGTTGACAATTTACTAGCCAGTAGATCTTTGCACCTCTGCACACTTGTGTCTGCTGGAAAGAGAGATACAACGTAGGCTTTAAACCTAGGATCGAGCACGGTGGCCAAAATGTAGTGCTCTGATTTCATCAGATTGACCACCCTTGAATCCTGGCAAAGCGAATGAAGGGCTCCATCCACAAGTCCCACATACTTTGCGGAATCGCTCTGTCTTAGCTCCTCCTTCAATTTATCCAGCTGCTTCTGCAAAAGCCTGATGACCTGACTCAAGCTGGCAGTGTCTGAACTGACTTCATGTGTGGCAAGTTCGAAGGGTTGGAGAACCTTGCACAAGATGTAAATTATTCTCCACTGCGCTTGAGTCAGGTGCATTACCCCTCCTTTGCCTATATCGTAGGTAGATGTATAGGCTTGAATGGCCTTTTGCTGCTTCTCCATCCTCTGAAGCATATAGAGGGTTGAATTTAGAGATGAGCGCCTGAAATTTTTCGGGTTTTGTGTTTTGGTTTTGGGTTCGGTTCCGCGGCCGTGTTTTGGGTTCGAACGCGTTTTGGCAAAACCTCACCGAATTTTTTTTGTCGGATTCGGGTGTGTTTTGGATTCGGGTGTTTTTTTCCAAAAACACTAAAAAACAGCTTAAATCATAGAATTTGGGGGTCATTTTGATCCCAAAGTATTATTAACCTCAAAAACCATAATTTACACTCATTTTCAGTCTATTCTGAATACCTCACACCTCACAATATTATTTTTAGTCCTAAAATTTGCACCGAAGTCGCTGTGTGAGTAAGATAAGCGACCCTAGTGGCCGACACAAACACCGGGCCCATCTAGGAGTGGCACTGCAGTGTCACGCAGGATGTCCCTTCCAAAAAACCCTCCCCAAACAGCACATGACGCAAAGAAAAAAAGAGGCGCAATGAGGTAGCTGTGTGAGTAAGATTAGCGACCCTAGTGGCCGACACAAACACCGGGCCCATCTAGGAGTGGCACTGCAGTGTCACGCAGGATGGCCCTTCCAAAAAACCCTCCCCAAACAGCACATGACGCAAAGAAAAAAAGAGGCGCAATGAGGTAGCTGTGTGAGTAAGATTAGCGACCCTAGTGGCCGACACAAACACCGGGCCCATCTAGGAGTGGCACTGCAGTGTCACGCAGGATGGCCCTTCCAAAAAACCCTCCCCAAACAGCACATGACGCAAAGAAAAAAAGAGGCGCAATGAGGTAGCTGACTGTGTGAGTAAGATTAGCGACCCTAGTGGCCGACACAAACACCGGGCCCATCTAGGAGTGGCACTGCAGTGTCACGCAGGATGTCCCTTCCAAAAAACCCTCCCCAAACAGCACATGACGCAAAGAAAAAAAGAGGCGCAATGAGGTAGCTGACTGTGTGAGTAAGATTAGCGACCCTAGTGGCCGACACAAACACCGGGCCCATCTAGGAGTGGCACTGCAGTGTCACGCAGGATGTCCCTTCCAAAAAACCCTCCCCAATCAGCACATGATGCAAAGAAAAAGAAAAGAAAAAAGAGGTGCAAGATGGAATTGTCCTTGGGCCCTCCCACCCTCCCTTATGTTGTATAAACAAAACAGGACATGCACACTTTAACCAACCCATCATTTCAGTGACAGGGTCTGCCACACGACTGTGACTGATATGACGGGTTGGTTTGGACCCCCCCCAAAAAAGAAGCAATTAATCTCTCCTTGCACAAACTGGCTCTACAGAGGCAAGATGTCCACCTCATCTTCACCATCCGATATATCACCGTGTACATCCCCCTCCTCACAGATTATCAATTCGTCCCCACTGGAATCCACCATCTCAGCTCCCTGTGTACTTTGTGGAGGCAATTGCTGCTGGTCAATGTCTCCGCGGAGGAATTGATTATAATTCATTTTAATGAACATCATCTTCTCCACATTTTCTGGATGTAACCTCGTACGCCGATTGCTGACAAGGTGAGCGGCGGCACTAAACACTCTTTCGGAGTACACACTTGTGGGAGGGCAACTTAGGTAGAATAAAGCCAGTTTGTGCAAGGGCCTCCAAATTGCCTCTTTTTCCTGCCAGTATAAGTACGGACTGTGTGACGTGCCTACTTGGATGCGGTCACTCATATAATCCTCCACCATTCTATCAATGTTGAGAGAATCATATGCAGTGACAGTAGACGACATGTCCGTAATCGTTGTCAGGTCCTTCAGTCCGGACCAGATGTCAGCATCAGCAGTCGCTCCAGACTGCCCTGCATCACCGCCAGCGGGTGGGCTCGGAATTCTGAGCCTTTTCCTCGCACCCCCAGTTGCGGGAGAATGTGAAGGAGGAGATGTTGACAGGTCGCGTTCCGCTTGACTTGACAATTTTGTCACCAGCAGGTCTTTCAACCCCAGCAGACCTGTGTCTGCCGGAAAGAGAGATCCAAGGTAGGCTTTAAATCTAGGATCGAGCACGGTGGCCAAAATGTAGTGCTCTGATTTCAACAGATTGACCACCCGTGAATCCTTGTTAAGCGAATTAAGGGCTGCATCCACAAGTCCCACATGCCTAGCGGAATCGCTCCGTGTTAGCTCCTTCTTCAATGCCTCCAGCTTCTTCTGCAAAAGCCTGATGAGGGGAATGACCTGACTCAGGCTGGCAGTGTCTGAACTGACTTCACGTGTGGCAAGTTCAAAGGGCATCAGAACCTTGCACAACGTTGAAATCATTCTCCACTGCACTTGAGACAGGTGCATTCCACCTACTATATCGTGCTCAATTGTATAGGCTTGAATGGCCTTTTGCTGCTCCTCCAACCTCTGAAGCATATAGAGGGTTGAATTCCACCTCGTTACCACTTTTTGCTTCAGATGATGGCAGGGCAGGTTCAGTAGTTTTTGGTGGTGCTCCAGTCTTCTGTACGTGGTGCCTGTACGCCGAAAGTGTCCCGCAATTTTTCTGGCCACCGACAGCATCTCTTGCACGCCCCTGTCGTTTTTTAAAAAATTCTGCACCACCAAATTCAAGGTATGTGCAAAACATGGGACGTGCTGGAATTTGCCCATATTTAATGCACACAATATTGCTGGCGTTGCCCGATGCCACAAATCCACAGGAGAGTCCAATTGGGGTAAGCCATTCCGCGATGATCTTCCTCAGTTGCCGTAAGAGGTTTTCAGCTGTGTGCGTATTCTGGAAAGCGGTGATACAAAGCGTAGCCTGCCTAGGAAAGAGTTGGCGTTTGCGAGATGCTGCTACTGGTGCCGCCGCTGCTGTTCTTGCGGCGGAAGTCCATACATCTACCCAGTGGGCTGTCACAGTCATATAGTCCTGACCCTGCCCTGCTCCACTTGTCCACATGTCCATGGTTAAGTGGACATTGGGTACAACTGCATTTTTTAGGACACTGGTGAGTCTTTTTCTGACGTCCGTGTACATTCTCGGTATCGCCTGCCTAGAGAAGTGGAACCTAGATGGTATTTGGTAACGGGGGCACACTGCCTCAATAAATTGTCTAGTTCCCTGTGAACTAACGGCGGATACCGGACGCACGTCTAACACCAACATAGTTGTCAAGGACTCAGTTATCCGCTTTGCAGTAGGATGACTGCTGTGATATTTCATCTTCCTCGCAAAGGACTGTTGAACAGTCAATTGCTTACTGGAAGTAGTACAAGTGGGCTTACGACTTCCCCTCTGGGATGACCATCGACTCCCAGCGGCAACAACAGTAGCGCCAGCAGCAGTAGGCGTTACACGCAAGGATGCATCGGAGGAATCCCAGGCAGGAGAGGACTCGTCAGAATTGCCAGTGACATGGCCTGCAGGACTATTGGCATTCCTGGGGAAGGAGGAAATTGACACTGAGGGAGTTGGTGGGGTGGTTTGCGTGAGCTTGGTTACAAGAGGAAGGGATTTACTGGTCAGTGGACTGCTTCCGCTGTCACCCAAAGTTTTTGAACTTGTCACTGACTTATTATGAATGCGCTGCAGGTGACGTATAAGGGAGGATGTTCCGAGGTGGTTAACGTCCTTACCCCTACTTATTACAGCTTGACAAAGGGAACACACGGCTTGACACCTGTTGTCCGCATTTCTGGTGAAATACCTCCACACCGAAGAGCTGATTTTTTTGGTATTTTCACCTGGCATGTCAACGGCCATATTCCTCTCACGGACAACAGGTGTCTCCCCGGGTGCCTGACTTAAACAAACCACCTCACCATCAGAATCCTCCTGGTCAATTTCCTCCCCAGCGCCAGCAACACCCATATCCTCCTCATCCTGGTGTACTTCAACACTGACATCTTCAATCTGACTATCAGGAACTGGACTGCGGGTGCTCCTTCCAGCACTTGCAGGGGGCGTGCAAATGGTGGAAGGCGCATGCTCTTCACGTCCAGTGTTGGGAAGGTCAGGCATCGCAACCGACACAATTGGACTCTCCTTGTGGATTTGGGATTTCAAAGAACGCACAGTTCTTTGCGGTGCTTTTGCCAGCTTGAGTCTTTTCAGTTTTCGAGCGAGAGGCTGAGTGCTTCCATCCTCATGTGAAGCTGAACCACTAGCCATGAACATAGGCCAGGGCCTCAGCCGTTCCTTGCCACTCCGTGTGGTAAATGGCATATTGGCAAGTTTACGCTTCTCCTCCGACAATTTTATTTTAGGTTTTGGAGTCCTTTTTTTACTGATATTTGGTGTTTTGGTTTTGACATGCTCTGTACTATGCCATTGGGCATCGGCCTTGGCAGACGACGTTGCTGGCATTTCATCGTCTCGGCCATGACTAGTGGCAGCAGCTTCAGCACGAGGTGGAAGTGGATCTTGATCTTTCCCTAATTTTGGAACCTCAACATTTTTGTTCTCCATATTTTAATAGGCACAACTAAAAGGCACCTCAGGTAAACAATGGAGATGGATGGATTGGATACTAGTATACAATTATGGACGGGCTGCCGAGTGCCGACACAGAGGTAGCCACAGCCGTGAACTACCGCACTGTACTGTGTCTGCTGCTAATATATAGACTGGTTGATAAAGAGATAGTATACTCGTAACTAGTATGTATGTATAAAGAAAGAAAAAAAACCACGGTTAGGTGGTATATACAATTATGGACGGGCTGCCGAGTGCCGACACAGAGGTAGCCACAGCCGTGAACTACCGCACTGTACTGTGTCTGCTGCTAATATATAGACTGGTTGATAAAGAGATAGTATACTCGTAACTAGTATGTATGTATAAAGAAAGAAAAAAAACCACGGTTAGGTGGTATATACAATTATGGACGGGCTGCCGAGTGCCGACACAGAGGTAGCCACAGCCGTGAACTACCGCACTGTACTGTGTCTGCTGCTAATATATAGACTGGTTGATAAAGAGATAGTATACTCGTAACTAGTATGTATGTATAAAGAAAGAAAAAAAAACCACGGTTAGGTGGTATATACAATTATGGACGGGCTGCCGAGTGCCGACACAGAGGTAGCCACAGCCATGAACTACTGTACTGTGTCTGCTGCTAATATATAGACTGGTTGATAAAGAGATAGTATACTCGTAACTAGTATGTATGTATAAAGAAAGAAAAAAAAACCACGGTTAGGTGGTATATACAATTATGGACGGGCTGCCGAGTGCCGACACAGAGGTAGCCACAGCCGTGAACTACCGCACTGTACTGTGTCTGCTGCTAATATATAGACTGGTTGATAAAGAGATAGTATACTCGTAACTAGTATGTATGTATAAAGAAAGAAAAAAAAACCACGGTTAGGTGGTATATACAATTATGGACGGGCTGCCGAGTGCCGACACAGAGGTAGCCACAGCCGTGAACTACCGCACTGTACTGTGTCTGCTGCTAATATATAGACTGGTTGATAAAGAGATAGTATACTCGTAACTAGTATGTATGTATAAAGAAAGAAAAAAAAACCACGGTTAGGTGGTATATACAATTATGGACGGGCTGCCGAGTGCCGACACAGAGGTAGCCACAGCCGTGAACTACCGCACTGTACTGTGTCTGCTGCTAATATATAGACTGGTTGATAAAGAGATAGTATACTCGTAACTAGTATGTATGTATAAAGAAAGAAAAAAAAACCACGGTTAGGTGGTATATACAATTATGGACGGGCTGCCGAGTGCCGACACAGAGGTAGCCACAGCCGTGAACTACCGCACTGTACTGTGTCTGCTGCTAATATATAGACTGGTTGATAAAGAGATAGTATACTCGTAACTAGTATGTATGTATAAAGAAAGAAAAAAAAACCACGGTTAGGTCACTGGTATATACAATTATGGACGGGCTGCCGAGTGCCGACACAGAGGTAGCCACAGCCGTGAACTACCGCACTGTACTGTGTCTGCTGCTAATATAGACTGGTTGATAAAGAGATAGTATACTACTAATATTATATACTGGTGGTCAGGTCACTGGTCACTAGTCACACTGGCAGTGGCACTCCTGCAGCAAAAGTGTGCACTGTTTAATTTTAATATAATATTATGTACTCCTGGCTCCTGCTATAACCTATAACTGGCACTGCAGTAGTGCTCCCCAGTCTCCCCCACAATTATAAGCTGTGTGAGCTGAGCAGTCAGACAGATATATAATATATATAGATGATGCAGCACACTGGCCTGAGCCTGAGCAGTGCACACAGATATGGTATGTGACTGACTGAGTCACTGTGTGTATCGCTTTTTTCAGGCAGAGAACGGATATATTAAATAAACTGCACTGTGTGTCTGGTGGTCACTCACTATATAATATATTATGTACTCCTGGCTCCTGCTATAACCTATAACTGGCACTGCAGTAGTGCTCCCCAGTCTCCCCCACAATTATAAGCTGTGTGAGCTGAGCAGTCAGACAGATATATATAATATTATATATAGATATTGATAATAGATGATGCAGCACACTGGCCTGAGCCTGAGCAGTGCACACAGATATGGTATGTGACTGAGTCACTGTGTGCTGTGTATCGCTTTTTTCAGGCAGAGAACGGATTATATTATGTACTCCTGGCTCCTGCTATAACCTATAACTGGCACTGCAGTAGTGCTCCCCAGTCTCCCCCACAATTATAAGCTGTGTGAGCTGAGCAGTCAGACAGATATATATAATATTATATATAGATAATAGATGATGCAGCACACTGGCCTGAGCCTGAGCAGTGCACACAGATATGGTATGTGACTGAGTCACTGTGTGCTGTGTATCGCTTTTTTCAGGCAGAGAACGGATTATAAATAAAAGTGGTGGTCACTGGTCACTATCAGCAAAACTCTGCACTGTACACTACTGAGTACTCCTAATGCTCCCCAAAATTAGTAAATCAAGTGTCTCTCTAATCTATTCTAATTCTAAACGGAGAGGACGCCAGCCACGTCCTCTCCCTATCAATCTCAATGCACGTGTGAAAATGGCGGCGACGCGCGGCTCCTTATATAGAATCCGAGTCTCGCGATAGAATCCGAGCCTCGCGAGAATCCGACAGCGTCATGATGACGTTCGGGCGCGCTCGGGTTAACCGAGCAAGGCGGGAAGATCCGAGTCGCTCGGACCCGTGAAAAAAAACATGAAGTTCTGGCGGGTTCGGATTCAGAGAAACCGAACCCGCTCATCTCTAGTTGAATTCCACCTCGTTACCACCTCTTGCTTCAGTTGATGGCGGGGCAGGTTCAGGAGTGCTTGCTGGTGCTCCAGTCTTCAGCACGCAGTGGCAGAATGCCAAAAGTGGCCCGCAATTCTTAGGGCTACCGACAGCATTTCCTGCACACCCCTGTCATTTTTAAAAAAATTCTGCACCACCAAATTAATTGTATATGCAAAACATGGAACATGCTAGAATTTGCCCAGATGTAATGCATGCACAATATTGGTAGCGTTGTCTGAAATCACAAATCCCCAGGAGAGTCCAATTGGGGTAAGCCAATCTGCGATGATGTTCCTCAGTTTCCATAAGAGGTTGTCAGCTGTGTGCCTCTTATGGAAAGCAATGATACATAGCGTAGCCTGCCTAGGAACGAGTTGGCGTTTGCAAGATGCTGCTACTGGTGCCGCTGCTGGAGGCCATACATCTACCCAGTGGGCTGTTACAGTCATATAGTCCTTAGTCCGCCCTGTTCCACTTGTCCACATGTCCGTGGTTAAGTGGACACTGGGTACAACCACATTTTGTAGGACACTGCTGACTCTTTTTCTGACATCTGTGTACATTCTCGGTATCGCCTGCCTAGAGAAGTGTAACCTAGATGGGATTTGATACCGGGGACACACTATCTCCATCAAATCTTTAAGTGACACTGAACTAATGGTGGATACCAGATGCACCTCTAACACCATCTTGCTCACAAAGGACTGTTGGACAGTCAATTGCTTACTGGAAGTAGTACAAGTGGTCTTCTAACTTCCACTCTGGGATGACGATCGACTCCCAGAAGCAACAACAGTAGCAGCAGCAACAGCAGGTGAAACACTCAACGATCCTACGGAGGAATCCCGGTTAGGAGGGGAATCCTCAGTCTTGACAGTGACATGGCCTGCAGGACTACGGACGTTCCTGACTGAGGAGGAAGTTGACGTTGAGGGAGTTGGTGGTGTGGCTTGCATGAGCTTGGGTACAGGAGGAAGAAGGGATTTAGGTGTCAGTGGACTGCTTACGCTCTTACCCAAAGTTTCACAACTTGACACTGACTTCTGATGAATGCGCAGCTGGTGACGTATAAGTTAGGATGTTCCTAGGTGGTTAACATCCTTACCCCTACTTATTACAGATTGACAGAGGCAACAGATGGCTTGACACCTGTTGTCCGGATTTGTGGAGAAATAATTCCACACCGAAGAGGTGGCTTTTTTGGTAGTTTGCCCAGGCAGCACAATGGGCTTCTTCATCCCAAGGACAACAGGTGTCTCCCCCGGTGCCTGACTTGAACAAACCACATCGCCATCAGAATCCTCAACGTCAACTTCCTCCTCAGCACCAGCAACACCCACATCCTCATCCTGGTGTACTTCAACAGTGAAATCTTCAGTTTCAATATCAGGAACTGGACTGTGGGTGCTCCTTCCAGCAATTGCAGGGGGTGTGCAAATGGTGGAAGGAGCCACCTCTTCCCATCCAGTGTTGGGAAGGTCAGGCATCGCAACCACCAACACACTTGGACTCTCCTTGGGGATTTGTGATACCATCTTAGAGCACACAGTTCTTTTCTGTGCTCTTTCCAGCTTAACTCTTTTCATTTTTCTAGTGGGAGGATGAGGGCTTCCATCGTCATGTGAAGCTGAACCACTAGCCATGAACATAGGCCAGGGCCTCAGCCGTTCCTTGCCACTCGGTGTCGTAAATGGCATATTGGCAAGTTGACGTTTCTCCTCAGATGATTGAAATTTCTTTTTTTGGTTCTTTTTACTGAACTTTGACTTTTTGGATTTTACACGCCCTCTACTATCACATTGGGCATCGGCCTTGGCAGACGACGTTGATGGCATTTCATCGTCTATGTTATGGCTAGTGGCAGCAGCTTCAGCACTAGGAGGAAGTGGATCTTCTTGATCTTTCCCTATTTTCTCCTCAAAATTTTCGTTCTCCATTATTTTTTGGGAGTTATATGAGACAATATGCATCACAGGAATGACTGGAATTACTGATGACACAGGACACTAACACTGGTCTGATGCAGCACAACACGTTGTTGTTGTTGTTGTTGTTGTTATAATTGGGTGAGGTATGGTATGCCGGCGGTCGGGCTCCCAGCGACTAGCATACCGGCGCCGGGAGCCCGACCGCCAGCTTACCGACAGTGTGGCGAGTGCAAATGAGCCCCTTGCGGGCTCGCTGCTCTCACCACACTGCAGGTACGGTGGCGCGCTATGCGCGCCACGCTATTTTATTCTCCCTCCAGGGGGGTCGTGGACCCCCACGAAGGAGAATAAGTGTCGGTATGCCGGCTGTCAGGATTCCGGCGCCTGTATACTGTGCGCTGGGATCCCGACAGCCGGCATACTGAAGACCACCCGTTATAATTATTATACTGCAGCAGTGGACATATAGCAGCAGCGTATATCGTCACTGGAATTACTGATGACACAGGACACTACCACTGGTCTGATGCAGCCCAACACGTTGTTGTTGTTGTTGTTGTTATAATTATTATACTGCAGCAGTGGACATATAGCAGCAGCGTATATCGTCACTGGAATTACTGATGACACAGGACACTACCACTGGTCTGATGCAGCATAACACGTTGTTGTTGTTGTTGTTATAATTATTATACTGCAGCAGTGGACATATAGCAGCAGCGTATATCGTCACTGGAATTACTGATAACACAGGACACTACCACTGGTCTGATGCAGCACAGCAGGTTGTTGTTATAATTATTGTACTGCAGCAGTGGACATATAGCAGTAGCGTATATCGTTACTGGAATTACTGATGAGACAGGGCACTACCACTGGTCTGATGCAGCACAACACATTGTTGTTGTTATAATTATTATACTGCAGCAGTGGACATATAGCAGCAGCGTATATCATCACTGGAATTACTGATGACAAAGGACACTACCACTGGTCTGCACAACACAGCACCACTTTATACAGCAATACTGGATATATGGCAGCAGAGAACACCAACACTGTGAATGGCTGGACTGATGCAGCTCAATACACTGACTACACTGGACTGGTCTGCACAAAACAGCACCATTTATACAGCTACACTGGATATATGGCAGCAAAGAACACCAACACTGTGAATGGCTGGACTGATGCAGCTCAATACACTGACTACACTGGACTGGTCTGCACAAAACAGCACCATTTATACAGCTACACTGGATATATGGCAGCAGAGAACACCAACACTGTGAATGGCTGGACTGATGCAGCACAATACACTGACTACACTGGACTGGTCTGCACAACACAGCACCACTTATACAGCTACACTGGATATATGGCAACAGAGAACACCAACACTGTGACTGCCTGGACTGATGCAGTACAATACACTGAGTGACTACACTGGACTGGACAACACTTGCCACCCCACTTTCCCACCCCAACACACAGACACTGAACACGGAGTAAAAGAGATGAGCGGGTTCGGTTCCTCGGAAACCGAACCCCCCCGAACTTCACCCATTTTACATGGGTCCGAGGCATACTCGGATTCTCCCGTATAGGCTCGGTTAACCCAAGTGCGCCCGAACGTCGTCATCCCGCTGTCGGATTCTCGCGAGATTCGGATTCTATATAAGGAGCAGCGCGTCGTCGCCATTTTTCACTCGTGCATTGGAAATGATAGTGAGAGGACGTGGCTGGCGTCCTCTCACTTTGTTTCAGGGGGCTGCATATCTTTATTCTGGGGACCAGCAGTATTATAGGAGGAGTACAGTGCAGAGTTTTGCTGACCAGTGACCACCAGTATTATACGTTGTCTGCCTGAAAAACGCTCCATATCTGTGCTCAGTGTGCTGCATTTATCTGTGCTCACACTGCTTTATTGTGGGGACTGGGGACCAGCAGTATTATATAGGAGGAGTACAGTGCAGAGTTTTGCTGACCAGTGACCACCAGTATACGTTGTCTGCCTGAAAAACGCCCCATATCTGTGCTCAGTGTGCTGCATAAATCTGTGCTCACACTGCTTTATTGTGGGGACTGGGGACCAGCAGTAATATATAGGAGGAGTACAGTGCAGAGTTTTGCTGACCAGTGACCACCAGTATACGTTGTCTGCCTGAAAAAAGCTCCATATCAGTGCTCAGTGTGCTGCATTTATCTGTGCTCACACTGCTTTATTGTGGGGACTGGGGACCAGCAGTATTATATAGGAGGAGTACAGTGCAGAGTTTTGCTGACCAGTGACCACCAGTATACGTTGTCTGCCTTAAAAACGCTCCATATCTGTGCTGCATTGTAGTATATAGTAGGAGTACAGTGCATAATTTTGCTGACCACCAGTATATAATATATAGGAGTACGGTACAGAAGGACACTGCTCTACCTACCTCTGTGTCGTCAAGTATACTATCCATCCATACCTGTGGTGCATTTCAGTTTTGCACAGTTTGCTGACCACTAGTACATAATATATAGTAGAGATGAGCGGGTTCGGTTTCTCTGAAACCGAACCCGCACGAACTTCATGTTTTTTTCACGGGTCCGAGCAGACTCGGATCCTCCCGCCTTGCTCGGTTAACCCGAGCGCGCCCGAACGTCATCATGACGCTGTCGGATTCTCGCGAGACTCGGATTCTATATAAGGAGCCGCGCGTCGCCGCCATTTTCACACGTGCATTGAGATTGATAGGGAGAGGACGTGGCTGGCGTCCTCTCCATTAGAAATTAGATTAGAAGAGAGAGAGAGATTGTGCAGAGTCAGACAGAGTTTACCACAGTGACCAGTGCAGTTGTTGTTAGTTAACTTTTATTTATTTTAATATATCCGTTCTCTGCTATATCCGTTCTCTGCCTGAAAAAAAACGATACACAGCAGCAGCCAGTCACACAGTGTGACTCAGTCTGTGTGCACTCAGCTCAGCCCAGTGTGCTGCACATCAATGTATAAAAGGCAAAGCTTATAATAATTGTGGGGGAGACTGGGGAGCACTGCAGGTTGTTATAGCAGGAGCCCCCAGGAGTACATAATATTATATTAATTTAAAATTAAACAGTGCACACTTTTGCTGCAGGAGTGCCACTGCCAGTGTGACTAGTGGTGACCAGTGCCTGACCACCAGTATAGTAGTATATTGTTGTATGTATTGTATACTATCTCTTTATCAACCAGTCTATATTAGCAGCAGACACAGTACAGTGCGGTAGTTCACGGCTGTGGCTACCTCTGTGTCGGCAGTCGGAACTCGGCAGGCAGTCCGTCCATCCATAATTGTATTACAATATATACCACCTAACCGTGGTATTTTTTTTTCTTTCTTTATACCGTCGTCATAGTGTCATACTAGTTGTTACGAGTATACTACTATCTCTTTATCAACCAGTGTACAGTGCGGTAGTTCACGGCTGTGGCTACCTCTGTGTCGGCAGTCGGCAGGCAGTCCGTCCATCCATAATTGTATTATTATTATAATATATACCACCTAACCGTGGTTTTTTTTTCATTCTTTATACCGTCATAGTGTCATACTAGTTGTTACGAGTATACTACTATCTCTTTATCAACCAGTGTACAGTGCGGTAGTTCACGGCTGTGGCTACCTCTGTGTCGGCAGTCGGCAGGCAGTCCGTCCATCCATAATTGTATTATTATTATAATATATACCACCTAACCGTGGTTTTTTTTTCATTCTTTATACCGTCATAGTGTCATACTAGTTGTTACGAGTATACTACTATCTCTTTATCAACCAGTGTACAGTGCGGTAGTTCACGGCTGTGGCTACCTCTGTGTCGGCAGTCGGCAGGCAGTCCGTCCATCCATAATTGTATTATTATTATAATATATACCACCTAACCGTGGTTTTTTTTTCATTCTTTATACCGTCGTCATAGTGTCATACTAGTTGTTACGAGTATACTACTATCTCTTTATCAACCAGTGTACAGTGCGGTAGTTCACGGCTGTGGCTACCTCTGTGTCGGCAGTCGGCAGGCAGTCCGTCCATCCATAATTGTATTATTATTATAATATATACCACCTAACCGTGGTTTTTTTTCCATTCTTTATACCGTCGTCATAGTGTCATACTAGTTGTTACGAGTATACTACTATCTCTTTATCAACCAGTGTACAGTGCGGTAGTTCACGGCTGTGGCTACCTCTGTGTCGGCAGTCGGCAGGCAGTCCGTCCATCCATAATTGTATTATTATTATAATATATACCACCTAACCGTGGTTTTTTTTCCATTCTTTATACCGTCGTCATAGTGTCATACTAGTTGTTACGAGTATACTACTATCTCTTTATCAACCAGTGTACAGTGCGGTAGTTCACGGCTGTGGCTACCTCTGTGTCGGCAGTCGGCAGGCAGTCCGTCCATCCATAATTGTATTATTATTATAATATATACCACCTAACCGTGGTTTTTTTATACCACCTAACCGTGGCAGTCCGTCCATAATTGTATACTAGTATCCAATCCATCCATCTCCATTGTTTACCTGAGGTGCCTTTTAGTTCTGCCTATAAAATATGGAGAACAAAAAAGTTGAGGTTCCAAAATTAGGGAAAGATCAAGATCCACTTCCACCTCGTGCTGAAGCTGCTGCCACTAGTCATGGCCGAGACGATGAAATGCCAGCAACGTCGTCTGCCAAGGCCGATGCCCAATGTCATAGTACAGAGCATGTCAAATCCAAAACACCAAATATCAGAAAAAAAAGGACTCCAAAACCTAAAATAAAATTGTCGGAGGAGAAGCGTAAACTTGCCAATATGCCATTTACCACACGGAGTGGCAAGGAACGGCTGAGGCCCTGGCCTATGTTCATGGCTAGTGGTTCAGCTTCACATGAGGATGGAAGCACTCAGCCTCTCGCTAGAAAACTGAAAAGACTCAAGCTGGCAAAAGCACCGCAAAGAACTGTGCGTTCTTTGAAATCCCAAATCCACAAGGAGAGTCCAATTGTGTCGTTTGCGATGCCTGACCTTCCCAACACTGGACGTGAAGAGCATGCGCCTTCCACCATTTGCACGCCCCCTGCAAGTGCTGGAAGGAGCACCCGCAGTCCAGTTCCTGATAGTCAGATTGAAGATGTCAGTGTTGAAGTACACCAGGATGAGGAGGATATGGGTGTTGCTGGCGCTGGGGAGGAAATTGACCAGGAGGATTCTGATGGTGAGGTGGTTTGTTTAAGTCAGGCACCCGGGGAGACACCTGTTGTCCGTGGGAGGAATATGGCCGTTGACATGCCAGGTGAAAATACCAAAAAAATCAGCTCTTCGGTGTGGAGGTATTTCACCAGAAATGCGGACAACAGGTGTCAAGCCGTGTGTTCCCTTTGTCAAGCTGTAATAAGTAGGGGTAAGGACGTTAACCACCTCGGAACATCCTCCCTTATACGTCACCTGCAGCGCATTCATAATAAGTCAGTGACAAGTTCAAAAACTTTGGGTGACAGCGGAAGCAGTCCACTGACCAGTAAATCCCTTCCTCTTGTAACCAAGCTCACGCAAACCACCCCACCAACTCCCTCAGTGTCAATTTCCTCCTTCCCCAGGAATGCCAATAGTCCTGCAGGCCATGTCACTGGCAAGTCTGACGAGTCCTCTCCTGCCTGGGATTCCTCCGATGCATCCTTGCGTGTAACGCCTACTGCTGCTGGCGCTGCTGTTGTTGCCGCTGGGAGTCGATGGTCATCCCAGAGGGGAAGTCGTAAGCCCACTTGTACTACTTCCAGTAAGCAATTGACTGTTCAACAGTCCTTTGCGAGGAAGATGAAATATCACAGCAGTCATCCTACTGCAAAGCGGATAACTGAGGCCTTGGCATCCTGGGTGGTGAGAAACGTGGTTCCGGTATCCATCATTACTGCAGAGCCAACTAGAGACTTGTTGGAGGTACTGTGTCCCCGGTACCAAATACCATCTAGGTTCCATTTCTCTAGGCAGGCGATACCGAAAATGTACACAGACCTCAGAAAAAGAGTCACCAGTGTCCTAAAAAATGCAGCTGTACCCAATGTCCACTTAACCACGGACATGTGGACAAGTGGAGCAGGGCAGGGTCAGGACTATATGACTGTGACAGCCCACTGGGTAGATGTATGGACTCCCGCCGCAAGAACAGCAGCGGCGGCACCAGTAGCAGCATCTCGCAAACGCCAACTCTTTCCTAGGCAGGCTACGCTTTGTATCACCGCTTTCCAGAATACGCACACAGCTGAAAACCTCTTACGGCAACTGAGGAAGATCATCGCGGAATGGCTTACCCCAATTGGACTCTCCTGTGGATTTGTGGCATCGGACAACGCCAGCAATATTGTGTGTGCATTAAATCTGGGCCAATTCCAGCACGTCCCATGTTTTGCACATACCTTGAATTTGGTGGTGCAGAATTTTTTAAAAAACGACAGGGGCGTGCAAGAGATGCTGTCGGTGGCCAGAAGAATTGCGGGACACTTTCGGCGTACAGGCACCACGTACAGAAAACTGGAGCACCACCAAAAACTACTGAACCTGCCCTGCCATCATCTGAAGCAAGAAGTGGTAACGAGGTGGAATTCAACCCTCTATATGCTTCAGAGGTTGGAGGAGCAGCAAAAGGCCATTCAAGCCTATACAATTGAGCACGATATAGTAGGTGGAATGCACCTGTCTCAAGTGCAGTGGAGAATGATTTCAACGTTGTGCAAGGTTCTGATGCCCTTTGAACTTGCCACACGTGAAGTCAGTTCAGACACTGCCAGCCTGAGTCAGGTCATTCCCCTCATCAGGCTTTTGCAGAAGAAGCTGGAGGCATTGAAGAAGGAGCTAACACGGAGCGATTCCGCTAGGCATGTGGGACTTGTGGATGCAGCCCTTAATTCGCTTAACAAGGATTCACGGGTGGTCAATCTGTTGAAATCAGAGCACTACATTTTGGCCACCGTGCTCGATCCTAGATTTAAAGCCTACCTTGGATCTCTCTTTCCGGCAGACACAGGTCTGCTGGGGTTGAAAGACCTGCTGGTGACAAAATTGTCAAGTCAAGCGGAACGCGACCTGTCAACATCTCCTCCTTCACATTCTCCCGCAACTGGGGGTGCGAGGAAAAGGCTCAGAATTCCGAGCCCACCCGCTGGCGGTGATGCAGGGCAGTCTGGAGCGACTGCTGATGCTGACATCTGGTCCGGACTGAAGGACCTGACAACGATTACGGACATGTCGTCTACTGTCACTGCATATGATTCTCTCAACATTGATAGAATGGTGGAGGATTATATGAGTGACCGCATCCAAGTAGGCACGTCACACAGTCCGTACTTATACTGGCAGGAAAAAGAGGCAATTTGGAGGCCCTTGCACAAACTGGCTTTATTCTACCTAAGTTGCCCTCCCACAAGTGTGTACTCCGAAAGAGTGTTTAGTGCCGCCGCTCACCTTGTCAGCAATCGGCGTACGAGGTTACATCCAGAAAATGTGGAGAAGATGATGTTCATTAAAATGAATTATAATCAATTCCTCCGCGGAGACATTGACCAGCAGCAATTGCCTCCACAAAGTACACAGGGAGCTGAGATGGTGGATTCCAGTGGGGACGAATTGATAATCTGTGAGGAGGGGGATGTACACGGTGATATATCGGAGGGTGAAGATGAGGTGGACATCTTGCCTCTGTAGAGCCAGTTTGTGCAAGGAGAGATTAATTGCTTCTTTTTTGGGGGGGGTCCAAACCAACCCGTCATATCAGTCACAGTCGTGTGGCAGACCCTGTCACTGAAATGATGGGTTGGTTAAAGTGTGCATGTCCTGTTTTGTTTATACAACATAAGGGTGGGTGGGAGGGCCCAAGGATAATTCCATCTTGCACCTCTTTTTTCTTTTCTTTTTCTTTGCATCATGTGCTGATTGGGGAGGGTTTTTTGGAAGGGACATCCTGCGTGACACTGCAGTGCCACTCCTAGATGGGCCCGGTGTTTGTGTCGGCCACTAGGGTCGCTAATCTTACTCACACAGCTACCTCATTGCGCCTCTTTTTTTCTTTGCGTCATGTGCTGTTTGGGGAGGGTTTTTTGGAAGGGACATCCTGCGTGACACTGCAGTGCCACTCCTAGATGTGCCCGGTGTTTGTGTCGGCCACTAGGGTCGCTAATCTTACTCACACAGTCAGCTACCTCATTGCGCCTCTTTTTTTCTTTGCGTCATGTGCTGTTTGGGGAGGGTTTTTTGGAAGGGCCATCCTGCGTGACACTGCAGTGCCACTCCTAGATGGGCCCGGTGTTTGTGTCGGCCACTAGGGTCGCTTATCTTTCTCACACAGTCAGCTACCTCATTGCGCCTCTTTTTTTCTTTGCGTCATGTGCTGTTTGGGGAGGGTTTTTTGGAAGGGACATCCTGCGTGACACTGCAGTGCCACTCCTAGATGGGCCCGGTGTTTGTGTCGGCCACTAGGGTCGCTAATCTTACTCACACAGCTACCTCATTGCGCCTCTTTTTTTCTTTGCGTCATGTGCTGTTTGGGGAGGGTTTTTTGGAAGGGACATCCTGCGTGACACTGCAGTGCCACTCCTAGATGGGCCCGGTGTTTGTGTCGGCCACTAGGGTCGCTTATCTTACTCACACAGCGACCTCGGTGCAAATTTTAGGACTAAAAATAATATTGTGAGGTGTGATGTGTTCAGAATAGGCTGAAAATGAGTGTAAATTATGTTTTTTGAGGTTAATAATACTTTGGGATCAAAATTACCCCCAAATTCTATGATTTAAGCTGTTTTTTAGGGTTTTTTGAAAAAAACACCCGAATCCAAAACACACCCGAATCCGACAAAAAAAATTCGGTGAGGTTTTGCCAAAACGCGGTCGAACCCAAAACACGGCCGCGGAACCGAACCCAAAACCAAAACACAAAACCCGAAAAATTTCCGGCGCTCATCTCTAATATATAGCAGTACGGTACAGAAGGCCACTTAGCTTAGTCACACAGCTACCTCATTGCGCCTCTTTTTTTCTTTGCATCATGTGCTGTTTGGGGACTATTTTTTTTTAAGTGCCATCCTGTCTGACACTGCAGTGCCACTCCTAGATGGGCCAGGTGTTTGTGTCGGCCACTTGGGTCGCTTAGCTTAGTCACACAGCTACCTCATTGCGCCTCTTTTTTTCTTTGCATCATGTGCTGTTTGGGGACTATTTTTTTGAAGTGCCATCCTGTCTGACACTGCAGTGCCACTCCTAGATGGGCCAGGTGTTTGTGTCGGCCACTTGGGTCGCTTAGCTTAGTCATCCAGCGACCTCGGTGCAAATTTTAGGACTAAAAATAATATTGCGAGGTGTGAGGTGTTCAGAATAGACTGGAAATGAGTGTAAATTATGGTTATTGAGGTTAATAATACTATGGGATCAAAATGACCCACAAAGTCTATGATTTAAGTTTTTGAGGTTTTTTTGTAAAAAAACACCCGAATTCAAAACACACCCGAATCCGACAAAAAAATTTCATGGAGGATTTGCCAAAACGCGTCCGAATCCAAAACACGGCCGCGGAACCGAATCCAAAACCAAAACACAAAACCCGAAAAATTTCCGGTGCACATCACTACTGAGTACACATCTTCTCTATACACTCTCCAAAACTGGAGTGAAAATGGCCGCGACGCGCGGCTCCTTATATGGAATCCAAATCCCGCGAGAATCCGAAAGCGGAAGGATTACGTTCTGCCGCGTTCGGGTTTCCGAGTCAGACGGGAAAACCAGAGCCGGGCTCGGATACGGACTTGGAAGGCAAAGTCTGGTAGGGTTCGGTTCTCTTAGAACCGAACCTGCTCATCTCTAGTAGTTTTGTGATGACATATTTGTTTTTAGTGTTTACTGTAGCTAAAGTGATAATCTAAAAAAAAAAAATAGCACTTTGAATATTGTTTCTTTGTGACACTGATTGTGTAATACAATTGGGGGCTTGCCAATGGTGGCTTATATATTGTATGATTAGATATGTTCGGTGTTATTTGTATGTTTTTGCATTCAATTTGTGCTATTTTCAGTAGGGCATAGCAGGGAATGCATTCAGCATCCAAGCGCTCAAGATGCCGGCGGTCATGTCGCCAATGCCAGAATCCTGACACCATCTAGGAGACCAGCGTCAGAACATCGATAGCCGACATCCCAATGGTGTGTGTCGAGGTATGGCTATGGGGTGGTTTGCCATAGCCACCACCCCTTGAGGGTTAACCATAGCCAACAACCACTGGAAGGTTAGCCATAGCTGCCACCCCCGGTGGGTTAGAGTTAGGGTAGGGAAAACATACTTACCAAATCCACAGTTGGGACCTTCAGTGTTAGGATGCTGGCATCGCTCATGTGACCACTGGCATCCTGACCCCGTAGAAGTGGTGCAGTTTAGGTACATCAATTTTTGCAGTTCATTATAATGTGAATGTTTGCTTAGCGCCCATTTTAGGTAACAGATATTTGCAATTAGCATGGGTACATTGATAACTTAAGGACTGATGAAAAGTTTCATTCAGTCTTGCAAGCAACTATGGGGGTAATTCAGACTGTGAACACAGTCTGAATTACTATGCGCAGTGTGCATGTGGGCGCACTGCGCATCTGTAGCCAGTGAGATGCTATCAGCATCTCACTGCTGCAATTGCCTCTGCCTGATTGACAGGCAGAGGCAGACATGGGGCGGAAAAGGGGCTAGACTGCTATTGGTGTGGAGCAGTCTGGACAACGGAGGCATGTCCGGACTGTTGGGGGGTGGACCGCGGAGGCTGCGTGACTTCACATGCATGCGGACCACGGCAGCTGCGTGACTGGAATGCAGCGGGTAGCTCACTGCAAGAGCGCAGCAGCTGTGCAGGTAGGGAGCTACTCGCCAGGTACAAAAGCATTGCTGCTGTGTGATGCTTTTGTACCTGTGCGGGGTGGGGTGTAGCAGGGACTGACATGTGGGGAAGACTAGCACTGTGCTGGGGATCCCCCGCATGTCAGAGTAACTGATCGTAGTTGTGCTAAATTTAGCACATCTACGATCAACTCTGAATTACCCCCTATGTTCATCAAAGTTGAGCTCCTGATCCTGACTGTGATTCAGAGATATAAACAAATGCAATAGTTTTCATACATCTCCAATATTTTCAGAATTTCACATCTGCAGGTTCTGTACTACACATGTGCAGATCCCTGTCTGTAACAATGGTCGCAGTGCCTTCTAAGCCACAACATAATTGACATACTGCGGCTGTTTGGGGATGGAGAAGGGGCATCGAAGGCCAGTGTTCCAGAAAATGTGGGATTCTTCAGTAAATTTCGAGGTGCTGATGAGGAAGTCAACTACTAAAATTAGTCTAGATAATATAAAGCAAGGCTCAACAAACTGATTAACTAAAAATGCTACTTAAAATACAATGTATTAAATATCCAGAATGGCTGGAAAACAACCTCCATATATTCTAAATTCTGTATACTGGATATGAACCTTTACATATATTGTAAGGTCATCGTTGCTTGTATGTGTGTCAGAAGACCACATGTGTTTTCCTTAAATACTTTACAAGAAAGAATGCGAAGCCAGAAGACAGAGAAAGACAGAAATAGTATATCCTCAGCAATTGCCTCATTCTTTGACAAGACAGACACCAGGAATAGTTTGGGACTGTTATGTATATTACCTTCTATGTCACTGAAACTTGTACTTTGTATCATTACCTAATTTTATACTTCACTGTGATTGGAGGGCATGTGATGAGCGCACTTCTCTTTTGGTATAATTAAAAGATCACCCTGTCACAAGGAGGATAGTGAAAACTGTGTCTGTTATACTGACAACTGTGTCTAGTGTGATTTCTTGCTCTCCAGCCAGCTGTGTCCAGTACTTTGAATCTTCAAGACAGAATGGCTACTAAGGTGTTGGTAATAGGTGTAAGCCTTATTACCCCAACATTTCCTGGGGGCTCATCCGGGATTCCCCTACATTCCTGCTGTCACTGACCAGACCAACCGCTGATGCCCAGAAACCAGCTGAAATAATCTGTACAGTCGGGTAAGCAAAGACAAGTGCATTGGCACCTTCTTACTCTCTTTCAGCTCTTTCTGAGGTATGGTGGGGCTCAGTGGGGATGGGCTAGCAGGGATCCAAGAATCCAGTAACCTTCTGTCTTTAAAGTATAAGTTGTCTCGTTATTAGTGTATGACTGCATGATATGAGTGTGTTGTATGAGTTCCCATGAGATGTATATAAAAGGCTGGCGAAATTGATCAGGGGACCAAAGACTACCCTTTCCTGAATGCTACCTAAAGGCTTGTCCTGTCTCTTGGGAATGGTGCCCCTGGGTCCAAAGATCTTTTCTGCATGTAGACCTTGGCTCTCATGAGAAAGAAGTGATACGTGGACATTCTTATGTAAGGTGTCCGGATACGTACCCGCGCTTCCAGGTCAGGGTCCTTCACGTTTGGAGGGTGTCTTGTATGAAATTGTAGGAATTGCAGATAGGTCTGATGGTTGTATTTGGGTGGAAAACAGGGAGGTGGGGGAAACAGTGGAAATTGTAGGAACACATCTCAGTAGAAAAAAATCTGTCACAAGTTGTAGGATAAGATTGGTGTAAGGTGATCACATACTATCCAGTAAGTTTTATTTCTGTATAGAAACATAGTATGTGTCCTATAGTCCAGCCCTATATACCTCTTACATCAGATATATATATATATATATATATATATATATATATTTATTTGGTGAGTGCTGAACTTTCTGTTTGTTAATTTTTAAGTAGGTGGCCATGGGCCACATGCACCCCACCCTATGAGTGGTGAGTGCAGACACTGCACCCCGCTTTTGGGGTATTGAGTGCTGTGGTTTGACATTTGTTGGTATATATATATATATATATGTGTGTGTGTGTGTGTGTGTGTGTGTGTGTGTGTGTGTGTGTGTGTGTGTGTGTGTGTGTGTGTGTGTGTGTGTGTGTGTGTATACATATAGGAAGCATTATTTTTTAAGAGGATACCCTGAAGTACAGAGTATCAGAAATAGTAGACACACAGATTCTTTGACCATGAATGACTCATGTGTATGAATTCAGTAGAGAACTTATAAGGCTGCACTATTGAAAGGATTTCTCACTATATTAATGAGGGAAGCTGTTGAATACCTTATAATATAACCATCAGACATATTATGAGATCTACTGGGTTATTATATACTGAAGTTATGGTAATTTATTACAATTCATAAACAGTCACATTCATATCCATAGGTTATGAGTATAACCACTACTGAATGGATGACATATCAAGGAGCATATAAAGGTTCAACTAACTTAGCGAGCTTGTGAAAATTTAACTGGAGAGAATACTCAGTGATTCTGATATCAGTCATATTTGTATCAATCTGTAACAACTTCAGCTATTACTGAACAGATTGTTATGTTCTCTGTGCTCAGAACGTAAGATACTGAGTGGGTTAGTTAAGAGCACAGAAACGTGCTGTAATAATAGCGAAGTTCAAGAGCAACCCCTAGGAACCTAACTCCGTTGCTCCACCCGCGTGGTCAATCTACGCCTGCGAGACTGTGTTCTTGGGCCCACGGCAGCCGCGTTTGAAGGGCGGATTAAGTCTGCCCAACTCCGATGCCCCCCGGTCTTAATTGGAGACAAGGTGTAAACTGAGACGGGGCGAGAACAAGGAGACCTCTAAATAAATAAAGAACAGACCTAGGGGTAACTACTAAACTCAAACAAAACGTATGTGCGGCACTGCCGCCAAAGGAAAAAGACAACAAAGGTAATACTGTCCAAACTCTACACGGCACCGTCGTATACCGGGGAGGACAGCTAGGGCGGAAACCTCCGCAAAAAACACCAGCAACAAATATAACAAAAGAATACTACGGCCTAGGCCGCAAGACGTGGCAGAAGACGCTACTCACAACACCGGGAAGGCAACCACAAATGAACGATAACCCCGAGATAACAGGCACAGGTTTCAATAGACTGGAGGGCTGGGAGGACTCCAATGATTGGCTTCCGACACCAGGACTCAGCACCACAGGAACAAGGTAGACAAGATCACAGGACACCGGACAGGGAATTCTCCAGAGCAGGAACAGCTCACAGGAAGCTATCACCGGCGTCTGTGTAAGGCACTGAAGGAGAATAACAGGTCTCTGTTCCAATAGACGTAGAGAACCTAATTTGAAAATGTCGTGCAGCTGCCCTGCTGCACGACCACACGCTGACAGGTGCTAATTTCATTACATGGCAATGAGGAACACGGTCCGCCTGTGGCGTCCCCGTTGCGAAGAAGCCGGTGGGTCAGTGTGCCCAGCGTCCTGGCATTGCCAGGCGCCACGCGGGGAGCAGGGGGAGGCGCGGCAGACGTCATATGCCAGGACCGTTGCTTAGCAACGGTTGGGCGCTGGAACGAGCCGCCGCATCTAACACAGATAGTATAATTACACTTGTATTAATTTGTGACAACTGTAAACACTATAGAATAGATAGTACTTTAAGGAGTCTATAAAGATATAACTGTCATAGATAGCAGACTCTCACTTAGAGATTACATGAATGTGATCTATATAGTATGAACAATGTATATGTATATCTATGTATATATGTATTAGAGATGAGCAGGTTCGGTTCCTCAGGATCCGAACCCCTCGAACTTCACCTATTTTACACGGGTCCGAGGCAGCCTCGGATCTTCCCGCCTTGCTCGGTTAACCAGAACGCGCCCGAATGTCATCATCCCGCTGTGGGATTCTCGCGAGATTTGTATTCTATATAAGGAGCCGCGCATTGCCGCCATTTTCACTTGTGCATTGGAGATTGAACGTAGCTCCGTAATCTGTGCTCAGTGTGCTGCAAATATCTGTGCTCAGTCAGGGCCGTCTTAACAGCAGTGTAGGCCCCTGGGCACAGCAATGCACTGGACCCCCTACCCATACTCCAGTGGTAGGGGTGGGGGGTGCTATCAGCGGCAGCTTTGATGTCCTGCATGTGGTAGGGGGTGTTCTATCCTCCACCCAGCATGTAAGACCTGGAGCAGTAATTTCTGCTAATTATTCCTTTACTGCACAGATGGGACTAAACTGTAGAAGGGGCATTGGGCTGAATAAAGAAGCCCTGGTACATAACTTACAGGGTGGTAGGGGGTGTTTAATACATAGGGGAGGGTTAAATAGTGAAGTGGGCTTAATATTTATCATTTTCCGGTGGGAGGGCAGCTTGCTTGACTGCAGATATCTCAAGTTCCTGAAAATATATTTCTTAGCTTTGAATGGAATAACAAACTAGAGAGTCCCACCTTTCAGGAGGTTCTGGGGACTTGGGGATCAGAGTTCAGCAGCCAGAACATTTCACCAATGGAAATCTAAAACTGCATATAAGGCATGTGGCGGTGGAGCAGGGACCAGCTGCTGGAAGGCTGATATCTCTGGTTCTGGGTACAGTAGGGACAAGCTGCCAGTGTCCTCCGAAAGATTAAAGTCCCAGCTTTTGGATTATATCATCAGAAAAACAACTGTAAGTCAAACAGAACCCTAGATATCTGGCTGGGAAGAGCAATTAACAGGCGTGGATGGGGACCACTGCTTTCAAGCCGGATATCTCTGGTTCCCAAGGGCCGATTTTCAAAAATCTGGTACCCCTTGAAAGAGGGGACCCTCAGCTATCTGCCTAGGGCCCTTATACTCATGCGGCCCTTGGGAAAGAGCCCATTGATCCCATACGAAAAGACGGCCCTGTGCTCAGTGTGCTGCAAATAATATGTGCTCAGTGTGCTGAAAATATCTACGTTCTCTGCCTGAAAACGCTCCATATCTGTGCTCAGTGTGCTGAAAATATCTGATCAGTGTGCTGCATTGTGGGGACTGGGGACTACCAGTATATAATAATTATAGTAGTACAGTACAGTAGGCCATTGCTGTATCTTGCAGCTCTGTGTCACTGCAAGTATCCATTCCATATCTGTGCGGCATTTTTGTGAGCAGTATATATAGTATTACAGTGCAGCATTTTGGTGACTAACAGTATATAGTTGTACAGTAGGCCATTGCTGTATCTAGCAGCTCTGTGTCACTGCAAGTATGCATTCCGTATATGTGCAACATTTTTGTGAGCAGTATATATAGTATTACAGTGCAGCATTTTGGTGACCAACAGTATATAAGCACATGAGGGAAGAGAGCCCTGCTCATGAGAGTTTACAATCTAAAGGGGAGGGGTAGACAGACATGGGTGACACAGATGGTGTACATAGAGAATGTGGAACAGAGGGTTAGGAATCAGGATGAGATTTGGCTGGGTTTGGTGAAGAAGTGGACCCCCAGAAGGCACAAGTCAATACTTAACATTGCAACATTGTACTGGGCTATACAGGAGAAAATTAAAAATAAGGAAAAATAAAAATAAAAAAAAGAATCGATAACTTCTACCGCTTTCAAAAAGGTCAATGGAAGCTGAAATAATGGACAACTACCTCATGGAAGCCAGATACAGTATACCAAACAGTACTTAGCAGAGTTAGGAATGAGTGCTTATGAAATACAGTAACATTTTGTCATAATATTTCAGAAACTGCATGGCTGGTCTCTTGCACTCTTTTGCTCTAATACACCACCTACTTTAGGATTTATATTCAAAAACATTATGTCTCCATAATCCCAAAAACGTCAGTCTTCTTCCAGTGATTTGGACCAATAATACCATTGATTAGAACAAATAATTCCTGTGATTTTGTCATTTTCTTCCAGTGATTTGGACCAATAATACCATTGATTAGAATGAATAGTTCCAGTCATTTTCTTCCAGTGATTAGGACCAATAATACCATTGATTAGAACAAATAATTCCTGTGATATTGAGGTGTTTGTGTCGCTTAGCTTAGCCATCCAGCGACCACAGTGCACCTCGTTTTCTCTTTTCTTTGCATCATGTGCTGTTTGGGGCCAATTTTTTGAAGTGCCATCCTGTCTGACACTGTAGTGCCACTCCTAGATGGGCCAGGTGTTTGTGCCGCCCTCTTTGCTTAGTCATCCAGCGACCTCGGTGCAAATTTTAGGACTAAAAATAGTATTGTGAGGTGTTCAGAATAGACTGGAAATGAGTGGAAATTGTGGTCATTGAGGTTAATATTACTATAGAATCAAAATTACCCCCAAATTCTATGATTTAAGCTGTTTTTGAGGGGTTTTTGAAAAAAAAACACCCGAATCCAAAACACACCTGAATCCGACAAAAAAAATTCAGGGAGGTTTTGCCAAAACGCGTCCGAATCCAAAACCAAAACACTAAACCCAAAAAATGTCCGGTGCACATCTCTAATATGTATGTATAATGGAGGTAAATAATCACCAGATAGACTGCAATATATATTGACACATTATATGTGGAACATTGAATAATTATTCTTGGGGTGATTATGGAACATTTAGTTGATGGTTGTTAATACCCTCTTTCTCCACACATAATGGTTCAATCAGAGATTGATATTTGGACTCTGATCTACAGTAATACATTCAAACTACTGTATTTGATAAATAAATAAATGGTACAGGTAGCGAGCCTTGATTTAAAAATTTTACTTTATTAAGCACTTTATTCACTGACAAGTATATATGACAAATATATTCTTGTTATATTGTTTTTTATTTCATTATTGGACATTTTTAATGAATTTATTAAAAGTAAATTTTTAATTATTATGCGTGCACCAACAAAGAGACATTCTTTTTTTTCTTATACTATTCAACTAATTTTTTCTCTGTATGCACCTACGAGTATCAAGTAGTAGATTCATAACTTATTGACGGATATTAGTCAGGGTCTTTTCGTAGATATGACAAAAGGAATTGTTATCTAGTGCAGTGTTTCCCATTTCCCCATTCCATTTATCAGTCTAGATGGATGAGGGCATAGAAATTTGGATAATTACTTTAGTGTGTCTCCTAGCGCTGGTAGTCATATTATACTGTCTTTGGGAATTCAGGCAGAGGCTACAAGGTGTTCGGAAAATACTGAATGGTGAATAAGGGTCTAGTGATCTTAGTTTTGCACATTGTACAGGAGTTTTAGTATTCCAAACAGAGGGAGATCCCATACCCACACTTATTGGGGATCCTGCTTCTAGGATCAACTCCAGGGGTGTATATTAGAGAATCACATAAAAAAGTCACAACACACACTGACCATATTAGTCAGGGAAGACACGCATCAGACCACAATTGCCTAAAGAAATTACAAGGCATTATTTGGGTACCAATGGTGTTAAATTTGCCCATGAATAATAGAAGTACAGGAGAAAAGCAGAGCAAATATTTTTGTCTTTACAAAATAATACAGGAGGTAATATAAGCTGCAGTATATAAGGTACTTGAATCTAGAGAGAGGGGAATATAAGGACCTTGAAAGGGTCAGACTATACATAAAGTATCTGTGACTGGAAACCCATATGGGGGCACTAAGGTAACTGTGACCAGTAACCCATATGGGGGCCAGGGGAGCAAAGGTATGGCAGACTAAGCGCCCAAGACTCCCATTGAGATATATACATAGATATTTGCCCAAAATTCACAAAACACTTTCACATCCACCTGGGCACCCTATTATTTCGGGGGTGGGTTCTCTCACTAATAATTTATCTTGTTTTGTTGATCATTATTTGCAAAGGCACGTAGAGAGTTTACAATCACACATCAAGGATACACAGCATTTTTTGAATTTAATTAATAAAATTGAGTGGAAGGAGAATTATTATTTATTAACGTGTGACGTGGAATCATTGTACTCAAATATCCCTCATGACCAAGGTGTAGAGGCAATTGAATATTATTTAAACATAGAAACATAGAATTTGTCGGCAGATAAGAACCACTTGGCCCATCTAGTCTGCCCCTTTTTTTTTTACATTATTTTTTATCTCTAACCTTATATGATCCTTATTTCTTTGTAAGGATATCCTTATGTCTATCCCATGCATGTTTAAATTGCTCTACTGTCTTAGCTTCTACCACCTCTGATGGGAGGCTATTCCACTTGTCCACTACCCTTTCTGAGAAATAATTTTTCTGCAAATTTCCCCTGAACCTGCCCCCCTCCAGTCTCAGTGCATGTCCTCGTGTCCTATTGCTTCTCTTCATTTGGAGAATGTTTCCCTCCTGGACTTTGTTAAAACCCTTGATATATTTGAAAGTTTCTATCATGTCCCCCGTTTCCCTTCTCTGCTCCAAACTATACATATTGAGATTTCTTAGTCTTTCTGGGTATGTTTTGTGATGTAGCCCATGCACCATTTTAGTTGCCCTCCTTTGTACAGTTTCTAATGTATTAATATCCTTTTGAAGATATGCCTCCAGAACTGAATACAGTATTCTAGATGAGGGCGTACCAATGACCTATACAGTGGCATTATTACTTCTTTCTTTCTGCTGCTGATTCCTCTCCCAATGCAGCCAAGCATCTGACTAGCCTTCCTCATTGCCTTGTTACATTGCTTACCTGCCTTTAAGTCATCTGAAATAGTGACTCCTAGATCCCTTTCCTCCTTAGTAGTTTCCAGTATAGTGCCATTAATACTATATTTAGCTTTTGGATTTTTGAGACCCAAGTGCATGATTTTGACCATTCCTCTAGTCTACCTAGATCCTCAATCATTTGTTTTACCCCACCTGGTGTGTCTACCCTGTTGCATACCTTTGTGTCATCTGCAAAAATGCATACTTTCCCTTTAATGCCATTTGCAATGTCACCAATAAAGATATTAAAACAGGATGATATGTCAGACTCTCTACGTGCTTTTGTTTTAAATGCCATTACATTTATGTTGTCTCACAATTATTTTACTTTTGACTCACAATATTATTTACAGACATGGGGTGCGGCCATGGGTGCCAGGTTTGCGCCGAGTTTCGCCAATCTATATATGGGCGTGTTTGAGGACAGGCACATATGGGGAGGTGGATTTGGCGCGGACCTGGTATACTATGGCCGATTTATAGATGACTTAATTATCATATGGGGTGGAGGCTTAGATTCATTATTATTATTTATGGATAATTTAAATGAAAATACATTTGGACTTAAATTTATGTCAAAATATAGTTTGAACAGGATTACCTTCCTTGATATAGAACTGTCCATTGAACATGGACTACTAAATACCAAGACATATGTCAAGCCAGTTGACCAAACTCGATATTTGCATTATAAGAGTACACATAAAACATGTTGGAAGGATAACATCCCTAGGGGCCAACTTGTCCGCATACGTCGTAACTGCACTTCAATTGAGACATTTAAAATACAGGCAAGGACGTTAATAGAATCATTTCATGAACAGGGTTATCCACCTGATATACTAAAGAAGGCTTACAAAGAGGTGGAGCAGATGGATAGAAACACATTATTAATACCCAGAGAAGCATCACAGAAAAAGAAAGAAAATCAATATGAAAGGAGTGTGTGTTTCTCCACTCAGTTCAATAGCTGTGCTCATCAAATAAAACATATAATAAAGAAAAATACCTCACTGCTGATGTTAGATGAGATACTTCAAGATATAGTGGACCCCAGGGGACCTATTATGTTTCGAAAGGCAGACAACTTGAGATCAAAATTAGTACCCAGTAATTTTTGTAATAAAAAGATAGATGTAGCTCCAACAGTGTCATGGCTCCCGGAAAGACCAACAGGGTTCCATAAGTGTGGGAAAATGGAATGTCTATCCTGTAAGTTTATGCCAAGAAAGAGTAGCGATTTTCCATCCACAAGAACTAGTGAGGTGTTTAAAATTAAAGATTTCTTAAATTGCATGTCTACATATGTAATTTATGTGATCACATGTCTATGCTGCAAACAATATGTTGGCCGCACGACACGTACTCTCCATATAAGGTATATGGAGCACAGAAGAAATGTTATAAGGAAAGCAAAACACCCATTGTCGAGTCATGTGGTAAATTGTCAGGGTGCAGATTTTAAGAATATCAAAATGCTGGCTGTTGAACAAATAAAAAACACTACACGAGGAGGGGATAGATACAGTATGCTGTGTAGACGGGAAGCATACTGGATCTTTAGGATGGATACCCTGATGCCGGGTGGATTAAATGATACTGTGGAGTATAAGGGGTAGAACTATGCTTGTGGAATCTAATAGATAGTAGCGATGATATGATATAGTTAGTTTAATAGATGGTAATGGTGTGTTTCTCTGATTTGATCTATATACATGGATATGTGGATAGATAAGATGAACTCGTATAACTTTTAAATCCAAAAATAGATATAGTATAATATGGTTAAGATTATGTGTCCATAATATAAACATAAGTACATTATTGTTAAGTTATGTGAATACTAGAAATTGAAATACTAAATGGGGTTGAATAATATAAATAATTTAGTGAGAAATATATAAGAGCACAAATGGGAAAGTGTGATCAGTACTATATATGGGGGGTAGAGTGATACTATAATATATGTATATGTATATATATATATATATATATATATATATATATAGTTTATATTTAAGAGGAAGAGTGAATTAATTAATTAATCAATTAATGATGGATTGCGACTTAGCTAATATAGATCTATTTGTGTCTTTATTTTTATTTATTTGTATTTACTCTTAACTATGTTCTAGGGTGGTAGTACGTGTGCAGCAGTTTATTCTATTTTTATCTTTATTATTGTCATTCTTTATTTTTATTTTTTATATATAAATATATTTGTTTATTTATGTATATTTTTATATAGATTCGCTTTACTTATAAATAACGGTAGTTTAAGCCAGATAATATGTATGTTGTAGTTGTAGTAGGCAGCCCGAATAGCTGTATAAACTAGATGAGCTACACTGGTATGGAATGCATAGAATCTCGTAAATGAGAATGCGGGAATATAATCAAAGTGAGTCTTGAACCGCAATAGTATACACGCATGCGCGAATCGAGTGGTGCAAGATATAAAAAAGCCCAGAGTATTTGCAGTATAACTATAGACACTGATGAAGCCGCTGACGGAACTTTAAGTGGAGAAACGCGTTTGTCATATTTACTGCAAGGAGAGTTGGATACTCGAAGTAAGTGCCGGACGGCCAGAGGCAGCTACTTTACATGTAAAGGATTGGACATCTTACCTGTTATCCATAATACGGTGGACTCCGGATAAGGCTAGTTTTGGAGGCGACAGCCGGGAGAGGTATTTAAGCACGTGTAAAGCTGCAAATTAATACGTAGATGAACATTCCTATGGTTCTGATGAGCGGGGACTATGAATGATTATAAAGCTGGAAGTAACATCTAATACCAGCATAAGTATACGGGGAAACTCTGTGTGGAGACCGCTTTATAACCAATTGTGCACTCAAAGAACTGCTACTTGAAATATAAATGGAGGCTTGTTAAACAGCTATACAGGCACTAAATTACAAACATCAGCTACTATTGTAGCAGACTGACAAAAAAGGTTACTATTGTGACAATAGGGTTGGATGAGATTGCTCAGGTTAAGTGTTTAGCTGCATGCTATTATACATAGTTAGGAGTGTGTAATATTCTCTGGTTGGCAACAAAAGATAGTAATATGGTATGAATTGCATATTTTAATTATATCAAATAGAATATTGTATACTTGAATGTTTTATATGGGTTATTAAAAACATTTATTTTAATGTGAATGTGCCAGCGCTGTCCTTGTATTTTTTGTATCCCATTGAGATAGTCAGACAAAAGGAAGGTTCTGAAGCCATTAAGGGAACACAAAAAGTATTTTTGGATAGAAAAGAAACATCAAGTAGAAATGTGGAAGAGAGTAGCGACAGAATATCTGCCCAAAAAAGAACCAGAATTTTTAGAAGACATAGCAATGGACATACAGATACCAGTACCAACACCAGTAGTAAACCCACCACCACCACCACCACAAGTGACACCATTGACTCAGGTATCACCACCATTTGTATCTAACACAGCACCAACCCTGACTACACCTGCAGCACACTTACTCACCAGAACCTAATGTAGTACTGAAGAAAAAATATGGCAAGCGGTATACAGTTTCCTCAGAACCATACAATCCAATATATCCAGATCTGCAAAAGGAATTGAGACAGAGAAAGTGTCCACAATGTCACCTGAAGGATATGAACATTGCTCCTTTTGCAACATTTGGGTACCCCTCAATGAACCACCCTGTGACAATAGCCAGAACACACCCATAATCTCTACGAACAACCTGTTTCTGGCAAATAGTCCCCAGACTATTGGGACAAGGATAATACATAGAGAACAGTGTAATAAAATGCAATCAGGGGACCTTAGTACACCATGTTCATGTAATACCTGTGCACCACATGTCCAGATGATTTATCAGACACAGCCACCACCATATCCTGAAGAGACCATCACGGCATACCCAGTGTCTGTACAAATCACTAGAGACCTTAATGCCGCAGGACTAGCAGGAAATTTTGTTAGACAACAGGAACACCACAGACCATGGACTGCATCAGACATGAATGACATAATTTCCAAAGCTCCAGACCCACACAAGCGTCCAATTTCATATTTGAATTATATGAAGAGAATAAATCTTGTTTAGACAGGATCTTGGATAGATCTTCGAGAACTAAACTCAGTCTTATTGGGTTCATCAGCTGAAGCTGAAATAAGAGGATATCCAGCAGGAGCAGCTGCAAACATACCAGCTCCACTAGCAGAAGATACACAGAGGGAACAGTACATGCACAGATTTGAACACTGGTGTAACCAGCAAGAGTACCTGCATTTCCAGATGTTAAACAGACAGTACCATGATATGGTGCATCAAGGACATATAGATGGAGAATTTGATGTGGCTAAATGCCCAACATGAAAGGCTCTTGAAAACACATTTCTTAAATGGTCTCTCAGAAGCCCTGAGAGGAGAATTATTCCAGGTTAGACCAGAAGCCTCTACCTTAACCATAGAATCACTCCTACAAGTCTTAGAGGCCATAGAAGAAAGACAAGAAGAGAAAAAAAGAAAACAGAAAGAAATGGGCTCTGTACCCAGAATAACTGTCCATGTAATGCAAGAAACAGGAACAAGATCCAAGTCCAGAAACACAGGAAAGCAGCCCCGAAGGAAAGTCTCTTTAGAAGAAGATAAGATGAAGGGTTTGTGTTTCTGCGGCAATGAACAAGGATACATGGAGAAGGACTGTTCCAAATACAAGACATGGGCTCAGAACAGGGCGGACTCTGAGGCCAGCCCATATAAAAAAACAGGCACTCCAGAACTGTACCTTTTGGTCCAAGTAATTGACTCTCCTGGACCCAAAGTAACAACCACACTTACGGGAGGGCAACAATTGGACTGTATTATAGATACCAGAGCAAGATGAACTATATTAAGACAACAGGAGGTACCAATAAAACTGCAAGCAAAAGAAACTATATTGGAAACAGGAATTGCAAGTACAACAGTCCCTCTAAAGAAAAGCAAGCCTGCTAAATCAGTGTGGGACAAGAAGTCATTTCAGTACCTGTGCAGTTCCACATCTCTGAAGGCTGTCAAGTCAATTTATTTGGAACCAATGTGTTATCAGCCATTCAATCCACAGTACAGTATACAAGTGAAGAAAAACATTATCCACAAGAACAAGCGACAAGCTTCAACAATCTGTACTAGCTGCTATAATGTTGGTGGAAGAATAGAAGCTACAAGGTGACCAACTTCCAGAATGGCTAGACCAGGTACCATCCAAACTCTGGTCCAAAGGAAAGACGGATGTTGGATTATTGACAGTATAACCAGTCCACCTGAAACTTAAAGACAAGGCTTCAGACATTGTGCTTAACCACCCCTTAACAATACAGGTACCACATGCAGTTATAGAAATTCTGAATCAAGCAAGAACCAAACATCTGTCAGCAGCTAGATTAACCAAATATAAAGTAGCACTGTTGAGTCCTACGAATGTCACCATTTCACATTGTACAGTATTGAATCCTGGCTACATTGTAACCAGTAGAGGATTCAAAGGAGGGGAGAAAGTACACATTATCTGATGAACTATATGATTATGTCAGAAGAAGATACAGCAAACTCTGGAAATACAAAACACTGGAAAAAAAAATTCATCATGTTTGTTTTGAACTTATGAAATCAGAGATGTATCCTCTTGATAATGTTATCAAACTGGTATTGGACAATGCAGACCTTACCCTGTTTATGGCTGGATCCAGGTATTATCATGAAGGGTCACCATGTACAGATTATGCAGTAACAACAATGGATGAAGTCCTGATCCAGGAAATCCATCCACACTGTTCTACGCAAGAAGCTGAACTAAATGCACCTTAAACAGTATGTATAATAGTGATAAACCAAACAGCTAAGAAACTAATGGAAGACGTGGTCTGCAGATATGGAATTCCAGAAACAATTGATCAGACAGAGGAACTCATTTTACAGGAGTAATAATGCAACACATAATGCAGGACTTGGGTATCAGTTAGGCATTTCACACACTTCCTCCACAGGTCAGAAGCAAGTGGCAGCACCTGAATAGCAGCCTTAAATTAAAAAGATACAGGAAATAATGGCAGAAACAAAGAAAACATGGTTAGTGTCTACCTATAGCCCTATACTCAATTAGAACCACACCCAATAAGAATTAAAAGCTGACACCATATGAAGTGTTATTCCTGACAGCACCTAAGACAGGATGTTATTTTCCCTAGCAGATGTGATGTAATCATGGAGATATGACTACTTATGTTACCTCATTAAGCAAACAAATGAGTTATGTACACAATACAGTGTTTCTATCTCTTCCAGATCTTGTCTACATTTTAGGAGGATGTTTATTACAACCAGGAGATTGGGTCTATACTAAGCGGCATGTCAAGAAAGCACTAGAACCAAGCTTTGATGGTCCATTCCAGGGTCTGCTAACAACTCCTATAGCAATCAAGCTTGAGCTAAAAGAGACCTGAATACACACCTCGTAAAGCTGGCTGTGAATCCTATTTACATGTTAATAACAATACTTAGTTTAGAGGTATTGCAGACACAATAGGTGACACCAGGGGGGCAAGTTATGTTCTCAAAAGAAGTCCAGAGTATTATCAATGCCATTAACAAGACAATAAAACGTGCACTACATCTAGAGAAAGTAAACTATTCAGCTTGTCACGTTCAGATGTAAACAATTATAGAAGCAGAAAAATCAGTAGAAATAGCTGCCGAATTAAAGGGAAACTTATAGCATCATTGGTGGGATATATTTACAGGTAAATCTCTATCATTCACTGAAGTATAACATTCTGATACATCCAGTGATAGGGATCACAGTAGTATTGATTATGCTTATCCTTTGGAACTGTTTTCTATCCTGTCGTTTAAGAAAATGATTACTAGAAGTATGACCCCAGTAAAAAGCACTTGTTGTGAGCACAAAGGAAGAAACATGTAGTAAATGCAAAAGACCTAACATGGGAAACAGAAGTACATGTATGTATTGCTCACATCCCCTAATGGTTTAAGAAGGAATAGTATTGTCATACTGTAGTTTAATCGGGTTCCGAATGTTCGGTTGTCATCCATCCATATGTGGTCCTTATGATAACATATGAGGTGATATAAGGTATCAGAAGTGCTCAGGTTAATACTATTACAATATATGTAAGATTTTAATCAAAAGATGGCTTTGTAAGAGTAATATTGATTAAAATGATTTTGCTGTATTAATGTTTCCATATATTCTAAATACTGTATACTGGATATGAACCCTTACATATATTGTAAGGTCATTGTTGCTTGTATGTGTGTCAGAAGACCACAGGTGTTTTCCTTAAATACTTTACAAGAAAGAATGCAAAGCCAGAAGACAGAGAAAGACAGAAATAGTATATCCTCAGCAATTGCCTCATTCTTTGACAAGACAGACTCCAGGAATAGTTTGGGACTGTTATGTATATTACCTTCTATGTCACTGAAACTTGTACTTTGTATCAGTACCTAATTTTATACTTCACTGTGATTGGAGGGCATGTGATAAGCCCACTTCTCTTTTGGTATAATTAAAGATCACCCTGTAACAAGGAGGACAGAGCAGTGTTATACTGACAACTGTGTCTAGTGTGATTTCTTGCTCTCCAGCTGGCTGTGTCCAGTACTTTTGAATCTTCAAGACAGAATGGCTACTAACGTGTTGGTAATAGGTGTAAGCCTTATTACCCCAACATTGCTTATAGCCAGGGGGGTCAGGAGAGGAGAAAATATAAAAATAAAGCAGTTTTCCTTATTAATTACTTATCTTTCCATATTTTTGTTTTTCTTTCAATCTGCAACTGGAAGCCTATTTCCAGGCTTTCAGAGCAAGACACATGTATGAACTGGCAAAGCCGAGTCGCTTATGTACAGAAGGGACCAGTACTGACTGGCAAAGAAGTAAGTGTCCTCTTAATGCTGCCAGACAGTATCTCTGGGGAGTTAAGTATCACTAAGATGTCTTAGCAATATTTAATGATATATTAAACTGAGAAAAAAATAACTGTTGAAAATCTTTTTTTATCACCCATTATTGATAAATAGGTTACTAAGGCTGCTAATTGAAATATAAACAGCAAGATTTGGAAAGTGAATAAATTAACAAAAAATAAAAAATTATACATATGTATGTTTATTTAACATCTCTACTTGGTATAAAATAAAGTCCCCAGTACGCATCTGTTTGTTTGGGCTAATCTCGAGAACCACTGGATGGATTTTAAGCAGTTTTCACAATTTTTAATAGAACATTTGTCGAGGAAGGTTTAGGTGTTTGAAACATTAATGTATTACAAAAGGGGAACCAAGCTGTGATGATTTTAGTGAATCATGGGGGTCATTCCGAGTTGATCGCTCGCTGCCGATTTTCACAGTGCAGCAATCAGGTGATAAAACGGCATTTCTGCGCATGCATATGCCCCGCAATGCGCACGCGTGAAGTACTGGTACAGAGCTCTTTGTGGTTGTTCTCAGGTTCTAGCAAAGTTTTCCTTCGCACTGGCGGCTGCAAGAAGATTGACAGGAAGTGAGCATTACTGGGTGTCAGCTACCAAAGAAAAAAAGAAGAAATAAGCATTTTCTTGGACGCACTCTACCATTAATTGTTTGCTTAAAATATCTATTCTTTATTGGATATACATTAAAATTCTTAGGAATTGCTGAAATATTAAAATATAGTGTGGTGTTAGAACTCAAAGTTAAACAAAAGCTAATAATGTGTCTAAAAGTGTAAATGTAAATGTAATAGTGTTGTCCTCTTCTGAGATAATCAACAGACTGTGATTGCCCCCTCTCACGATCTCCGCTGCCGGCAGCGGCTTCGTGAGTGAAGCCGTCAGACGGAGAGAGAGATCAGGGAGTCCCGGCGTCAGCCCGCACACACGCTGAGCTCAGTGCGGCCAGCAGCAATAAGACGGGCGGCCGGTTTTCAGTGTATACCAGCATCTTTTGTGATCACGGCCTATAAAGTCATATAGTGCTGTGATCACAATATATTAAATTTAAATACTCTCCAGTAATAATCAGTACTATCAGACAAAGTAATAAATGAATAGAAAATATACTGACACTGTGAGATTATAATGAAATAATAGGGTCATGCACGGTTGCTTAAAACACATGCAATCACTCAGATGGGATGGAAGTGTAATGGTTGATATATACAGGCTAATTGATTTATTAAATAGCTTATAAGACAATACACTAGATAAGTTGGGAAAGATATCCCTTGACTAACACAGAAAGGATGGTGTGTTAATCACAGATAACTGGGCAATATACAATAAAATCCAGCTAATAATTGATGGCTACAGCAGATAAGAATATATTTGCAATTAATTGAGGTTATTAAGGATAATTAGTGGAGGAAATATCTCCCCTGTATGAAAGACTAATGGGCCCTACACACTGGCCGACCCGCCGCCGAGCTGCCCGACGGCGGATACGGCCAACGAGCGACCCGGCGGCGGGGGGCAGTGACGGGGGAAGTGAAGTTTCTTCACTCCCCCCATCACGCGGCTCCATAGAACTGCAGGCAAATATGGACGAGATCGTCCATATTGGCCTGCATGCACAGCCGACGGGAGACCAGCGATGAACGAGCGCGGGGCCGCGCATCGTTCATCGCTGGAGTCTCCACACTGAAAGATATGAACGAGTTCTCGTTCATTTATGAACGAGATCGTTCATATCTTTCAAAAAATCGGCCAGTGTGTAGGGCCTATAACAGTGACATCCTTGTAATAGAGCCAGCAATTTTTATAAGATATAATCTTTAAGAACAGCAATAGTAGCTACATTGTATGAGAGCCAGCAATGTTTATAAGCTACAATTTATAAGAACAGCAATAGTAGCTACATTGTATGAGAGCATACTTGAAACTGTTGCTAAAAGGACAAGCAACAATACTGGTAGCCTGTTATATTTACTAAAAAGCAGTTTATAGGACAACACCAATAAAAGACACGGATATTATGTTATAGGCAATATAGCCTTTATTGAGCTAATACTTTGAGGGATCACCATCCGGAAATGAGTAGTTTTTATTATCACATTCTTATTCACACTATATTTTAATATTTCACCAATTCCTAAGAATTTTAATGTATATCCAATAAAGAATAGATATTTTAAGCAAACAATTAATGGTAGAGTGCGTCCAAGAAAATGCTTCTTTCTTCTTTTTTTCTTTGGTAGCTGTATATGAGTCTAGAACTCAAAAGCATTTGGAGGGCACCTGCGTACAGGGTCATACAGGGTCGAGAAAAAAACCCTAAATATCTTTAATAACGCAGAAAGTACCATAATACATCTGAACTGTATACATAAGAAAATTATAGTTAAAAAACTGGTGCGGGATTACACAAACTACATGTACATTACTGGGTGTCAACTGACCATTTTCAGGGAGTGTTTGCAAAAACGCAGGCATGCCTGAAAAAACACAGGCGTGGCTGGGCGGGTGTATGACGTTAAATCCGGACACGAATAGGCTGAAGTGATCGCAAACGCTGAGTAGGTTCAGAGCTACTCTGAAATTGCACAAACTGTTTTTGTAGAGCTCGGCTGCACAGGCGTTTGCACTTCTGCTAAGCTAAAATACACTCCCCAGTGGGCGGCGTATAGCGTTTGCACGGCTGCTAAAACTAGCTAGCGAGCGATCAACTCGGAATGACCCCCTAAGTCATTAAGAAAGGAATAGTAGGTATCTACAGTGCCACAAAATGGCCAAGAGTGGTATTGCAGTAGCCATGGTCAGGTTTTTTTTGCATTAGAGCTATGTACAAGCAGTCCTGATACCTGTTTCCAGAGCCGTAACTAGACATTTTGGTGGCATGTGCCAGAAAGAGAATTGGTACTCCCACCCCTACACCATACTTCAAATCAGGACAGTGTGCACCAGAGGCTCGTGCAAAAAATAGAGGTGTGGCTTTATGGGGAAGGGGCATGGTCACAAAATAATATCAATTCATATTATGCCACACAGGAGTCTCCATTATTCAAAAAGTCTGCCCCTTATACACATTATACCAGGTACAGCTTCTTATACACATTAATCCAGGTAGAGCCCACTTTTACATATTATGCCAGACAGAGCCACCTTTTACTCATTACGCCAGACAGAGCCCCCTTTTACGCATTACGCCAGACAGAGCCCCCTTTTACACATTGTCAGGTAGAGCCCTCTTTTACTCATTATGCCATACAGAGATCCTTTTACACATTACGCCAGAAGGAACCCTTTTTTACACCTTACACCAAGTAGAGCCCCTTTTTTACACATTATGCCAGGTTGAGCCCCTTTTTACACATTACTCCAGGCAGAGACCCTTTTTATACATTACACTAGGTAGAGCCTCCTTTTACCCATTATGCCAGAGAGAACCTTTTACGCATTATGCCAGGTAGAGCCCCTTTTTACACATTACGCCAGGTAGAGCCCCCTTTTACACATCACGCAAGGTAGAGCCCCTGTTTACACATTACGCAAGGTAGAGCCCTTTTTACACATTATGCCAGGTAGAGCCCCCTTTTACACATTAAACCAGTTAAAGGGGGTCATTCTGAGTTGTTCGCTCATTGCCGATTTTTGCTATGCTGTGATTTATTGCTAACTGCGCATGGTACGCAGAGCGCATGTGCGAAGTTATTTAACACAAAACTTAGTAGATTTGCTGGTGTTCGAGCGACGCTTTTCAGTCGCACTGGTGATCGGTGAATGATTGACAGGAAAGGGGCATTTCTTTGTGGTAACTGAGCGTTTTCCGGGAGTGTGCAAAAAAATGCAGGCGTGTCAGGGAAAAACGCAGGAGTGTCTGGAGAAACTGGGGAGTGGTTGGCCGAACGCAGGGCGTGTTTGTGACATCAAACCAGGAACTAAACGGACTGAGCTGAACGCAATCTGTGAGTAGGTCTGGTGCTACCCAGAAACTGCAAATAATTATTTAGTAGCAGTTTTGCTAATCTTTTCGTCGCAATTCTGCTATGCTAAGATACACTCCCAGAGGGCGGCAGCCTAGCGTGTGCAATGCTGCTAAAAGCAGCTAGCGAGCGAACAACTCGGAATGAGGGCCAAAGTTCCCTTTTTTTAAACATTACGCCAAGTAGAGCCCCCTTTTACAAATTACACCAGGTAAAGTTCCCTATTTAAATGTTACGCCAGGTAGAGTCCATTTTACAAAGCCAGGGAGGGAGAGGGGGAGAGTAAGAGAGAGAGAGAGAGAGAGAGAGAGTGTTATACTTATGTTTGGATCCAGAGCAGCAGCTTCCATCAGCCAGCTGGCTCTGTTATCTTTGCCTTCCCACTCTAACGCTGCAGCTCCCATTAGACCAAGCCCCCAATTTGATACTGGCCACCATCATGCTGGGGGCAGGCCCAGCACTTCCGGAAACTTCTGGGATGCATCCAGCCTCAGAAACGCACCTTTCCCAGCCAACACTACTCTCTGCAAAGCAGGATAGACAGTAGTCTAATAGCCTGCCCCATGTCCCCAACCTCCCGATCGCCTGCAGGACACTGCAGTCAGGGAGGCATGCTGTAAATGTGTCCCAGATCGGATGACCCGGGTAACGCATTTACACTGCACCCTTACCCGGGTAATGCCCTGGTCCGACTTTTGGTAGCTACATGGGTCGGATTCCTGGGTCACTCAACACTTTTTTTTTTCATTTTTTAGGGAGCCATATCCACTACCAAAAAACCTGGGCTCCCCCCATTCAAAAACCCATTTTTTTTAAGCTAGTAGAAAAGGGGTATATGTCATCAGGAAGCAGTTTGCTGCAGGGATTATCAGCATTGTCGGCCACCTGTACCTCCTACCTCTCATAGAAGGCTTCAGTCTGCAACACTGCCCTGGGGTAAAATCATCACAGCTCATCCTTCACATATGTCTCCACCCCCATCTCTAATTAATGCTCCTTCTTCACCTGCTTTTATGAGTCATCAGTAATATAGGCAAGTCTTTCCCATGAGTGCCTCTGCCCCCTGCCTCCCCAAGTGGGCCTCTGACCACCCCTCCCCATGAGTGTCTGTGCCTCCAATCTTCCCATGTGCACCTATCATCTCCTCTACCCATATGTACCGCTGCCTCCTGACTAAAAAAGCATGCATCTGACCCCCTCCAGATGAATGCCTCTCATCCCCCTCCCCATGAGTTCCTCTGTCTCCCACCTCCCCATGTCCACCTATAATCTCACCTCCCCATATGTACCTCTGCCTCCCCAATCATGTCTCTAACCCACTCCCCATGAGTGTCTCTGACTTTCCCTCCATGAGTGCCTCTGTCCACTGCCTCCAAATGTGCCCTATCATCTCCTTTCCCCAAATGTACCTCGGCCCCTTGCCTCACAAAGCATGTCTCTGACCTCCCTCCCCATGAGTGCTTCTGACTCTTACCTCCCCTTGTGCACTTATGTACATATTGTTAGGCATATGCGCTCCATTCACAATGAATGGGATGGCTAAATATGCAGCTCGGCGCAACCATGCACACTTAGCCACACCGAGAGTGCCCATCTGTGTCATATACCCTTCCCATATATATATCTGCCTCCTGCCTCACCAAGCATGCTTGTGCCCCCTCCCAAAGAATCCCTCTGAGCCCTCCCCATGTACACCTATCATCTCCCCTCCCCATATGTGACTCTGACCTCCCCTAAGCATGCCTTCAACCCAGAGCCGGAATAAGACCATGGGGGGCCCGGGGCACATAAGACAGTGAGGCCCATAATAAAGAGAAGGCAGATGAAAATAATAAAAATAAATAAATTATATATATATATATATATATATATATATACACTGCTCAAAAAAATAAAGGGAACACTTAAACAACACAATGTAACTCCAAGTCAATCACACTTCTGTGAAATCAAACTGTCCACTTAGGAAGCAACACTGATTGACAATAATTTCACATGCTGTTGTGCAAATGGAATAGACAACAGGTGGAAATTATAGGCAATTAGCAAGACACCTCCCCCCCAATAAAGGAGTTGTTCTGCAGGTGGTGACCACAGACCACTTCTCAGCTCCTATGCTTTCTGGCTGATGTTTTGGTCGCTTTTGAAAGCTGGCGGTGCTTTCACTCTAGTGGTAGCATGAGACGGAGTCTACAACCCACACAAGTGGCTCAGGTAGTGCAGCTCATCCAGGATGGCACATCAATGCGAGCTGTGGCAAGAAGGTTTGCTGTGTCTGTCAGCGTAGTGTCCAGAGCATGGAGGCACTACCAGGAGACAGGCCAGTACATCAAGAGATGTGGAGGAGGCCGTAGGAGGGCAACAACCCAGCAGCAGGACTGCTACCTCCACCTTTGTGCAAGGAGGAACAGGAGGAGCACTGCCAGAGCCCTGCAAAATGACCTCCAGCAAGCCACAAATGTGCATGTGTCTACTCAAACGATCAGAAATAGACTCCATGAGGGTGGTATAGGGCCCGATGTCCACAGGTGGGGTTGTGCTTACAGCCCAACACTGTGCCGGACGTTTGGCATTTGCCAGAGAACACCAAGATTAGCAAATTCGCCACTGGCGCCCTGTGCTCTTCACAGATGAAAGCAGGTTCTCACTGAGCACATGTGACAGATGTGATAGAGTCTGGAGACGCCAAGGAGAACGTTCTGCTGCCTGCAACATCCTCCAGTATGACCGGTTTGGCAGTGGGTCAGTAATGGTGTGGGGTGGCATTTCGTTTGGGGGCCGCACAGCCCTCCATGTGCTCGCCAGAAGTAGCCTGACTGCCATTGGGTACCGTGATGAGATCCTCAGACCCCTTGTGAGACCATATGCTGGTGCGGTTGACCCTGGGTTCCTCCTAATGCAAGACAATGCTAGACTTCCTGTGGCTGGAGTGTGTCAGCAGTTCCTGCAAGACGAAGGCATTGATGCTATGGATTGGCCCGCCCGTTCCCCAGACCTGAATCCAATTGAGCACATCTGGGACATCATGTCTCGCTCCATCCACCAATGCCACGTTGCACCACAGACTGTCCAGGAGTGGACGGATGCTTTAGTCCACGTCTGGGAGGAGATCCCTCAGGAGACCATCCGCCACCTCATCAGGAGCATGTCCAGGCGTTGTAGGGAGGTCATACAGGCACATGGAGGCCACACACACTACTGAGCCTCATTTTGACGTGTTTTAAGGACATTACATCAAAGTTGGATCAGCCTATAGTGTGTTTTTCCACTTTAATTTTGAGTGTGACTCCAAATCCAGACCTCCATGGGTTAATAAATTTGATTTCCATTGATAATTTTTGTGTGATTTTGTTGTCAGCACATTCAACTATGTAAAGAACAAAGTATTTAATAAGAATATTTCATTCATTCAGATCTAGGATGTGTTATTTTAGTGTTCCCTTTATTTTTTTGAGCAGTGTGTATGTATGTATATATAAATATATATATATATATATATATATATATATATACACACACACACACATATATATATATAATACATATATAAATATATACATACCAGTAATGTATGAACGAAGCAGCCTGCCACTCAGTCATTGGCTGGGCACGCAGGCTGCTTCATTCATACATTATTGGACAGCTAAGCCGTCGCTCAGCTCAGCTGTCCTGTGTCCTGTCTGTGCAGCCACCGCTGCAGTGAAGACGGGAGCCGGAGAGCGCAGAACCACAGATCGGAATGGTAGAGAGATCCGCTCTGTGTTGTGGCAGGGGGCCCTTTTGGAAAGGGGCGCCCAGGGTACGTACCCCCCCCCCCCCCTTAATCTGGGTCTGCTTCAACCTCCCACAATCTGTCTCTAAATCTTGATACATGCATCTAAAAACAGATATGCATCTAAAAACTTCCTCTGGTTCGGTGAGGTCCATGCAGCAGGCGGCTGGCTGCGCAGCTGGATCTCTGACTTCACGTAATGCTGCGCATAGGGAGCTGTGAGGAGGGAGCCGGGCAGCGTCTGAGCCTCCTGAGGACGCTCAATGCTGCCCGGCATAAAAAAAAACAAAGGACCGCCTGGTTCTGAAATACTCAGGATTGGAGTTTTCAATCCCTGGATTGAATCTCGGACGATTTTTGGCCTATATCCCGGGATCCCACCGATCCCGGGATTGGCCACCCTATAAGAGACTGGTAATAAATAAATAAATAAATAAATAAATAATAATAAGAAAGGAGTACCTCTGGCCTCTTCTTTTGTATGTGTTCTTCTGACCCCCTCTCCACATGCTCCTCTGACTCCCTTTCCCCATGTGTTTTCCTCTGACCCCCTCTCCCTATCTGTAACTCTGCCTTGGCCACCATCCTTACTGTGCCTTTGCCCCCTCCCCAAGGCTGGTTGCTGCTGAACAGAAGTACAGATGTGTCCTCACACATTTTTGCTGGTAATTGCTGCATGGTGTGGTGTTGACAAGATGCATACGCATTCCGGCAGCAGTCTTTTGTTGTGCTACTATATGCAGGATCCTGCATAACCAAGTTCCCGCGAATGCCGGAAACAAATACCTTTTATAAGTGCAGGTTGATGGAGCATCGCTCCCCACTACCCATTCCTAGTACGTGCCACGCCCCCCCCCCCCACCCCACTGTCTGCAGATGCAAAATAAGATTTTAAACCTACCGGTAAATCTTTTCCTAATAGTCCGTAGAGGATGCTGGGGACTCCGTAAGGACCATGGGGTATAGACGAGCTCCGCAGGAGACATGAGCACTCTTAGACTTTAGATGGGTGTGAACTGGCTCCTCCCTCTATGCCCCTCCTCCAGACCTCAGTTACACAACTGTGCCCAGAGGAGACGGACAGTACGAGGAAAGGATTTTTGTTAATCTAAGGGCGAGATACATACCAGCCCACACCATACACACCGTACAACATGGTATATACTAAACCAGTTAACAGCATGAAGAAAACAGCATCAGCCAGAGACTGATCTCAACTGTAACATAATCCTTATGTAAGTAACAACTATATACAAGCCTTGCAGAATTTGTCCGCACAGCATCGGACTATTAGAAAAAGATTTACCGATAGGTTTAAAATCTTATTTTCTCTTACGTCCTAGAGGATGCTGGGGACTCCGTAAGGACCATGGTGATTATACCAAAGCTCCAGACCGGGCGGGAGAGTGCGGATGACTCTGCAGCACCGATTGAGCAAACATGAGGTCCTCATCAGCCAGGGTATCAAACTTGTACAATTTTGCAAAAGTTTTTGAACCCGACCAAAGCTGCAATGACGAGACGCCACTCGGGCAGCCGCCCAAGAAGAGCCCATCTTCCTAGTGGAATGGGCCTTTACCTAATTTGGTAACGGCAATCCAGCCGTAGAATGAGCCTGCTGAATCGTGTTACAGATCCAGCGAGCAATAGACTGCTTAGAAGCAGGAGCGCTAACCTTGTTGGCTGCATACAGGACAAACAGTGTCTCTGTTTTCCTAACCCGAGCCGTCCTGGCTACATACATTTTTAAGGCCCTGACTACATCAAGGGACCTGGAATCATCCAAGTCACCCATAGCCATAGGCACCACAATAGGTTGGTTCATATGAAACTACGAAACCACTTTAGGCAGAAATTGAGGACGAGTCCACAACCCTGCTCGATTCACATGGAAAATTAGATAGGGGCTCTTGTGAGACAAAGCCGCCAATTCGGACACCCGCCTCGCAGATGCCAAGGCTAACAACATGACCACTTTCCAAGTGATAAATTTTAATTCAACTGTTTGAAGAGGTTCAAACCAGTGTGATTTAAGGAACTGTAACACCATGTTAAGGTCCCACAGCGTCACTGGGGGCACAAAAGGAGGTTGGATGTACAGCACTCCTTTTACAAAAGTCTGGACTTCTGGGAGAGAAGACAATTCCTTCTGAAAGAATATAGATAAGGCCGAAATCTGCACCTTAATGGAGCCTAACTTCAGGCCCATATCCACTCCTATCTGTAGAAAATGGAGAAAACGACCCAGCTGAAAATCTTCCGTAGGAGATTTCTTGGCTTCACACCAAGACACATATTTCCTCCAGAAATGGTGATAATGCTTCGCCGTTACCTCCTTCCTAGTTTTGATTAGAGTAGGGATGACTTCCCCCGGAATACCTTTCCTAGCTACGATTTGGTGTTCAACCGCCATGCCGACAAACGTAACTGCGGTAAGTCTTGGAACACACAGGACCCCTGTTGTAACAGGTCATCCCTGGGAGGAAGAGGCCACGGATCTTCTGTGATCATTTCCTGAAGATCTGAATACCAGGCCCTTCAAGGCCAATCTGGAACAATGAGTATTGTCTGCACTCTTGTTTGTCTTATGATTCTCAATATTTTTGAGATAAGTGGAAGTGGAGGGGACACATAAACCGACTGAAACACCCACGGTGTCACCAGGGCGTCCGCCGCCACTGCCTGAGGGTCCCTCGACCTGGAACAATATGTCCAAAGCTTTCTGTTGAGGCGTGACGCCATCATGTCTATTTGAGGAAGTCCCCGACGACTTGTTACCTCTGCAAAGACCATTTGATGAAGTCCCCACTCTCCTGGATGGAGATCGTGTCTGCTGAGGAAGTCTGCTTCCCAGTTGTCTACCCCCAGAATGAAGACCGCTGACAGAGCGCTTAGATGATTTTCCACCCAGAGAAGAATCCTGGTGGCTTCCGCCATTGCTGCTCAGCTGTTTGTCCCGCCCTGGCGGTTTACATGCGCCACGGCTGTGACGTTGTCTGACTGGATCAGAATGGGTAGGTTGCGAAAAGCTTCTCCTCCTGTTGCCGGCCATTGTATATGGCCCTTAAGTCCAGTACATTGATGTGTAGACAAGCCTCCTGGTTTGACCATATTCCCTGAAAAATTTTTTCTTGTGTGACTGCTCCCCATCCTCGGAGGCTCGCGTCCGTGGTCACAAGAACCCTATCTTGAATGCCAAAGCTGCGACCCTCTAGAAGGTGAGTACTCTGGAGCCACCACAGGAGAGAGACCCTGGCCCTGGGGGACAGGCTTATCTTCCGATGCATTTGTAGATGAGACCCTGACCACTTGTCCAGAAGGTCCCACTGAAAAGTTCTCGCATGGAACCTGCCAAATGGAATGGCCTCATAGGCCGCCACCATCTTTTCCAATACTCGAGTGCATTGATAAACTGACACTCCTTTTGGTTTTAGTAGGTCCTTGACCATGTTCTGGAGTTCCTGGGCTTTTTCCATTGGGAGAAAAACCCTATTTTTTTACGTGTCCAGAACCATGCCCAAAAATGACAGCCGAGTTGTCGGAACCAACTGCGACTTTGGTAGATTTAGAATCCAGCCGTATTGTTGTAGTACTCTCAGGGAGAGAGACGCGCTTTTTAGTAACTGATCACTTGGCCTTGCCTTTATCAGGAGATCATCCAAGTATGGGATAATTGTGACCCCCTGCTTGCGCAGGAGCACCATCATTTCCGCCATTACATTACTGAAAATTCTCGGGGCCGTGGAAAGCCCAAACGGCAACGTCTGAAACTGGAACTGACAATCCTGTACAGCGAATCTCAGGTACGCCTGATGAGGCGGATATATGGGGACATGAAGGTATGTATCCTTTATGTCTAGTGACACCATACAATACCCCCCTTTCCAGGCTGGAGATCACTGCCCGGAGAGATTCCATCTTGAATTTGAACCTTTAATTATAGGTTTAGGGATTTTAGATTCAGAATTGGTCTGACCGAGCCATCCGGCTTCGGGACCACAAACAGGGTTGAATAAAACCCTTTCCCCTGTTGCCCTAGGGGTACCTTGATAATCACCTGCTGTTGACACAGCTTTTGTATGGCAGCTGAAACTATTTCCCTTTCTTGGCGGAGAAGCTGGCAAGGGCGATTTGAAAAATCGGTATGGAGGCACGTCTTCGAACTGCAGATTGTAGCCTTTGGATACAATTTCAACCACCCAAGGATCCAAATCCGACTGAACCCAGACTTGGCTGAAGAGTCAAAGACGTGCCCCCACCAGTGCGGACTCCCGTAGCGGAGCCCCAGCGTCATGCGGTGGATTGTGTAGAGGCCGGGGAGGATTTTTGGTCCTGGGAACTAGCCGTAGCTGGTGTTCTTTTCCCTCTACCTCTACCTCTGGCGAGGAAGGAGGAGCCCCGACCCTTTCTGAACTTATGCAACCGAAAGGTCTGCCTCTGGTACTGAGGTGTTTTCTTTTGCTTTGGGGGAACGTAAGGCAAAAAAGAAGACTTACCCACGGTAGCTGTGGAAACCAGGTCCGTGAGGCCCTCCCCAAATAAAACCTCACCTTTGTAAGGCAAAGCCTCCATATGTCTCTTTGAATCAGCATCACCTGTCCATTGACGGGTCCACAGGGACCTTTTAGCAGAAACTGCCATGGCATTGGTTCTTGAACCCAACAGCCCAATATCTCTCGCAGCTTCTCTCATATATAACGCTGCATCCTTGATGTGACCTAAGGTCAACAAAATACTATATTTATCCAGGGTGTTAATGTCAGATGACAAGTTATCTGCCCACGCTGCAATTGCGCTACCCACCCATGCCGACTCTACTGCAGGTCTGAGCAGGGCTCCCGTAGTCGCATAAATTGATTTTAAGGTAGTGCCACCTTTTTGGACAAGCGCGTCAAGGCCCCGTCCACCGTGGGTGAGGATTCCCACCGTAACCTGTCCCTTGAGGGGAAAGGATACGCCCTAATAATACTCTTGGGAACCTGCAGCCTCTTGTCTGGCGTTCAGCACATGAGATGGGGAAAACGTTACCTCAGGTTTCTTTTCCTTAAACATGCAGACCCTCGTGTCAGGGACAGAGGGGTCCTCTGTGATATGCAAAACATCTTTTATTGCAATAATCATACATTGAATACTCTTGGCCACTCTTGGGTGTAACCTTGCAACATCATAGTCGACACTGGAGTCAGAATCCGTTCCGGTAGCAGTGTCTGCTACCTGGGAAAAGGGACGTTTATGGGACCCTGAAGGGTCTTGTGACACAATCAAAGCCATGGATTGACTCCCTGCTTTGTCCTTGGACTCTGCTTTGTCCAATCTCTTATGTAACAAAGTCACATTAGCATTTAACACATTCCAAATGTCCACCCAATCAGGTGTCGGCTGTGCCGACGGAGACACCACCACCATCTGCTCTGCATCCTCCCTAGACGAGCCTTCCGCTTCAGACATGTCGACACACACGTACTGACACCCCCACACACACTGGGATAAATGAATATGGGGACAGATCCACAATAAGGCCCTTTGGAGAGACAGAGAGAGAGTATGCCAGCACACACCCAGCGCCACTAGATACTGAAACGAAGTCCCAGCCTGTATAGCGCTTTTTTACATAAATTAGCACCAAATCAATGTTGCACCCCCCTCGTTTTTCCCCCCCTGTTACTTGTGTACAGCAGGGGAGAGTCCGGGAGCAGCTTCTCTGTGGAGAAAGTGGCGCTGGTTAGTGCTGGAGGATCAAGCTCAGCCCCCTCGACGGCAGGCTTCGGTCCCGCTATTTTTCTTTATACTGGCAGGGGAATTTTCATATACTGCCTCCGCAGCATCTATATATGTGCCTGGCTTATGTTAGGTAAAAATCGCTGCCCAGGGCGCCCCCCCCCCCCTGCGCCCTGCACCCTTCCTTGTGCCTGTGTGTGATGTGGGAGCAATGGCGCGCAGTGCGAACGCTGCGCGGTACCTCATGAAGAACCGAAGTCTTCTGGCGCCTTTGAAGTCTTCTTGCTTCTTATACTTACCCGGCTTCTATCTTCCGGCTCTGTGAGGAGGACGGCGCGGCTCTGGGACGAGCAGCAAGGATGACACCTGTGTTCCGACCCTCTGGAGCTAATGCCGTCCAGTAGCCTAAGAAGCAGAGCCCATCAGTCCAGGAAAGTGGGTCTGCTTCTCTCCCCTCAGTCACACGTAGCAGGGAGCCTGTTGTCAGCAGTGCTCCCTGAAAATAAAAAACCTAACAAAAGTCTTTTCAGAGAAACTCAGTAGAGCTCCCCTGTAGTGCATCCAGTTTCCTCTGGGCACAGGATCTAACTGATGTCTGGAGTAGGGGCATAGAGGGAGGAGCCAGTTCACATCCATCTAAAGTCTTAGAGTGCCCATGTCTCCTGCGGAGCCCGTCTATACCCCATGGTCCTTACGGAGTCCCCAGCATCCTCTAAGACGTAAGAGAAATATACTTTTTGCCATAGTAGGTAGTGGGAGCGTGCATACACACGCTCGCAGTAGGCAACGCTATGCCTGAAATCCTATCCTGCAAACATATTGCAGGCAAAGACACATAAGGACACATCTGTAGCATGGATGAAAGGTGACTAGTCTGTGTTCAGAGTCACATAACTGAATTAAAGATGTAAGGAAAGAGCTATTTTCCAATAAAAAATTATTAAAGGGATTATGTAGTAAATACTGTACCAAGGAGCTCTGTGTTTTCAGCAAATTCACTTCTAAATTTAAACCATTGATGGCCCCTTCAATTTTTGCTATAAGGCCCACAAAGTTCTAGCTATGCCCGTGCCTGTTAACTCTACAAACAGTATTATAATGTAAGATCCCCGGTAGGGGTCTTCCTGTTTGTTCAGGCTAATCTTGAGAACCACTGGACAGATTTTGATGCATTTTTTTGTGTGTTTTGATTTTGGTATTGGTTTTGGATTTCATTTCTAATGGTCAAAAACAGGTAAAATCATGTAATACTTGCTGATGTGCGCATTTGGACAAAGGTTTTCTTTAACCATTTTTCACCACCTTAGGAGTCAAATTTTAAAAAAATCCCTGCTTAGCAGGTGGCTGCAAATAACTGTCACAGTTTCCAGACCACCCAGCAGATCACATGTTCCAGGTCACCCAGCATGTGCACAGGGAGAGTTCACCAACTGTCACATTTTGGTGATGCATTTTAAACGACCGAAGGAAATTTTGCCACATAATTCCAAAATGAAGCAACAAATTAAAACGCCAATATTTTTCTGCATAACTATGGACCGAGACCTTCAATTTGGTATGTGATGTGCCCTGCTCAGATAACAGCATCATAGAAATATGTCACTCATAAAAGTCATCCTTCTGCTATTAATCATGTAGTATGTAGCTTTTTTAAGTTTATAGAAAACAAAAAAAAATTGGAGAACTGAGTCTCCCAAAAGGAAACACAATTCACCAAAGTAAAGAGATGATAATGTCAATATTACCTTTCAACACAAAGCTATACCTTTAAACACACCTTTACCATGGACCTGCTGCGGTCGCTAGTTCATGCTATGTACTTCGTATGCTATTTGCGCACAGAGTCCCATACCATGTACGCACTTAGCGTACAAACACCGCACTGCGGGTACAAAGTACACGCAGTGCGTTTGCACCCAATTAATACACCTTAAAACCTTATACAGTTATACAATGCAATGATATGATTACACTTTAAACCTTATGCAGCAAAGCTCTGCAATGATGTTACACCTTAAACCTTAAGTAGCGCTGACGGTATAAAGTACCCGCAGTGTGTACACCTTATCAATGCTTAGAAACCTTATACAGTTAAATACGCTTTAAACCCTTGCAGGAAAGTGAGGACACAACACCGTTCTGTAGTTGAAACCACAGGGTTCTAAGGCCACCGTGGATTATTTCAAAAGGTAAAACAGTACAAATTATACACTACAGGCTAACAAGATAAATCTAAACAGAATAATGGCTACAGTCAATGTACATACGTGTGAATATTCGCAAGTGCTTCCCGGATCTGGTCCTCCGCTAATCAGGTTGAAAGCGTTAAGAGTCTGTGTGTTAGGGTCTCCTGCCCTGTGCTGCCACGTCGTCATGGCAACCAGGAGACAAGTGCTAGTGGAGTAACCTGAGCGCAGCTGATACTCCGGTTCGGGTCTTTTGCTGTGCAGTGGTTATAGGCTCTGTGCACGGCAGGGGATCCGGTGCTGGTTTTTGTGCTCACAGTCTGTGAGGTCTGAGTGGGGCGTGGACAGCACCTGCTTTATAAGGCCTCTTTTCAGGGTAAGCAGATGCTGCTGAATCTCTGTTGGTTAGTCAGTTCATGAAAGTTAGCCAGTACTGTGTAGCTTTGTATTTGTTTGTTGCTTACTGCAAATAGGCCTGGGGATTTGGTATTACACTCTGCCAATCCAGACCTAGCAGTAAGACTGGAGTCAGTCGTTTAGCTTGCTGGGGTTCTGTTATTACTCTGTGAACTTAGCAAGTTTGCGGCTGTATTCTAACACTTGCCTGTCTAATCCTGTCTCACTGTGCTAGGTGTCAGGGGTCAGTTTAGTGGCAGTAAGCTTAAACCTGTGCACTGCAAGTGAGAATCAGGATTGTGGAGGCTCTCCTTGTGTCTATCATTCCATCTCTGACCAAGGAGTTTACTGCCACACCCGTTGGTAACCCTTTAGGGTTTTGCTGTTGCCCTTAGCAACAGCATTTCGGGTTATCTACGTATTAAAACACAACATCTTGCTTTTTACATCTGAGCAGTTCTAATACAAGGGAGATACCCAGTTCCTTAGCCTCTGGGCTTCTCTGTTCACTGTGTGTGTATTTTGTTACCCTATCACCTTCTGTGTACGTTATGTCATATTCCCCAGTTTGTCTGTGAGTCCATTTGTTTTGCATAACAGTTCAAACACCAGTACATTCCTGCAGACACTGGAGTGCATAACACTGTGATAGTGACCTGGCCTGCAGCTCGCTCTTTATTCAGTAGATCAAGACATAATACAATAGACACTGTGTGCTCTTCTTCCATTGGTTAGGGGGTGGGACATGTCCTGTGCACCGGGACCATTGGTCAGTTCAAGAAGTGGGCGATGGCTAGGACTTGAGATGTGGTTTCTGTTGTTTACATCTGAGTTCCCGCCCCATGATCAGTTAAACCCATCACATTAATCATAAATCTGCTATTATTAATAACTTAATGAGGTAAGTTTTAATAATGTTCTTATTCCCACCAGATTAATGTTCACGTGACTCTGAACAATATGATCCCACACATGATAAGATTATCTATTTCAATCTTCAAGATATACATATATATTCACATATTCATATATATATATATACACATATATATATATATATATATATATATACATACGTACACACATACTCCTGCTATTACAATTTGTTAGGAATTATATATTTATTCCTTCATATATAGCCGGGCAGCGGCGAGGAGAGGACGGCTGGAGGCGCGCCTGGTAAGTGTATTTAAATGTATGTCTTTCACTTGTTCTTTTCACTGTGTGTCCTGAAGATGGGGGCTTGCACCGCGAAACGTCGATAAAGTTCCATTTGACAGAGTTCATCTGTTCACCATAGACTCCTGAGTGCCGCCTCGTTTTTTGCAAATTATATAATATATATATATATATATATGAACACCTATATTTCCATGGGTTTTAGACTAGGAATGTTAATATATTAAATTTCTATCTGTCTGGTCTTGTTGTGGTTAGCTTTTGTTTCACACATGATACGATTATCTATTTCAATCTTCAAGATATACATATATCCACATATTCATATATATATATATATATACATGTGTGTGTATATATATATATATATATATATATATATATACATACGTACACACATACTCCTGCTATTACAATTTGTTAGGAATTATATATTTATTCCTATATATATATATATATATATATATATATATATATATATAATATATATATATATATATATATATATATATATATGAACACCTATATTTCCATGGGTTTTAGACTAGGAATGTTAATATATTACATTTCTATCTGTCTGGTCTTGTTGTGGTTAGCTTTTGTTTCTGATCTTCCAAACAGCCTGGGAATCTGGTATTATTAATAACTTAATGAGGTAAATTTTAATAATGTTCTTATTCCCACCAGATTAATGTTCACGTGACTCTGAACAATATGATCCCACACATGATAAGATTATCTATTTCAATCTTCAAGATATACATATATCCACATATTCATATATAAATATATATATATATACATGTGTATATATATATATATATATATATATATATATACATACGTACACACATACTCCTGCTATTACAATTTGTTAGGAATTATATATTTATTCCTTCATATATATATATATATATATATATATATATATATATGAACACCTATATTTCCATGGGTTATAGACTAGGAATGTTAATATATTAAATTTCTATCTGTCTGGTCTTGTTGTGGTTAGCTATTGTTTCTGATCTTCCAAACAGCCTTGGCTCCTGGGCATTGTCACCCTGTTTGTCCCTTCCTTTCAGGTGAGACAATGACAACTCAGCACTCATTGTTCTAAATAGAAACCTGGCCATCTTAGTAAACAAAGGTGTTTGCCCTCTTCATAGAATCTCAAAGCTTAGTGTAAATAAGGCCATTGTATTCTAGTCTCTGGGAGATTTAATTTATGAGTGACTGATTTTCATTCTCTTTCCCTCCACATACAGTAAACACAGTTCATATCTATATTCCACTTCTGCATCTAACTATCCTCAGGAACATGCGATCTTCCTCAAACCAACACCAGAATGTTTCCCTTAAAATACCCTACAGCTGGATACCAAACATCACCTTATAGCCTTAGTCTGTCCCCTCTTATCCTGCAAAGGTGAATCCCTTTGTTCTGGAATCATTTAAATTGTTGATACTTGCTGATGTAGTACAAGGGAGCTATATCTAAAATGTACACTATTTGTGTTAAATATGTAATGTTCTAATAACCTTCTATGCGTTCTCAAACTCTACCGTAAATGCGCATACCACGCGCTAAGGCGCATGGCCATGGGGAGCTACTTTATGCAAATTGCGGATATGCGCCCTCACGGCGGAATAAGTGCACGCGCAGCGGGCGTGTGTGGGGTTAGTACATGGGGTATGCATTACAATATTTTTCGACTTTGACAGTCCACCCTTTGGCAGTCAACACTAACTGCCACTATCCAAACAGAAAAATATACAATACAATATCTACAGATGATTGGATAAAAACATACAATACAAATTATCTACAGATGATTGGATGGTAGGAGAAAAGGTGTAGGCGGGAAATGTAGGACCTAGTGGGATAGTAAAAGCATGTATGTATGAAATCCATGTCTGAGGGGCATGTATCATCGTCCCGTATATGTTCTAGATAAGCTTTGAGGTATTGCGAAGTATACATTAAATCCTTCTCATCCCATATTAAGGGTCTGTAAGTGGGCTAACAAACACTACCGAGCTCTTTTCGGCTTCTTATTCCAACGAATGGGGTGCACATTTAGTTGATAATACATGGAGGGGGAACACATGTGAATGCTAATATATGGATATCACCTATCGACTATGTGTGTCACTACCTGAAAGTTGTAGAGATGAAGATAAGGAACATATTAAAAATACATTCACATCACATTTGCGTAATCATTCTTGGGTGTTGATTGAAGTCTTCTCTGGATGGGTGTATTTTTGCTGAGGGAAACAAAGGAAAAATGGGTGAAAGAAACGGGCCGTGGAATCACGTCTTATCACAACATGGTCTCTATTGATGGGTCATAAATTAAATCAGTTGCTGTAACAATGCCCCCGCTCCTTAAACTCATTACTTTGGTACCGTGCTTGCGCCGCGTTAAAATTCGAACACACTTAAATATCAAGCCAATACTTATGACAACTCCCAGGATACAAAGAAGAAACTTTCCTACACTCATGATAACATTTTGAGCCCAATCTCCTAAACCTGAGAACCAATTGCGTGGGTTCAACCATGAGACCCAGCCGGTCAGTTCATTACTCACAGCAGTAAGGGTAAGGTTGTGTCTCCTTCGGAACTCCCACTTCAACTGTAAGATATCGTCCATCTTTTGATCTATGACCTCGGTTGGGTCATCAGTGCTGTTTGTAATATACGTGCAGCACTTCACACCATACTGAGTTGCCAAAGTGACGCAGTACCCACCTGTCACCGCTGTGATATAATTGAGGACCATCCTGTGCTGGATCAGTTCCGTTTTGTAAGCTTGCAACTCCCTCCCTGTATACCTGAAGGTGTCATCATACATCTCGGTGATATTATCTATCAGGTTCGCTAGCGCATGGATATACCTATAATTTATAATTCCTCTGGAGGTACAGGTGATGTCTAACGCGAGTAGGAATTGAATCCCGGTGGATTCGTGGATCAAATCAGAGGCTGCATGCTCTGTCCTATCTATAAGGTGTCTCTTAACGATGTGTTCATAGTGAGTATGAGTGTAAGGAGCTTGAGCACTGCGGTGAACGTCTTTCATCTTATCATGGGTTATGGTCATTACTTCTGGCAACACTCTTCCAATGTAACACAATCCCTCCGAGTTTGGGGCAAGCCACTTATAAGCCTTCCTCCCACATATGAAATAAGCATCATCGGGGAGAACATATGGGACAGAATATGACATTATCATATTGCAAACTTTCCAAGTAAAAAATCCTATCCCTATCTCTCTCATCTGTTCAGTACACGTATCAGGCTGTATGATATGCGCACAGTACCCTGGTGATACTTCTCCAACCTGCATGGCCTTACTTCCTAGAGTATACCTATACCGAAAATACCTTCCACCGTCGGCTATTTGGCGTATAAGTTCAGGGTCTACTGGCATTCTGTCAGCTCTGTGTGAAATTGCCATGGTTTGGTTATTCCATGTCACTTCCCAATTTCCCGGCTTTCGGGAATTGGAAATGTTGAAACATACTAAGGACCTATCCACATGATATTGGTGTAGCTTCAGACTAGGGGGCTTAGAAATATTACATTTCTTGTCCACCGGTCTCCTACCCCGTAATTCCAGTACCTCATCTATTGTTAAAGGATACAGTACTAGTCCTGACTTGCTTTGACCTTGAGGTACTTGTGAGCACACCCAGCATTCTGTTTGGTTTAAAACCTTACCTACTAATGAGTGATAATCACTCAATGGATGATGGTTCATGTTGATATTAAGGCTGGACTGACATCTCTGGATGCACCCATCCTCAACTATGTTTTCACAATTCCTACAGATACAATTTTCCTCAGCCAATAACCCTTCACAGTGCCTCCTAGTTTCCTGACTACCAGATCGTTTTCTGATACTCGCTTTTGCTCGAGTGATGTGTTGCTCTTGGAATTCTACAAATCCGTCCTTGCCATCAGAACCCATTCCAGATCTTTTCTCGACCTCTCTAGTACTCTCACCGAAACAGACTGTTCTCATCAACAACAGGATTAACAGGAAAACCCGGAATGCAGTCTCTTGGGGGTAAGTCCATCTTGTTAAGGGGAGAGAAAGGGAACAAGAAGGGGGAGGAAAGGAAGGTAATGGGAGATAGAGAAAATAATAAAAAGGAAAAAGAGAACTGGTGCGACAACCGCCTCTGGTCTTGTTGTTCTCCGCGCTCAGGTGCCGTGACAGCAGTCCTGCCTCTCAGCCTTCCCAGAACAGACACTCCAGTGATACGATATTCTTTCCGAGTCAGCGACCTTTCTGTAGGGAACATAAATCATGCATTACAATGTGTTTAACTGTTGCGTGAAATAAACCATCCATGGAAAATGAAAAAAGAGAGAGAGAGAGAGAAAATAATAAAAAAGAAAATTTGTCAGATTTGCGTTCACCATCAGGCTGTCACACCAACATGTCTATCGGTATCTCTGCACAGTCTCCCTCCACCAGTATTTCCACTCTCCACCCTCTGTGCATGGCCAGGCACAATGATGCTGGTGAGATATACTGGGGTTGGGCAGACCTCTGAAAAGCCCGAGTAGACATGTGACGTTTGAGCTGTAGTTCTGTCGGTGAACGTCAGAGATGAAAAGGAAACTTTAAAGATAAATCACAGAGTTTACCTGGCCGCCCCTGTATCAACAAGAAATGATCTACCAACTACATCAACTGTGACCTCAGGTTCACTATCAAGGCTAGCAATCAACTTCACTGGCTGCAGACTACAGGTGTGGCCCAAAATTTTTCCTATGTGATCCCTGATCCCAATTACGTGTATCATAACTTTACTCGTGTTCTTGTCTAGGGGGGTCTGAATTTGTGTGTGCTGTTACAATTGCTGGCATATTGCCCTTCCCTTTTACACAGATAACAAACTCTTGGCTTCCTCCACGTGCCAGGGGCCTGGGGTTTTGGTCGAGTTGATGCTTCCAGTGCTTGGATGCTCATCACCATCAACCGCTCTCCCTGTGCCTCTCTGGTTCTCTGGATATTACGGTCGTGCTCGATAGCGGACTCTCTTAATGCAGCCACCGAAATACCTCTCCAGTTAGGTAGAGAGGTTTGTACCCTGGTTCTTAGTGTGTCTTTTAACCCGTCCATTAATACGGACACAGCTACCTCTCTATGATGTACATTTTCCTTAATGTCCTCGATCCCAGTGTATCTAGCCATTTCCTGCAGTGCTCGATGGAAATATTCAGAAGCAGTTTCACCTTCTTTTTGTCTTATGGAAAAGATTTTATTCCATTTGACAACAGTAGGGAAATATACTCCTAATTGTAGATTGATCTGTCGTACATTCTCCTGAGTGTATTCATCAGTGAGAGGTACTTCTACATCTAATTTACAATCCGTAATGAATTTCGCAGGGTCAATATTGGAGGGCAAACATGCCCGTAGCACTGTCCGCCAATCTTTGTTTGTGGGTTCGGTGGCGTTACCTAATTCTCTAATAAACCTCTGACATGCGGCTAGATCCTTTCTGGGAGCGTGAAATTCAGACATAATTGTCCTCAATTCTGTCCGGGACCAAGGACAATGCATAGCAATGTTCCTGATGGGAGTGATTCCCTGAGCGTCAGTCCTCCCATTGGGGACTGCGATCACCCTGACAGGATTTAGTTCAATTACACCATTTTGTGTTGACTTTACAATGTGAGGTGCTATTATCTCTGCATAATGTACAGTACCGTACTTACCTGTGGACACGACCTCACCTGTCCCTCTGCTAGGGGCCTTTGCTACTGCTCTTACCGGTTGGGCCGTGCCCACCTGGGTGTCTCATATGGTGGCTGCTAGAGAGAGAGCCGATATCGTGCTGGGCTCATCTTCTTGCTCGCAGTCCTGAGGGAAGTTTAAAATGGGATACAACTTGCACGGGTTAGCATTAATACATTTATCAGTTTTACTCTTATCATCATTAATACATTTATCAACTTTACTCTTATCATCTATCAGTATGCCATTGTCTGTAGCCACTTTCTTTCCTGTAATATACGGTGGTGGTGGTGCGGTTGCCATCAGTTTCCTGCTAGGTTTGGAACCGGCTGTGTAAGCTAGTTCCCTCTGAATATTGCCCTCTTGCTGCCATAAATGTAAACAGTTTATGTGTCTAATCCTTTGTTTTTGGGACTTTAACAGACATATCCTAACCCTTAAATTCTGCAATACCTCTAAGTCAAAACTACCTATCCCAGGAAATGGTGTTTTATCCCCCACAGTCATTCGTGTCCATTCATAACAAAAGGTCTCAGTGTGGGGACCATACTTCCCCCACATTACTAACCGAGCTGACCCCCTGGGTCTGAAATCTGCAGTCTGAACCCTGACTGAGGAACGTCCCTGTGTTGTGCACTTGGCTTCCATTGTGGACCTTTTTAACACTGGAAAACTTCCTAAAATGCACCAAACACAATAGTCTACCGGTGGAAGTCCTCAAAGTTCTTCCACTAACTTCTTCTGCTCCGAGTATCATGGATCCGCCTTATTTAGCAGACACGTGTAGCCATTGCAGGCCCTACTTTGGCCTATATCCCCTGGGCCTTTAGGAGTAACTTACCGTACCCAGTGAATATCTGCCTCTGGAGATTTTCCTGAGAGACCAGCGAAAACGCCTTAAACCTTTACTTTACACAAATCACGCTTGCATGTGCTTCCTATAACGCGTATGATGACGAGATTTCCGCACAAATATGCAAAACTTTGTATCACATTGCGTCACGTATTGCCCATACAACCACGCGGTCCAATCGTACCGCTCATAGACACTTGCTATCAATAAGTGGTAGGATCACTGGAGTCTCCAGCCTTTTCTCCAAAACAGCTGGAGTGTAATACCACGAAAACTTTATCACACTCCGTTGCACGTATTCACCTAGACCGTGCTCACCACGTTTTCACCTAGACCGTGCTTCACCAAGTTTCACCAGGATCACCAAGTTCACCAAGCAGTGTTCAATACATTCACACCTTATTCAGCCCACACTAACATTCTATAGTTTTCTGATCAGAAAAATATCTTTTCCTGTTAACTGATAGCTTTCCCCAGAGGTACTACAGTAAAAAAGGTTTTTGAACTAAATATTGGAAACTGAACAAATTTGTGCTATTATCGCGTGGCTACCGTCTCGCGCCTAAACTAAGACAGTGCTATTGTGTAATTTGTACTTAGCGGTCGCACCCTTTACGCATGTTGCGTAAACACGCCACGTGTGTAGGCCTTTACGTAGCGTACGCAGTCCCGTACTTTGTCCGAGACACGTGTACAAAGGCCGTACATCCGCAGTACTACAAATTCCACACTTCTATAAATGTAAGCGATATTAACTATAATCGCTCACTTAACACTACACACAGTTTCTTCTGTATAAACCTTTACAACTAGGCCAGGCTGTGTATGGATCTTACACTTATTTCTTAAAGATTAACTCTATATTTTAACTAAACAGCAACAACTTTTTTTTTCAGTCCAGGTCAAAATTAATCTAATAATCACCAATAATTCAGATGGTATGACTCAGATTGGATAGCTATCTTGCAGAACATACACTGATATAAATATACACATAATTATAATATTATATATGTACCATTCACAGGTCTCCTGAGACTCATTTACCCATTAAGTGCTTCTAATTTGCATTTCAATGGCTATCTTATAGCAAGCAGAGTTAACTGAATCTTAGAGAAAAAAAAACTTTTTTTTTATCTGTGTGTACTTCTTACATCAAGTATTCATCTTACTATTAACTTTCATTAAGCCCCATCTGAAACTATTTGTAATTGACTATGGCATGGGTTAAGTAAATGCATTGGTAACTCATAAATGGTGATTTATTTTTGACCAAGGACTGCTGATTATGCCGGGCAGTGAAAATCAGCCATTTAGAAAAAATTACCTTCCCAACATGGCCACTGCTCCTCCCCCTTCCACATCCCTGAGGGTTACACAAAATGGTGGACAAGCCATGTGGTTAGTCCAAAATGGAGGACAGACCATGCGGCTTCCTTTGTCACAAATAAATCACACACCATGCAAGCCCCTGAAGTTATTTTAGGCCTGAGTTAAAAAAAAACACTGTATCAAGGCTTTTGCAGCAACTTTTAAATGTACTTTTACCCTACTTAACAGATAAGCAATCCAATTTGAATCAAACACAATATGACTCATTTGAACCTTGTTTTGCAACAATATGATCAGATATGCAGAGTACAAAATACAGGTGTATGCGTGTATTGTGTGCGCATTTGGCGCCAAACAGAAATTCACAGACTTTAAAAATAGCTTTGCGTTCTTACCTTCCGGATTCCACCAGCATCCAAACAAACCTTGCAGAGCAGACACTTATCTTATCAGCACTAGTGTATCCACCAACCAGGAGAAGGTTTGTGTGGGATACGATACCTTCCCACCCTTTGCTGATAGATAAAGTCTGCTGTACGCTGCTAGGCTGTGGGTTTGAGGAAAAACTGGACAAGCCCTCAATTGATAATGTCAATATTACCTTTCAACACAAAGCTATACCTTTAAACACACCTTTACCATGGAGCTGCTGCGGTCGCTAGTTCACGCTATATACTTCGTATGCTATTTGCGCACAGAGTCCCGTACCGTGTACGCACTTAGCGTACAAACGCTGCACTGCGGGTACAAAGTACACGCAGTGCGTTCGCACCCAATTAATACACCTTAAAACCTTATACAGTTATACAATGCAATGATATGATTACACTTTAAACCTTATGCAGCAAAGCTCTGCAATGATGTTACACCTTAAACCTTAAGTAGCGCTGACGGTATAAAGTACCCACAGTGCGTACACCTTATCAATACTTAGAAACCTTATACAGTTAAATACGCTTTAAACCCTTGCAGGAAAGTGAGGACACAACACCGTTCTGTAGTTGAAACCACAGGGTTCTAAGGCCACCGTGGATTATTTCAAAAGGTAAAACAGTACAAATTTTACACTACAGGCTACCAAGATAAATCTAAACAGAATAATGGCTACAGTCAATGTACATACGTGTGAATATTCGCAAGTGCTTCCCAGATCTGGTCCTCCGCTAATCAGGTTGAAAGCGTTAAGAGTCTGTGATAGTGACCTGGCCTGCAGTTCGCTCTTTATTCAGTAGATCAAGACATAATACAATAGACACTGTGTGCTCTTCTTCCATTGGTTAGGGGGTGGGACATGTCCTGTGCACCGGGGACCATTGGTCAGTTCAAGAAGTGGGCGATGGCTAGGACTTGAGATGTGGTTTCTGTTGTTTACATCTGAGTTCCCGCCCCATGATCAGTTAAACCCATCACATTAATCATAAATTTGGTATTATTAATAACTTAATGAGGTAAGTTTTAATAATGTTCTTATTCCCACCAGATTAATGTTCACGTGACTCTGAACAATATGATCCCACACATGATAAGATTATCTATTTCAATCTTCAAGATATACATATATCCACATATTCATATATATATATATATACATGTGTGTGTATATATATATATATATATATATATATATACATACGTACACACATACTCCTGCTATTACAATTTGTTAGGAATTATATATTTATTCCTTCATATATATATATATATATATATATATATGAACACCTATATTTCCATGGGTTTTAGACTAGGAATGTTAATATATTAAATTTCTATCTGTCTGGTCTTGTTGTGGTTAGCTATTGTTTCTGATCTTCCAAACAGCCTTGGCTCCTGGGCATTGTCACCCTGTTTGTCCCTTCCTTTCAGGTGAGACAATGACAACTCAGCACTCATTGTTCTAAATAGAAACCTGGCCATCTTAGTAAACAAAGGTGTTTGCCCTCTTCATAGAATCTCAAAGTTTAGTGTAAATAAGGCCATTGTATTCTAGTCTCTGGGAGATTTAATTTATGTGTGACTGATTTTCATTCTCTTTTCCTCCACATACATAACATACAGTAAACACAGTTCATATCTATATTCCACTTCTGCATCTAACTATCCTCAGGAACATGCGATCTTCCTCAAACCAACACCAGAATGTTTCCCTTAAAATACCCTACAGCTGGATACCAAACATCACCTTATAGCCTTAGTCTGTCCCCTCTTATCCTGCAAAGGTGAATCCCTTTGTTCTGGAATCATTTAAACTGTTGATACTTGCTGATGTAGTACAAGGGAGCTATATCTAAAATGTACACTATTTGGGTTAAATATGTAATGTTCTAATAACCTTCTATGCGTTCACAAACTCTACCGTAAATGCACATACCACGCGCTAAGGCGCATGGCCGTGAGGAGCTACTTTACACAAATTGCGGATATGCACCCTCACAGCGGAATCAGTGCACGCGCAGTGGGCGTGTGTGGGGTTAGTACATGGGGTATGCATTACAATATTTTTCGACTTTGACGGAGACAATAATAAAATGTATTCCAGCACTGGTTCCACTAGTAAAGAAGATAATGCCACAGCCGGGAGACACATTTATACAGGTCCCTGCAGCTGTAGCATTACCCCCCTACTAGTCAGTCCTGGCCAAGGTTCCCTGGGGGAGTGGGTACCCCTAAAAATAAAGGGATCCTCCCTCAAGGCATCCAAGGGCCAGGGCTGAAGCCCGAGGCTGTCCCCAGCACCCGTATGAAGTGGGTGTCGGGCTGATAGCATCAAGTTAAATTCAGAAATAATATTGTCTTTTACAGTAGAACTATAGGTCCCAGCAAGTCTCCCCTGTATGCTGATACTTAACTTGTGCAAACCCAGAAGTACCAGCATGTGGGGCATTAAAGGGTCTGCTGGTACCTCTAGTTCTACTGTAAAGTAAATATTACAATAAAGACAGGACTGGCACACCTTACACAGAAACACTTTAATAAAACTTTAATAAAACATACTTCCATACTTCCACACTCACTCTCACAAATACTTACCTACATCCCACGTAGCCATTCACGTTCACTTGTCCATGTATAAATCCATAGGACACCTGTGAATTAAAAATGATACTCGCCTATGTCCAGTGTAGATCGGTTCTCTTCGTTCCATGTAGGCATCCACAGGGTTAAAAAATAACAAACTGCAAAAATCACAAACCAGAACAGACAAGTACAAGTGTATGTTTACACATACAGTTGTATTACGCGACTGCCAGGCCTCCATGTGACTAATGTCACTAGAGGAATCCGGCAGGCAATCAGGACATGCTGCCATAGCAACAGTTTCCTGTTTGGCTTTGCTCTTCTAGGACTCAGCCTATCACTGTTTGCCCATAGGAATGAATTCGAGATGGAAGATGGGAACAACTTAATTGGAAAAAACACAAGGGTCATCCCCAATTAACATTGTGGTTAGAGGGGACTATGCCTGCGTCCTTTATCCCCCATAATTTTGGAACCAGGACTGGTCCAAGAGTATTTTAAGCACCAGGGCCATCTCAAAGATCCCTGGGTTGGTTATGCTTAGGAGGGGGACCCCACACAATGTTTTTCAGAAGTTTAACTCTTTCACACATTACAGTGTATCCGAAAACTAGAATATCTAGAATAAATTCATTTTTTCTCTCAAAATTCTACACTCAATACCCCATAATGATAACGTGAAAACAGTTTTTTGAAGAATTTTGCAAATTTATTAAAAATTAAATCTAAGAAATCACATGTACATTAGTATTCACAGCCTTTGCTCAATCCTTTGTTGATGCATCTTTGGCAGCAATTACAGCCTCAAGTCTTTTTGAATATGATGCTACAAGCTTGGCACACCTACTGTATCTTTGGGCAGTTTCGCCCATTCTTCTTTGCAGTACCTCTCAAGCTCCATCAGGTTGGATGGGAAGCGTCGGTGCACAGCCATTTTCAGATCTCTCCAGAGATGTTCAATCGGATTCAAGTCTGTGCTCTGGCTGGGCCACTCAATGACATTCGCAGAGTTGTCCTGAAGCCACTCCTTGTCAGGTTGTGTTTTGACTGTGTCCCCGGAGGGGGCGCTAGTGGGTCAGTGGAGGTGGATGGGAGAAAACGAGGAGGCTGGATAACGTTTCTGCGCATGAGCGCAATGATATTTATTTACAGATGATTCACAGAACGGCAGCAGAAATAATAATAACAAATGCAATGTCAATCACACAGCGTAATAGCTGAAAGTCTATGGCAACGGAATGAATAATGACTGGAGAAATGATAACCGGTAATATGATGAACAGATGAAATGATAACTTTGTAAAGATGAATCTGGTATGGAAACCAGTGCAGGTTAAAACATGGAACTTGGCAGTGATGGTGTTAAATGGCAAACCTGGTAGCAGAGGCAGGAGTCTGACTAAGTCCACAGTGCAGGTGGTGAAGTACTGACAGCAAGCAAGCTGTATCACAGGTGGAGGAATGGAACACACCTGGAGTCAGTCTCTACTGCAAGGCTGGAGCACACAAGATGATGATGGGTGAGAAGCCTGTTGATGAATGCAGGTATTGCTGGGACTTGAAGTTCCACGGAGCTGTGCAATAACCAGGAGTACAAGTTCTTAGGTAGAGAGCCAGGAACACGGAGGAAACAGGAACAGATCCTTTCACATGGGTCGCAGGAGTGACACAAAGTCCAGGATGCCTGCAGACTGATCCTGCAGTCTCTTATATACCCCTTGGTTCACAGGCATTGGTGGAGTGAGGAAAAGTGGGTGCGGCCAAGCACCGGATTGGCCGCTGGATGCTGACTGTGGGAAACTGTCATGGCGGCGCCCATGCCGCGGCCTAGCGGGAACGCGGCGTGCTACACGCCCGCTGTCACAGGAGCGCTCCCAGGCCCATGATGGCGTCCGATGGCAGGGACGTGGACGACAGATGACCGCAGGGACCCAGGACGGAGTCCGCAGCGGCGGACAGATGTCAGCTTGGTGAGTCGATTCCTGACAGTACCCCCCCTTTAAGGGTGGGCACCGAACACCCACGTGGCTTGGAAGGATGAGTGTTATGGAAGACACGGACCAACCTTGGAGCATGGACATCCATCGAATTTACCCAACTTCTCTCCTCTGGGCCATAACCGGACCAATCGACCAGGTACTGGAGACGTCCATACCGGCAACGGGAGTCCAGAATTTTGCCAATCTCGAATTCCACGCCCCGCTGAGTTCGAATTTTGGGGCCAACTGGAAGAGCACTCTGAAAACGGTTCAGGACTAAAGGTCTGAGGAGAGAAACATGAAAAGCATTAGGTATTCGAAGGGAAGGTGGTAACTTCAGTTTGTAGGCCACAGGGTTAATGACTTTTTCGACAGGAAAGGGACCAATGAAACGTGGTGCAAATTTCATAGACGGGACCCTAAGACGGAGGTTACGGGTTGACAGCCAAACCTTGTCCCCAGGTTTCAGGCTAGGAACCGCGCGTCTTTTGCGGTCAGCAAAGTATTTATATCGGCTGGAGGCCTTCTTGAGAGAAATGTGAATCTTCCTCCAGATTAAAGAAAACTGAGTCAACGCAGTAGTGGCAGCAGGAACGTCCATATGAGGGAGTTCTTGGAAGTCTGGAACACGAGGATGCTGCCCATATACCGCAAAGAATGGTGTTGTCCCAGTAGCAGTGTGGTAGCGGAAGTTGTGGGCAAACTCGGCCCATGGGAGCAGATCGAACCAGTCATCCTGAGAAGACGAAACATATAATCTTAAAAACGTCTCTAGTTCTTGATTAACCCTCTCTGTCTGCCCATTCGTCTGAGGATGGTAAGATGACGAAAACTTCAGCTTGACTTGCATGGCAGAACAGAGAGCCCTCCAAAACCTTGCTACAAACTGTACCCCTCGGTCGGATATTATTTCTGAGGGTAGACCGTGTAAGCGGAAAATCTCCCGTAGGAAGATTTGGGCAAGTTTTGGGGCAGAAGGGAGACCCTGGAGAGGAACAAAATGGGCCATCTTGGTAAATCTGTCCACTACGACCCAGATGGTATTGTATCCTTGAGAAGGAGGAAGGTCGGTGATAAAATCCATGGACAGGTGTGACCAGGGACGACTAGGAACAGATAATGGTTGTAACTGACCTGCTGGAGACTGACGAGGAGTCTTGTGCTGCACACACTTAGGACAGGATGCCACGAAATCCTTGATGTCAGCCTTCATCTTTGGCCACCAGTATGTCTCAGAGAGAAACTTAAAGGTCTTCAGAACACCAGGATGACCGGTGAACTTAGATTGATGGGCCCAAGATAGCAACTTGGGACGGAGTTCTGGGGAAACAAAAGTCTTACCAGGAGGAGGAGCTGGGGAGACTTGAGATGCAGCAAATACCACTGGACTCAGGATGGAATGTGGTACTGAGTCAGGCGTTTCCTCTTCGGATTCCATAGATCGGGATAAAGCGTCAGCTTTAACATTCTGCGAACCTGGGCGGAAATGAAGCTTAAAGTTAAAACGTGAGAAAAACATAGCCCACCTGGACTGGCGAGGATTAAGGCACTGGGCTGCCTTTAAATATAGCAGGTTTTTATGATCCGTGTAGATGTTAAACGGATGTTTGGCCCCTTCTAGGAGATACCTCCATTCCTCGAGGGCCAGCTTGATCGCCAGTAATTCTTGATCTCCAACGGAGTAGTTAGCTTCTGCAGGAAGGAATTTACGAGAATAAAATCCACAGGGGTGGATTTTCCCATCGGTTCCCTTCTGGGAGAGAACAGCTCCAACTCCAACTGTGGAGGCATCCACCTCTAACTCGAACGGTCTGTTTACATCTGGCTGAGACAGAACTGGAGCAGACATAAAGGCCAGCTTGATCTTCTGGAAAGCTGCTAAAGCTTCTTCTGACCAGTTGGAATGATTTGCCCCTTTCCGAGTCAGGTTGGTAATAGGAGCGATGAGAGTGGAGAATCCCCGAATAAATTTCCTATAGTAGTTGGCAAATCCCAGGAACCGCTGAATAGACTTGAGAGAATTTGGGATGGACCAATTGGCAATGGCTTCCAATTTTGTCGGGTCCATCTGGAGATCCGATCCGGAAATTATATAACCCAGGAAGGGTATAGAGGGAACTTCAAAGGTGCATTTGGATAGTTTACCGTAGAGCCGGTTCTCACGAAGACGTCGGAGGACTTCACGGACTTGTAGACGATGAGATGGAAGGTCTTGGGAGAAGATGAGGATATCATCCAGATAAACAACGAGGTACTTATACAGAACGTCACGGAAGATTTCGTTCACAAAGTGTTGGAACACTGCTGGAGCATTACTCAACCCGAATGGCATTACCAGGTACTCGTAATGGCCATCTCGAGTGTTAAAAGCTGTCTTCCATTCGTCACCACTCCGGATTCTGATGAGATTGTAGGCACCGCGGAGATCTAACTTGGTGAAGATGCGGGCTCCTTTAACTCTGTCGAATAATTCGGTAATGAGTGGTAATGGATAACTATTTTTAATGGTAATGTCATTGAGACCTCGGTAGTCAATGCATGGACGCAGTCCTCCATCCTTCTTTTTGACAAAGAAGAAGCCTGCACCAGCGGGTGATGATGAAGGACGGATGAATCCCTTCTGTAGATTCTCCCTGATATAATCGCTCATCGCCTCAGTTTCAGGAACAGACAACGGGTAGGTGCGCCCCCTAGGTGGCTTCTTGCCAGGAAGGAGATCGATGGGACAATCCCATTCTCTATGGGGCGGCAGGACATCTGCGGCCTTCTCACTGAAAACATCAGAGAAATCTTGATAAGCCGCAGGAAGACTTGACTGTGTCTTTACTTCCGTAGACTTTATTGGACAAACTTGGGCTAAACAGGACTGATGGCAATGTGAACCCCATGAGGTAAGCTGTAACGTTGACCAGTCAAACTGTGGATTATGTAGCTGGAGCCAGGGCATGCCCAAGACGATCTCCTGGGTGGCTTGAGGAATGACTAAGAACTTAATCAGTTCAGAGTGTAGGAATCCAACTCCCAAGACCACTGGTACAGTTTGATGAGAAATATTCCCCTTGGAGATTCGACTACCATCCACGGCGGTAATATAAACTGGACAGGACAGTTCACATATAGGTAAGCAAAATTTATTTACCGCATCTTGGGTGATGAAGTTTCCTGCAGCTCCACAGTCCACTAATGCTGATGCGGACAGGAGCCCAACTGAAGTCTCTATTGTCACAGGAAGGATAAGGTCTTGATTAGAAGGAGCTTGTCTAGAAGATCCCAACTTGACTCCTCCTTTACAAGTCAGGATCTGGCGTTTCCCGAACGCACTGCGCAGGAGTTAATCTGGTGGCCGGCAGCCGCACAATACAGACAAAGTCTCTCGCGAAGTCTTCTTGCCCGCTCTTCAGGAGTTAGGCGGGACCTATTTATTTGCATAGGCTCGTCAGAAGAAGGAGACTGGAACTGTACGGTAGGTATCATCCCCGATCTGCGTGGCTCACTCCGAGCGCGTTCATTATTGCGTTCGCGGATGCGAGAGTCCAACTTGATGCACAAGGAGATTAATTCAGACAACTGTACAGGAAGATCACGGGTCGCCAGTTCGTCTTTGATCCGGTCAGAGAGTCCATGCCAGAAAGCTGCTACCAGGGCCTGATTGTTCCACTGAATCTCTGCAGCCAACGTCTGGAACTGAATGACATATTGTCCCATACTACGGGTACCTTGACGAAGTTGGATCAGGTCAGCAGAAGCTGATGTTGCACGACCAGGCTCGTCAAAGATCCGTCTGAAGGTTGACACGAATTCTGTGTAGTTGTTAATCAGAGGGTCAGCACGTTCCCACAGAGGAGACACCCAGCTCAGAGCAGATCCAGAAAGTAGAGAGATGATGTAGGCAACCTTGGATCTAGACGTGGGGAAGTTATGTGACAACAACTCAAACTGGATTTCACATTGGTTGAGAAACCCGCGACATAACTTTGGACTGCCATCATACTTGCTTGGCACGGGCAGGTGCAGACGTGACACTGGAGTTGATGCAGCCGGCATAGAGGAACTCACAGTACTGGCAGGTGCTGGAGTAACAGGAACTGTAGAAGTGTGTACACTAGGCAGGGATTGCTGTAGTGTATCTATCCGGGAGGACATCCCTTGCAGGAACTGGAACATCTGCTGCTGCGCAGCCTCTTGACCATCCAGACGGGAGACCAGATTTTGCAAGGCCTCTGACCCCACACTCCGTCCACCATCCGAGTCCATCGATCCTGGACTTACTGTCAGGTTGTGTTTTGACTGTGTCCCCGGAGGGGGCGCTAGTGGGTCAGTGGAGGTGGATGGGAGAAAACGAGGAGGCTGGATAACGTTTCTGCGCATGAGCGCAATGATATTTATTTACAGATGATTCACAGAACGGCAGCAGAAATAATAATAACAAATGCAATGTCAATCACACAGCGTAATAGCTGAAAGTCTATGGCAACAGAATGAATAATGACTGGAGAAATGATAACCGGTAATATGATGAACAGATGAAATGATAACTTTGTAAAGATGAATCTGGTATGGAAACCAGTGCAGGTTAAAACATGGAACTTGGCAGTGATGGTGTTAAATGGCAAACCTGGTAGCAGAGGCAGGAGTCTGACTAAGTCCACAGTGCAGGTGGTGAAGTACTGACAGCAAGCAAGCTGTATCACAGGTGGAGGAATGGAACACACCTGGAGTCAGTCTCTACTGCAAGGCTGGAGCACACAAGATGATGATGGGTGTGAAGCCTGTTGATGAATGCAGGTATTGCTGGGACTTGAAGTTCCACGGAGCTGTGCAATAACCAGGAGTACAAGTTCTTAGGTAGAGAGCCAGGAACACGGAGGAAACAGGAACAGATCCTTTCACATGGGTCGCAGGAGTGACACAAAGTCCAGGATGCCTGCAGACTGATCCTGCAGTCTCTTATATACCCCTTGGTTCACAGGCATTGGTGGAGTGAGGAAAAGTGGGTGCGGCCAAGCACCGGATTGGCCGCTGGATGCTGACTGTGGGAAACTGTCATGGCGGCGCCCATGCCGCGGCCTAGCGGGAACGCGGCGTGCTACACGCCCGCTGTCACAGGAGCGCTCCCAGGCCCATGATGGCGTCCGATGGCAGGGACGTGGACGACAGATGACCGCAGGGACCCAGGACGGAGTCCGCAGCGGCAGACAGATGTCAGCTTGGTGAGTCGATTCCTGACACTCCTTTTATATCTTGGCTGTGTGCTTAGGGTCGTTGTCCTGCTGAAACATGAACCGTTGTCAAGAGCACTCTAGAGCAGGTTTTCATCCAGGATGTCTCTGCACATTGCTGCTTTCCCTGTATCATGACTAGTCTCCCAGTTCCTGCTGCTGAAAAACATTCCCACAGCATGATACTGCCACCAACATGCTTCACTGTAGGGATGGTATTGGCAATGTGATGAGCGGTGCCTGGTTTCCTCCAAGCATGACGCCGGGCACTCATGTCAAATAAATCAATCTTTGTCTCATCAGACCTGAGAATTTAGTTTCTCATGGTCTGAGAGTCCTTCAGGTGCATTTTGGCAAACTCCAGATGGGCTGCCATGTGCTTTTTACTAAGGAGTGGCTTCCGTCTGGCCACTCTACCATACAGGCCTGATTGGGGGATTGCTGCAGAGATGGTTTTCCTTCTGGTAGGTTCTCCTCTCTCCACAGAGGAATGCTGTAGCTCTGACAGAGTGAACAATTGGGTTCTTGGTCACCTCCCTGACTAGGGCCCCTCTCTCCCGATTGCTCAGTTTAGATGGCAAGCTCTAGGAAGAGTCCTGGTGGTTCCAAACTTCTTCCATTTATGGATGATGGAGGCCACTGTGCTCATTGGGATCTTCAAAGCAGAAGATATTTTTCTATACCCTTCACAAGATTTGTGCCTAGAGACAATCCTGTCTCAGAGGTTTACAGACAATTCCTTTGACTTCATGGTTCGTTTGTGCTCAGACATGCACTGTCAAGTGTGTGCCCTTCGAAATCATATCCAATCAACTGAAATTACCACATGTGGGCTCCAAATAAGCTGTAGGAACATCTCAAGGATAATCAGTGGAAACAGGATGCACCTAAGCTAAATTTTGAGCTTTGTGGAAAAGGCTGTGAATACTTAAGTACATGTGATTTTTTTTATTTTTTTTATTTTTTCAAAATTAGCAAAAATCTTAAAAAACTACTTTGTCATTATGGGGTATTGTGTGTAGAATTTTGAGGGGGAAATGAATTGATTCCATTTTGGAATAAGGCTGTAACATAAAAAAAGTGGAAAAGGGGAAGCACTGTGAATACTTTCCGGATGTACTGTGAATCCTAATCGGCACTATTTTACAAATCTCCCCCATTAAACAATGCTCTGGATTACAAATGACATAATCGGAAAACTCGAATTGAACAAACATGGTAGTTTAGTAAATGGTGTTAAAGCTGTCCACAGTTCTGCAGTACATTTGGACAGAGTCTATCAGCTGTGAAAATTAGGCTTGAAACACATTTAAAGATACCCACCATTATTTTATAAAAAACAACTGTGAAAATGAGGCGTGGAACACAAAAATCTTTAGTGCAAGAATAATAGGGGTATAGTCCATAGACAATCGGCACTCTCACAGTCTTGTGCATCAGCCTGTGGTGCAAACCCAAAGCCAACCCGTTGGGGGGGGAAATATATTATGCAAAGTATGTAAATAAGAGCGCACTCACCACGGACTTGTTATTTGAAAGTTTGTTTCTCTTACATCCTAGATGATTCTGGGGTTCCATTTAGTACCATGGGGTATAGACAGGTCCCTTGGGAGCCAAGGGCAGTTTAAGAATTTAATAGTGTGGGCTGGCTCCTCCCTCTATGCCTCTCCTACCAGAGTCAATACTTTGTATTGAGTATTGACCAGAGGAGCCGGTCACAGCTAGGGGAGCTCCTAGGAGTTTTTCTAGTTCTTTTGTCTTTTAAAAGAGTTAGGTACAGGAATGCTGCTGGCAACAGCCTCACTCCTTCGTGGGACTTAGGGGGGGAGTAGGATCCAATCCTAGAGGTTAAAGGCTCCTATCTCTGCTGACAGGACACCGAGCTCCTGAGGGTGATGTTTGCAAGCCCACGAGGCGACCGCTCTCTCCCGCAGCACGGCCACCACCTCCTAACAGAGTGTGACGATGGAGTGGTGAGTATGACGTCAGTGCCCCGGTAAGTGGGTCTCCGGCGGGAATGGCAGCACAAGGGTGGGAGCGCAGCTCTGACAGGCTGCTCTACGGAAGGATCAGAGGCACACTGTGCATTACGGTGTGTGGGGCGTCCTGCGCCAGCGCAAGCACCCTACACTGGTCACAGAAGGCTGCCAGGGACTTATCCAACTGTTGGCTGCAAATTACCTCAGGCCAGTATAATACAATAAGTGCAGGAAGACGCACTATTACAGGGGGCGGGTCTTCTCCTCAGAGCAGGATCCAGGACCCATTTTCTCCCTGCAGACACACGCTGACAGGGTGCACTGTCCTCCATATATATATATATATATATATATATATATATACCCTGCAGGAACAAGGTGTTATAAACAAGGGGGGAGAGTGAAGTATGGCCCTCATTCCGAGTTGATGGCTCGCAAGCTGCTTTTAGCAGCAATGCAAACGCTAGGCTGCCGCCCTCAGGGAGTGTATCTTAGCTTAGCAGAAGTGCGATCGAAAGGTTAGCAGTTCTGCAACTAAAAAATTTCATGCAGTTTCAGAGTGGCTCAAGACTTACTCCTAGCTTGCGATGACTGCAGTCTGTTTAGTTCCTGGTTTGACGTCATAAACATGCCCTGCGTTCGGCCAGCCACTCCCCCGTTTCTCCAGCCACTCCTGCATTTTTACCTGGCACGCCTGCGTTTTTTAGCACACTCCCTGAAAACGCTGAGTTGCCGCCCAGAAACACCCACTTCCTGTCAATCAAACAACGAACACTCAAGCGACTGAAAAGCGTCGCTCGAGCTTGTGTTAAACTACAAAGTTTTGTGTGAAAGTACCATGCGCATGCGCAGAATTGCCATTTTTCAACCTGATCGCTGTGTTGCGAAAATCGGCAGCGAGCGATCAACTCGGAATGAGGGCCCATGTACTAGCTATCCTGTTAAGGTTAAGCTAGTCAGCGGTTTTTTTTTATCATAATAAAAGCCTATAAGAGCACGCTGTGCCTGGCTACTTGTACTCTGTGACTCTCTGAAGATATTCTGGGGGGAAACTGTGTTGACATTTTCCTGTGTGTGTGTAACATATTTAAGGGACTTTGTCCTGTACTACAGACTGTATATCTTCTCATGGGGAGTCTATACCATGCCCAAAACTGTACAAACTCTCAGCCTTCAGTGGCAGATCCCCCTGGGGTGGCCTCCAGTGGGTGTACTTTAAAGTATATGTTTTCAAATAAATCCCATACTGGGTAGAAGCCGCAGTTTTGAGTAGTCTGGGGATTAACATCCCACAGCTGTGCCTCTCACCCCAATTATGTACCCTATCAAGCGTACACTTGCCCATATACTGCATGACATATGGTGGGGGCAACATATGTTTGAGGCTATTTGGTATGAGGAATATTATATATGTGTATATATATATATATATATATATCTAATAAATGCCTTCCCACTGTTTAGGATGTTAAACTCCTTATTCAGGAACACCTGAGTACACCCAGAGATTTTATCCACATCCCTAACGAGTATCTAAATTGTCAAAAAAGATTGTGTTACCTGTCCCGGGTACAACCTCCATAAAGCCTAATTGCAGATTGAGACTAATCTCTAATACTGTGCACTCCTGCAGGTGTGACTCGGAGACCCACTATTGCGTAGATCTCTGGGGATATTGTAACGTGGTCAGGCTCCTTACTTGATGATTTAGATTCTATGTGTAGAAGTGACATTTGCTTGTTTCTATGTCATATACAGGATTCTACTGGCTTCATGGCTGGACGCCATGAAGGAGATTGGCCTGCTTAATGCAGGGACCACTGCTCTGGCAGTTTCGACATGCAGGGGACAGTGGCTACACCAATGGACTGCGGATACAGAATCCCAGTAAGGTATGGTGCATCAGCCCTACAACGGGTTATGTGAATATCTGAGCCAACTGCGGGTAAGAGGACAAATCTTCCTTCCGCAGCTGCGTAGTCCAGGGAATTCGATCCTACACCTATACTGCAATCCCTTCAAACCACAATGTTTACACATAAACCCAAGGGTTCCTCCACTTCCTTTAGAGGACAGTGGGGAATTCCAGATAACCTGCACCGCCAGGTTCCTAGGAACAATTTCGGGTCCGGTATTCTCAAAACCTTAGTTTTGACAATGGACCTCCCTGCCTGGGGATCAAGCAGGTGGGAGAGAGGCTAAAAAGATTTCAGTAAAACATCTAGGCAATATCCTGCCTAGTCCCCTGGGAAACGTTAGGCTGCCCAGTGGTGCTGACTGGAGTTTCTAGTACTCCTGCCTCACAGATTCTTCAAATCAGGCCTACTGGCTTCTCAGGCTGAAAGTACAATACTGCTGGAAGCTATGCTAACATTTGTCGAACACATGTCATTATTCCGGTTCCACCTCATTTATGTAACAGGGGTTACTACTCAAACATAAGGTCATTGGACCCCTACTGGTGGGTGTTCAATTCAGGAGGGAGTCTGAGAGCGGTGATCTCTGGTTGCGATATAGGGGAATTCCTGGTATCCCGGGATATCAGGGGTGCGTACTTTCACATTTCACTCTGGCTGCCTCTCTAGACCTATCTAAGGTTGCGCTACAACTATATCACTTTTAGTTCCAAACACTGCACTTGGCTTCTGCACAACACCGGGGGTGTTCATCAAGGCCTTGGCGGCAATTGTGCTCCTACTCAACAGACCAGGAGTGGACATAATTCCATATCTGGATGACCTTAACATCCTCCAGGGTGATGTTGTTGCAGAGTGTTGCTCTCTAACATCAACTGTCCCAGGATCTTGGGTGGATCCTGAAGCTTCCAATATCACATTTGGAACCGACAAGGAGGCCTTCCTTCCTGGAGATGATTCTCGACATGGAAGTGCAGAGGGTGTTTCTACCGGTGGAGAAAGCGTTGGTGATCCAATCAATGTATCGGGATGTCCTGAAGCCAGCCCGGATATCTGTTCATCAGTGCATTCCCCTATGGTTGCCTCCTACGAGGATCGACAGTACGGAAGGTTCCTTGCATGGTCTTTCCAACTGGTTCTCCTAGTCAAATGATAGGGATCTCATCTTCACATGCACCAGCAAATATGCCTGTTTCCGAAAGTCAGAATTTAATTCCTCTGGTGGCTGCAAACTTCTCACCTTCTCGACAGAGGTTGGGGAGCTGTCACCCAAGGGGAACACTTCTACGGAAAGTGGTCAAGTCTGGAATCCATCCTTCCGATAAACATTCTGGAGCTAAGGGCCAGGTTCAACAGCCTTCTACTAATGGCACATCTTCTTCAAGATCAAGCCATTCAGGTTCAGTCGGACAATGTAACAGTGGTGTCCTACATAAACCGACAGGGTGGAACGAAGAGCAGAGCTGTAATGTCAGAGGTGACAAGAATCCTACTCTGGGCAGAAAATCACGCGGCACGTCATCAATCTTCATTCCGGGAGTGGACAACTGGGAAGCGGACTTCCTCAGCAGACTCTATATCCTTCCAGGAGAATGGGGCCTCCATCTTGATGTATTCGTAGAGGTCACAAGCCGTTGGGGTGTACCGCAGATAGGCATAATGGCCTCTCGCCTCAACAAGAAGCTTAGGAGGTACTGGTCCAGGTCGAGAGACCCACATGCAGTGGTAGCGGACGCCCTAATAACTCTGTGAGTGTTTCAGTCAGTGTATTTGTTCTCTCCATTTCCACTCATCCCAAGGACTGGCCCAGAAGGGCTTGGTACGCGGATCTGCGGTACTTACTGCTGGAGGATCCAAGGCCTCTTCCTCTTTGCGAGGACCTTTTGCAACAGGGGCCGTTCACCTATCAAGACTTCCCGCGGATACGTTGGACGGCATGGAGGTTGAACGCCTGATTTTACCTCGGAACGGCATTCTGAGAAAGGTCATTCCTACCCTGATACATGCTAGGAAGGGAGTAATGTCTAAATATGACCATCGGATTTGGAAAAAGTGTGTGCCTTGGTCTGAATCCAAGAAGTTACCCACAGTGGAGTTTCAACTGGGACGGTTTCTCCTCTTTCTGCAAGCAGGTGTGGATGTGGGCCTATGCTTGGGCTCCATAAAAGCCCAGATTTCATCCCTGTCCATTTTCTTCCAGAAACAATTGACTGCTCTCCCTGAGGTTCAGATTTTCTTGAAAGGGGTTCTCCACATCCAACCATCTTTTGTGCCTCCTACGGCACCATGGGATCTTAATGTGGTGCTGCAGTTCCTGTAATCGGATTGGTTCGAACTTCTTCAGGAGGTTGAGCTTAAGTTTCTTACTTGGAAGGCTGTCACACTGTTGGCATTGGCATCTGATAGGCGTGTGTCATAATTGAGGGCATTGTCCTACAAGAGCCCCTACTTGATTTTCCATGAGGATAGGGTTGAGCTCAGAACGCGTCAGTAATTTCTTCCAAAGGTTGTATCGGCTTTTCATATCAACCGACCTATTGTGGTGCCAGTGGCTACTGACTCCTCAATTACTTCAAAATCCTTCGATGTTGTAAGGGCTTTGAAGTTTTATGTAAAGTGAACTTCTCGTCACAGAAAGTCAGACGCTCTGTTTGTCCTTTATGATCCCAACAAGGTTGGGTTTACTGCTTCTAAGCAGGCAATTTCTCATTGGATCAGGTTTACTATCCAGTGTGCTTATTCTACAGCAGGATTGCCTTGTCCAAATTCTGTGGAGGCCCACTCTACCCATAAAGTGGGTTCTTCCTGGGTGACTGCCCGTGGTGTCTCAGCATTACAGCTCTGCCAAGCAGCTGCTTGATCGAGTTGGAACACGTTTGCCAAATTTTACAAGTTCGATGCTTTGGCCTCTGAGGACCTTAAGTTTGGTCAATCTGTTCTGCAGGAGCATCAGCACTCTCCCTCCCGTACTGGAAGCTTTAGTACATCCCCACGGTCCTAAATGGAACCCCAGCATCCTCTAGGACGTAAGAGAAAATAGGATTTTAATTACCTACCAGTAAATCCTTTTCTCGTAGTCCATAGAGGATGCTGGGTGCCTGCCCACTGCTTTGTTTTCCTGCATTGTTACTTGGTTAAGTATTGGTTCAGCTGTTGCTGTTCCTCTTTCCCGCTGATGAGCATGGTTTCTTCTTGTTCCTACTGATTAGCATGGTTTCTTCATGTTGCATGCTGCTTAGCATGGATTCTTCATGTTGCATGATGGTTAACATGGTTTCTTCATGTTGCATGCCGGTTGGCATGGTTTCTTCATGTTTCATGCTGGTTTGCATGATTTCTTCAAGTTGCATGCTGGTCAGCATGGTTTTTCAATTCGGTGTGAGCTGGTGTGAATCTCACCACTATCTGTGTATTTCCTTCTCTCAAAGTATGTCCGTCTCCTTGGGCACAGTTTCTAGACTGAGTCTGGTAGGAGGGGCATAGAGGGAGGAGCCAGCCAACACTATTAAACTCTTAAAGTGCCCATGGCTACCATGGGACCCATTTATACCCCATGGTACTAAATGGAACCCCAACATCCTCTACGGACTACGAGAAAAGGATTTACTGGTAGGCAATTAAAATCCTATTATTACTCATGACATCAAAATGACATTACAGGTCGACAATTCGGCCAAACACTGGCCTTCCTCACAACAGGACCACCACCAAAGTATTGGACAGACAAAACCCACCAAGTAACTTCCTCCTTCCAAAATACAGTCCTAGATCAGCTGACCACAGACCATGTTGGTGGCCAAACAGCTGGACATGTGACAAGAAATGACATCATCGCCCACTTCCTATTTACAAAAATGGCCTCAAGGAACTAATATTTTGTTAAGACACAATGAATTTGATACTCCAATATAACAGCAACCAAATGCTGCACTACTGTTAGGAGCATGTTTAATCACTTAAACTAGTTAAAAAAAAATGGCACTTCTGTCCGCGGCAACCGGCACTGGAAGTAGCTGCCATTTTGTCCATCTAGGCATGTTTGTTGCCTTGGTAACAAAAAATATATACAACTAACAAAATGATTTTATACACTTTGTACTAAGCCCCGGAAGATAGGACCTCGGTGTGGCATTCCCTCGAATGCCAGCCACAGCTGGCATTACCCTACAGAAGCCTATGGGCTTTCTTCCACATTGGTGCTGTCAAAAAAATCCAATCGAATCCCTCCCAGCATTCCCCATAGATGCCATGTCATTCTGCACATGCGCAGATGGACTTGTGGATCTTAAACTCGGTAGTCCAGAGACCGGCAGCCATCGCAACGGGCAACTCTTATTGGGAAAGCTGCCCTTTATGATACTAATCTTATATGTTAGTACATATATGATTAGTGTTGGCGCGGTAAGTGGTGGAATGTATACCGCAATTGCTTGTACAGCCTGCCCCATGAAAAAAATACAATACCCCCAAATCGAGTGGGCAAAATGTGTGCTTTACATATGAGAAGAATGGTCAAGGGAGTCATGCGCCATTATGATTTGCTCTATTGTCGCTATGCCTTCAGGACCAGTAGCCTGCGGGGTCAACTGCTATGGCACACTGAAGCACACTGTGGAGATAAAAAAGTGGCTCAATGACATAAAGTGAAGCATAAGATGGCTACAGAGTCCAGGCTGAATAGGCAGAGTGGAGCTGGCTCCCCCTTCCAGCAGGAATAGCTGAAGTATGAAAAGCCACTGTGGACCATAATATCCCCAGAAGTGGTTCAGGTGCTCCATGTACAGGACACAAATGCCCCACAAGAATATGGTGAGTAATATGCTATTGCTAACTAGAGATGAGCGGGTCCAGTTCTCTGGTGGCTGTTGTGGGGCTGGGCTGGTGTATCAGTCCAGGGGTGCTCCGTCTGTCGTCTGCTGTATCTGACACGAGGTGCTCTGTCCACCTAGGGGTGCTCTGTCCATACATCCAAGGGATATGCCCAAGAGTTAGTTAACAAATACAGTGAACTGGGTACATGCAGGGGCTGGTGTGTCCTTCTTTCAGTATCAGTCCAGGGGTGCTCTGTCTGTCATCTGCTGTATCTGACAAGGGGTGCTCTGTCCACCTAGGGGTGATCTGTCCATACATCCAGGGGCTCTGCCCCAGTATTAATTAAAAACCAACTATACTGTGTACATCCAGGGGCTGGTGAGTCCTATCAGTATCAGTTAGAGATGAGCAGGTTCGGTTCCCGAGAACTGGACCCACCCGAACTTCACGATCTGAGTCCGTATCGGAGTCCATCTCTGGGTTTCCCACCAGACTAGTATCTCAAAACGAGGCAAAACGTCATCATCCCACTGTCCGATTCTCACGGGTTTTAGATTCTATAAAGGTCCCCGGTGATCTGCGCCATCTTCACTCTGGCTGTGGAAAGAGTACTGGATGGATGTCTGTGTTGTCTGGCGTGGAGTGGGTGCTCTGTCTGCTGTATCAGTCCAGGGGTGCTAAGTCTGCTGTATTAGTCCAAGTGGGGTGTTAAGTCAACTGTATCAGTCCAGGGGTGCCCTGTCTGCTATATCATTCCAGGGGTGCTAAGTCTGCTGTATCAGTCCAGGGGTGCCCTGTCTGCTAAATCATTCCAGGGGTGCTAAGTCTGCTGTATCAGTCCAGGGGTGCCCTGTCTGCTAAATCATTCCAGGGGTGCTAAGTCTGCTGTATCAGTCCAGGGGTGCCCTGTCTGCTGTATCTGAAAGGCATGATCTGTCCGTCCTTCCAAGGGCTCCACTCCAGTGTAAAATAAAAAAAACAGCTAAAAATAAAAAGCCTACAATTCTAATTAAAAAATGTTTTTTGTTGTTTGTGCTATACCCCAGTGTACTATACAATTTATATTTTATTTTCATAAGTACTGTGACACTGCCGGTCAGACCGCAGTATATAATTATTTTGTACTCACTCATGTATTGTGCGACACTGTTGGTGACGGTCAACCTCAGTGTTCAATTACTATTTCTAATGCACACATGTATTGTGTGAAGCTATGGGTGAAGGTGGTACCACAGAAATATATTTTATTTCCTACTCATACACATATTGTGCGACACTATTGGTGAATTTAAACTGCAGTGTTCAATTACTATCTCTGACTCATACACGTATTGGGCAACACTGAAGGTCTTCAATATTTTACACAAAGTGTGTGGGCTGTACCCCACTTCATTCATGTTTATGGATAGATATGGAAGACAAACAATTGAGAGGAGAATAGGAAGCACATACCAGTGGTGCAGGTGCTGCCAGCAGCCATAATGATACAAGTCCATCAAAGTACTCTACTAAGGCCGATGCCCAAGGGCCAGGGACGTGCAGTAAGCTAAATGGCTCAGGAGGCACTGGCTAGTACTAGAGCCAGTGGGCATTATACACAGGTATAGCAGTGTACATGTTATGCACACCAGTGCCAGCAGGAATGTACTGGTGTCTGAACGGTGAGGGATGCAAAACAAATGAACTCACAGACAGACTGGGGAATATGACATTACATACACAGAAGGTGATAGGGTAACAAAATAAACACAAAGTGAACAGAGAAGCCCAAAGGCTAAGAAACTGGGTGTCTCCCTAGTATTAGGAATGCTCAGATGGAAAGAAGCGAGATGTAGTGATTTAATACGTAGAGAACCCGAAATGCTGTTGCTAAGGGCAACAGCAAAACCCTAAAGGGTTACCAACGGGTGTGGCAGTAAACTCCTTGGTCAGAGATGGAATAATAGACACAAGGAGAGTCTCCACAATCTTAGTCCTCACTTGCAGTGCACTGGTTCAGCTTACTGCCACTAAACTGACACCTGAACACCTTGCACAGTGAGAAAGGATTTTGGCAGGCAAGTCTGAGAATACAGCCGCAAACTTGCTAGGTTCACAGAGTAGCAAAAGAACCCCAGCAGGTTAAACGACTGACTCCAGTCTTACTGCTAGGTCTGGATTGGCAGAGTGTAATACCAAATCCCAAGGCCTATTTGCAGTAAGCAACAAACAAATACAAAGTTTACACAGTACTAGCTAGCTTTCAGGAACTGACTAACCAACAAAGATTCAGCAGCATCTGCCTAACCTGAGAAGAGGGTTTATATAGCAGGTGCTGTCCACGCCCCACTCAGACCTCACAGACTGTGAGCACAAAAACCAGCACCGGATCCCCTGCTGTGCACAGAGCCTGTAACCACTGCACAGCAAAAGACCCGAACCGGAGTATCAGCTACGCTCAGGTTACTCCGCTAGCACTTGTCTCCCGGTTGCCATGACGACATGGCAGCACAGAGCAGGAGACCCTAACAGTACCCCCCCTCTGACGAGGGGTCAAAGAACCCCTACCACCGGGTTTATCGGGGAACTGCGAGAAGAAAGAGCGTAACAGTCTGGGGGCATGAAGATCACAACTGCGCACCCACGACCGCTCCTCCGGGCCATACCCCTTCCAGTGCACCAAAAATGACAGCCGACCCCGAACCATCTTGGAGTCAAGAATCCTTTCAACAACAAACTCCCTCTGGCCACGTATCAGAAGAGGGGAAGGTCTTCCACTGGAAGAAGGATTACTAATCACCCGTTTTAAAAGGGAACAATGAAATGTTTTATTAATACCCAAAGAACGGGGTAGATCTAACTGAAATGCCACCGGATTGATAACCCTAGTGATCTTATAAGGACCGATGAACCGGGGGCCTAACTTATGAGATGGCTGTCTCAACTTCAAATTCTTGGTAGACAACCAGACGAAGTCTCCTAATTTGAAGCTGCAGGGTCTTTTCCGCTTATCAAAAACCCTTTTGGTCACTAATGACACAGACACAAGGGCTTTCTTCACTTTCCTCCAAATACCTCTAAGGACCGAAACCACAGAGGAACCACCAGGCGTGGAATCCAGGGGGTCAAAAGAATTGGCCTTAGGATGATGCCCATACACACAAAGGAAGGGAGAGATCCCTGTAGCAGAGTGAGCCGCGTTGTTATAGGCAAACTCCGCCATGGACAGATGAGCCACCCAGTCAGTCTGACACTTGGAGACATAACACCCGAGGAACTGCTCCAAGGACTGGTTCACCATTTCAGTCTGCCCATTAGACTGCGGATGGTAGCCTGACGAAAAGCTGACAGAAATCTGGAGATCGGAACAAAATGCCCTCCAGAATTTGGCCACAAACTGGGATCCGCGGTCAGAGACCACATCAAGTGGCAACCCGTGGAGGCGCACAACATGCAGCATAAATAATTCAGACAGGCGTCTGGCCGATGGCAGCCCAACCAATGGAACGAAGTGCGCCATCTTCGAAAACCTGTCAACGACAACCCAGATGGCTGTCATCCCCGAGGATTTGGGCAAGTCCACCACAAAATCCATTGAAATGTGGGTCCATGGCTTAGATGGAATAGAGAGTGGATGTAATGGGCCAACAGGAACCCCTCTAGGAGTCTTATTTCGGACACAGATGTCACATGCCCGAACCCACTGATCCACATCCCTAGCCACCGAGGGCCACCACACTGCCCTAGATAGCAACTCCCGAGTTCTGGCAATACCCGGGTGACCTGCCGACTTCTTGGCATGGAATTCCAGGAACACTCGCTGTCTTAACCTAGGAGGCACAAACAAAAGACCTACCGGAAGGTCTGGAGGAGCCTGCTCCTGTGCTCTAAGGACTAATGACAAGAGGTCCTGAGTAATGCCCACTTTAATACATGATGGGGACACAATGGGCAATGGCTCCTCGGTGGTCTCCTGGATTGGAGCAAAACTCAGCGAGAGCGCATCAGCCTTGATGTTTTTTGACCCAGGGCGATATGTTATCAAAAAATTAAAGCGAGCGAAAAACAAAGCCCATCGTGCCTGCCTGGCATTGAGGCGCTTCGCTGACTCTAAATATGCCAAATTCTTATGGTCGGTGAGAATTGAGACCACAAACTTAGCCCCCTCAAGCCAGTGTCTCCACTCCTCGAGTGCATCCTTAATAGCCAACAATTCCCTGTTACCCACGTCATAATTCATCTCGGCAGGCGAAAATTTACGGGAAAAGTAAGCACAGGGATGAAGGCGATTATCAGACACCCCCATCTGAGAGAGCACTGCCCCAATACCCATCTCAGAGGCATCCACCTCCACCACAAAAGGACGCTCTGGATCTGGGTGTCGCAGCACCTTGGCCGAGACAAATGCCCTTTTGAGACGGGCAAAAGCTGCTTTGGCCTCACAAGACCAGTGAGCAACATCCGCCACTTTCTTAGTGAGTGCCACCAAGGGTGCCACTATAGACGAAAATCCAGCGATAAATCGTCTATAAAAATTCGCAAAGCCCAGAAAACGCTGAAGCGCCTTCAAACTAGTGGGCTGCACCCAATCCAGGACTGCCTGTACCTTGGAACCCTCCATTTGGAAACCTTCTGGGGAGATAATATATCCTAGAAATGCGATTTGCTGAACTTCAAATTCGCACTTCTCCAGCTTCGCCCCAAGCCGGTGGTCTCTGAGTTTCTGGAGGACTAAGCGTACATGCTTCCGATGTTCCTCCAGGGAATGGGAGAAGATTAGGATGTCATCTAAGTATACAACTAAGAATCTATCCAAATATTCCCTGAGCACATCGTTCATGAAGTCCTGGAAGACTGCCGGGGCATTACAGAGCCCAAAAGGCATCACCAAATATTCATAATGCCCTGAGTGGGTATTAAAGGCAGTCTTCCATTCATCCCCCTCTCTTATTCGGATTAGATTGTACGCACCGCGTAGGTCAATCTTAGAAAAAATGGTGGCAGTACGAAGCTGGTCAAACAAGACCGAAATGAGAGGCAGTGGGTATGAGTTTTTAATCGTGATACGGTTCAATTCCCTGAAGTCGATGCAGGGTCGCAACGAACCGTCTTTTTTACCCACGAAGAAGAACCCCGACCCAACTGGAGACTGTGAAGGTCTGATAAATCCCTTAGCCAAGTTCTCCTGAATGTACTCTGCCATAGCCTGAGTCTCAGGACGTGACAGGGAGTACAACCTGCTCTTGGGAAGCTTAGCATTAGGCAACAAATCAATGGCACAGTCATAGGGGCGATGGGGAGGTAGTACCTCTGCAACTCTTTTGGAGAACACGTCCGCAAAATCTGCATAACATCCTGGCAATCCTGGCAAATTTAGCTGCGAAAGCCTGACTGGAAGGCTCAAGCAACTCCTGAAACAATCAGTACCCCAACTAAGAATCTTCCCAGAGACCCAGTCAAATTGAGGATTGTGGGCCCTTAACCAGGGTAACCCCAACACCAATGGGGCAAAAGTACAGACAGTCACATAAAAGGACAATTTTTCAGAGTGTGTGGCTCCAATAAACAAAGAAATCTGGCTAGTGCAAGATGTAATTTTACCCTGGGATAATGGTTCCCCGTTTAACCCACAAATCTCAATTTCCGATGCCAAGGGTACTAAGGGAACAGAGTGTTTCAGGGCGAATTGGCGGTCCATAAAAACCCCGTCGGCCCCACTGTCCACAAAGGCCTCAGTCTTGACAGTTTGACCGAGGATCTTCAAGGTCACCGGAATGATAAAAGTCTTCTTGGGAAATTCCGACTTCTGACCTGACAGGATATTTCCCATCACCCTCAGGCCCTGAAGTTTTCCGGCTTTTCTGGGCATGATACTACCACATGACCTTTATTCCCACAGTACAAACATAACCCCTGCTGTCTCCTCCGCGTCTTCTCACGCGAGGAGAGGCGGGTAGCCCCAATCTGCATAGGCTCCTCGGAAAATTCCTCAGAGTCTGAGGTTCCCTTGGGAAAGAAGGAAACCTCGGTCTCCCTTTCAAGCCTGCGCTCTCTCAGCCGTCTATCCACCCGAATGGATAACTGCATGAGCTGATCAAAGCTATCAGGCAAGGGATATTGTACTAGTTGGTCTTTTAACTGGTTGGAAAGACCTCTTCGGTACTTGTGTCTCAGGGCTGGGTCATTCCACTGGGTATCATGGGCCAACCTCCGAAACTCCGTACAATAAACCTCAACTGGCCTTCGCCCTTGCTTAAGGATCGAAATCTGAGCCTCGGCTGAGGCCGTCTTGTCAGGGTCATCATACAACATGCCCAGTGCCGTAAAAAAAGCATCAAACTTTTAAGCGACGGACAGTCAGGCTGCAACCCATATGCCCAGACCTGTGGGTCTCCTTGTAGCAAGGAAATCACTATGCCCACCCGCTGAATCTCCGACCCAGAAGACTGAGGCCTAAGCTGTAAATATAGCTTGCAGCTCTCCTTGAAACAAAAGAACTGCGAGCGATCTCCAGAAAAACGATCCGGGAGATTTACTTTCGGCTCCTTAACCCCTGAAGGTACTGCTGCTGCGGGAGCTCCGCCAGCGGCCTGCGAGGTGTGCATTTTAATGGACAAATCATTAAATTGTCGAGTCAGGACCTGCACCTGATCGACCACCTGTTGCAAAGTATTTTGAGGGGTATGCTCCATATTCCCACAAAATTTCAACAGGAGTATTAGGCTGCTGAATATGTTATGCACACCAGTGCCAGCAGGAATGTACTGGTGTCTGAACGGTGAGGGATGCAAAACAAATGAACTCACAGACAGACTGGGGAATATGACATTACATACACAGAAGGTGATAGGGTAACAAAATAAACACAAAGTGAACAGAGAAGCCCAAAGGCTAAGAAACTGGGTGTCTCCCTAGTATTAGGAATGCTCAGATGGAAAGAAGCGAGATGTAGTGATTTAATACGTAGAGAACCCGAAATGCTGTTGCTAAGGGCAACAGCAAAACCCTAAAGGGTTACCAACGGGTGTGGCAGTAAACTCCTTGGTCAGAGATGGAATAATAGACACAAGGAGAGTATCCACAATCCTAGTCCTCACTTGCAGTGCACTGGTTCAGCTTACTGCCACTAAACTGACACCTGAACACCTTGCACAGTGAGAAAGGATTTTGGCAGGCAAGTCTGAGAATACAGCCGCAAATTTGCTAGGTTCACAGAGTAGCAAAAGAACCCCAGCAGGTTAAACGACTGACTCCAGTCTTACTGCTAGGTCTGGATTGGCAGAGTGTAATACCAAATCCCAAGGCCTATTTGCAGTAAGCAACAAACAAATACAAAGTTTACACAGTACTAGCTAGCTTTCAGGAACTGACTAACCAACAAAGATTCAGCAGCATCTGCCTAACCTGAGAAGAGGGTTTATATAGCAGGTGCTGTCCACGCCCCACTCAGACCTCACAGACTGTGAGCACAAAAACCAGCACCGGATCCCCTGCCGTGCACAGAGCCTGTAACCACTGCAAAGCAAAAGACCCGAACCGGAGTATCAGCTACGCTCAGGTTAATCCGCTAGCACTTGTCTCCCGGTTGCCATGACGACGTGGCAGCACAGAGCTGGAGACCCTAACAGTACAGTATACTCCTGGAAATTTGGTTAGTTTTGATCAGAGATGTACGGAAAAGATTGGCAGGTGAGCACTGCCTCATCTGCCATAAACTTTTTACTCCAGAGTTGTGGCAATAAAATTATTAGAATAATACAAAGAGTCTTTGTATTTTTCATATACTTAATACAGTTAAAACTCTGGCACAAATGTTAGTATGGAATCAAGAGGTTTGCGTGGAGCGCACAGTGTGTGTATCTTGTTTAAGGGGGGTACTGGTATCTGAAGAGTTGTCCAGAATCTAAGGCTAGTGTTATTGTACAGGTTTTGGATACCTGCGCTCACCCTCTATTTGGTGTTTGTATGTGAGAAATAATGTATCTCTATGATCTGTAAATACTAGAGATGAGCGGGTTCGGTACCTCGGGATCCCCGAACCCGCCCGAACTTCACCTTTTTTTGCAAGGATCCGAGCAACTCGGATCCTCCCGCCTTGCTCGGTTAACCCGAGCGCGCCCGAACGTCATCATCCCGCGGTCGGATTCTCGCGAGATTCGTATTCTATATAAGGAGCTGTGCGTTGCCGCCATTTTTCACTCGTGCATTGAAGATGATCGTGAGAGGACGTGGCTGGCGTCCTCTCAGTTTCTATGTTCAGTGGGCTGCAAATATCTGTGCTCAGTGTGCTGCAAATATCTGTGCTCAGTGTGCTGCAAATATCTGTGCTCAGTGTGCTGCAAGTGCAAATATCTACGTTCTCTGCCTGAAAAACGCTCCATATCTGTGCTCAGTGTGCTGCAAATATCTGTGCTCAGTGTGCTAATTGCTTTATTGTGGGGACTGGGGACAGCAGTATTATATAGAAGGAGGACAGTGCAGAGTTTTGCTGACCAGTGACCACCAGTATTATACGTTCTCTGCCTGAAAAACGCTCCATATCTGTGCTGCATTGTAGTATATAGTAGGAGGACAGTGCAGAATTTTGCTAACCACCAGTATAACTATATATATAGCAGTACGGTACAATAGTCCACTGCTCTACCTCTGTGTCATCAAGTATGCTATCCCATCCATACCTGTGGTGCATTTCAGTTTTGCACAGTTTGCTGACCACCAGTATATAATATATAGAAGGACGGTACAGAAGTCCACTGCTCTACCTACCTCTGTGTCGTCAAGTATACTATCCATCCATACCTGTGGTGCATTTCAGTTTTGCACAGTTTGCTGACCACCAGTATATAATATATAGCAGTACGGTACAGTAGGCCACTGCTCTACCTACCTCTGTGTCGTCAAGTATACTATCCATCCATACCTGTGGTGCATTTCAGTTTTGCACAGTTTGCTGACCACCAGTATATAATATATAGCAGTATGGTACAGTAGGATACTGCTCTACCTACCTCTGTGTCGTCAAGTATACTATCCATCCATACCTGTGGTGCATTTCAGTTTTGCACAGTTTGCTGACCAAAAGTATATAATATATAGCAGTACGGTACAGTAGGCCACTGCTCTACCTACCTCTGTGTCGTCAAGTATACTATCCATCCATACCTGTGGTGCATTTCAGTTTTGCACAGTTTTCTGACCACCAGTATATAATATATAGCAGTACGGTACAGTAGGATACTGCTCTACCTACCTCTGTGTCATCAAGTATACTATCCATCCATACCTGTGGTGCATTTCAGTTTTGCACAGTTTGCTGACCACCAGTATATAATATATAGCAGTACAGTACAGAAGTCCACTGCTCTACCTACCTCTGTGTCGTCAAGTATACTATCCATCCATACCTGTGGTGCATTTCAGTTGTGCGCAGTATATATAGTAGTAGGCCATTGCTATTGATATATTACTGGCATATAATTCCACACATTAAAAAATGGAGAACAAAAATGTGGAGGGTAAAATAGGGAAAGATCAAGATCCACTTCCACCTCGTGCTGAAGCTGCTGCCACTAGTCATGGCCAAGATGATGAAATGCCATCAACGTCGTCTGCCAAGGCCGATGCCCAATGTCATAGTAGAGAGCATGTAAAATAAAAAAAAATAAAGCTCAGTAAAATGACCTAATAATCTAAATCAAAATCGTCTGAGGAGAAGCGTAAACTTGCCAATATGCCATTTACGACACGGAGTGGCAAGGAACGGCTGAGGCCCTCTCCTATGTTCCTCATGACTAGTGGGTCAGCTTCACATAGGTATGGAAGCACTCATCCTCTCGCTAGAAAAATGAAAAGACTTAAGATGGCAAAAGCACAGCAAAGAACTGTGCGTTCTTCTAAATCACAAATCCCCAAGGAGAGTCCAATTGTGTCGGTTGCGATGCCCAACACTGGACGGGAAGAGGTGGCGCCTTCCACCATTTGCACACCCCCTGCAAGTGCTGGAAGGAGCACCCGCAGTCTAGTTCCTGATAGTCAAATTGAAGATGTCACTGTTGAAGTACACCAGGATGAGGATATGGGTGTTGCTGGCGCTGGGGAGGAAATTGACAAGGAGGATTCTGATGGTGAGGTGGTTAGTTTAAGTCAGGCACCCAGGGAGACACCTGTTGTCCGTGGGACGAATATGACCATTGACATACCTGGTCAAATTACCAAAAAAATCACCTCGTCGGCGTGGAATTATTTTAACAGAAATGCGGACAACATTTGTCAAGCCGTGTGTTGCCTTTGTCAAGCTGTAATAAGTAGGGGTAAGGACATTAACCACCTAGGAACATCCTCCCTTATACGTCACCTGGAGAGCATTCATCAGAAGTCATTGACAAGTTCAAATACTTTGGGTGACAGCGGAAGCAGTCCACTGACAACTAAAACCCTTCCTCTTGTAACCAAGCTCCTGGAAACCACACCACCAACTCCCTCAGTGTCAATTTCCTCCTTAGACAGGAACGCCAATAGTCCTGCAGGCCATGTCACTGTCAAGTCTGACGAGTCCTCTCCTGCCTGGGATTCCTCCGATGCATCCTTGAGTGTAACGCTTACTGCTGCTGGCGCTGCTGTTGTTGCTGCTGGGAGTCGATCGTCATCCCAGAGGGGAAGTCGGAAGACCACTTGTACTACTTCCTGTAAGCAATTGACTGTCCAACAGTCCTTTGCGAGGAAGATGAAATATCACAGCAGTCATCCGGTTTCCGGTATCCACCGTTAATTCACAGGAAACTAGAGATTTGCTTGAGGTACTGTGTCCCTGGTACCAAATACCATCTAGGTTCCATTTCTCTAGGCAGGCGATACCGAGAATGTACACAGACCTCAGAAAAAGAGTCACCAGTGTCCTAAAAAATGCAATTGTACCCAATGTCCACCTAACCACGGACATGTGGACAAGTGGAGCAGGGCAGACTCAGGACTATATGACCGTGACAGCCCACTGGGTAGATGTATTGCCTCCCGCAGCATGAACAGCAGCGGCGGCACCAGTAGCAGCATCTCGCAAACGCCAACTCATTCCTAGGCAGGCTACGCTTTGTATCACCACTTTCCAGAAGAGGCACACAGCTGACAACCTCTTACGGAAACTGAGGACCATCATCGCAGAATGGCTTACCCCAATTGGACTCTCCTGGGGATTTGTGACATTGGACAACGCCACCAATATTGTGCATGCATTACATGTGGGCAAATTCTAGCACGTCCCATGTTTTGCACATACATTGAATTTGGTGGTGCAGAATTATTTAAAAAATGACAGGGGTGTGCAAGAGATGCTGTCGGTGGCCCGAAGAATTGCGGGCCACTTTCGGCATTCAGCCACCGCGTGCCGAAGACTGGAGCACCAGCAAACACTCCTGAACCTGCCCCGCCATTATCTGAAGCAAGAGGTGGTAACGAGGTGGAATTCAACCCTCTATATGCTTCAGAGGATGGAAAGCAGCAAAAGGCCATTCAAGCCTATACAGCTACCTACGATATAGGCAAAGGAGGGGGAATGCACCTGACTCTAGCGCAGTGGAGAATGATTTCAACATTGTGCAAGGTTCTGCAACCCTTTGAACTTGCCACACATGAAGTCAGTTCAGACACTGCCAGCCTGAGTCAGGTCATTCCCCTCATCAGGCTTTTGCAGAAGAAGATGGAGAGATTGAAGGAGGAGCTAAAACAGAGCGATTCCGCTAGGCATGTGGGACTTGTGGATGGAGCCCTTAATTCGCTTAACCAGGATTCAGGGGTGGTCAATCTGTTGAAATCAGAGCACTACATTTTGGCCACCGTGCTCGATCCTAGATTTAAAACCTACGTTGGATATCTCTTTCCGGCAGACACAAGTCTGCAGAGGTTCAAAGACCTGCTGGTGAGAAAATTGTCAAGTCAAGCGGAACGAGTGTCAACAGCTCCTCCTTCACATTCTCCCGCAACTGGGGCTGCGAGGAAAAGGCTAAGAATTCCGAGCCCACCCGCTGGCAGTGATGCAGGGCAGTCTGGAGCAAGTGCTGACATCTGGTCCGGACTGAAGGACCTGCCAACGATTACTGACATGTCGTCTACTGTCACTGCATATGATTCTGTCACCATTGAAAGAATGGTGGAGGATTATATGAGTGACCGCATCCAAGTAGGCACATCAGATACGTCAGGTACGTATACTGGCAGGAAAAAGAGGCAATTTGGAGGCCCTTGCACAAACTGGCTTTATTTTACCTAAGTTGCCCCCCCTCCAGTGTGTACTCCGAAAGAGTGTTTAGTGTAGCCGCTCACCTTGTCAGCAATCGGCGTACGAGGTTACTTCCAGAAAATGTGGAGAAGATGATATTCATCAAAATGAATTATAATCAATTCCTCCGTGGAGACATTCACCAGCAATTGCCTCCAGAAAGTACACAGGGACCTGAGATGGTGGATTCCAGTGGGGACAAATTAATAATCTGTGAGGAGGGGGATGTACACAGTGAAAGGGGTAAGGAATCGGACGATGAGGAGGAGGTAGACATCTTGCCTCTGTAGAGCCAGTTTGTGCAAGGAGAGATTGACTGCTTCTTTTTTGGTGGGGGCCCAAACCAACCAGTTATTTCAGTCACAGTCGTGCGGCAGACCCTGTCGCTGAAATGATGGGTTTGTTAAAGTGTGCATGTCCTGTTTATACAACATAAGGGTGGGTGGGAGGGCCCAAGGACAATTCCATCTTGCACCTCTTTTTTTCTTGAATTTATCTTTGCATCATGTGCTGTTTGGGGACTATTTTTTAAATCTGCCATCCTGTCTGACACTGCAGTGCCACTCCTAGATGGGCCAGTTGTTTGTGTCGGCCACTTGGGTCGCTTAGCTTAACCATCCAGCGACCTTGGTGCACCTCTTTTTTTCTTTGCATCATGTGCTGTTTGGGGACTATTTTTTTATATCTGCCATCCTGTCTGACACTGCAGTGCCACTCCTAGATGGGCCAGGTGTTTGTGTCGGCCACTTGGGTCGCTTAGCTTAGCCACACAGCTACCTCATTGCACCTCTTTTTTCTTTGCATCATGTGCTGTTTGGGGACTATTTTTTTAATCTGCCATCCTGTCTGACACTGCAGTGACACTCCTAGATGGGCCAGGTGTTTGTGTCGGCCACTTGGGTCGCTTAGCTTAGTCACACAGCGACCTTGGTGCACCTCTTTTTTTCTTTGCATCATGTGCTGTTTGGGGACTATTTTTTGAAGTGCCATCCTGTCTGACACTGCAGTGCCACTCCTAGATGGGCCAGGTGTTTGTGTCGGCCACTTAAGTCGCTTAGCTTAGTCATTCAGCGACCTCGGTGCAAATTTTAGGACTAAAAATAATATTGTGAGGTGTGAGGTGTTCAAAATAGACTGGAAATGAGTGGAAATTATGGTTATTTAGGTTAATAATACTATGGGATCAAAATGACCCCCAAATTCTATGATTTAAGCTGTTTTTGAGTTTTTTTGTAAAAAAAACACCCGAATCCAAAACACACCCGAATCCGCCCAAAAAATTTCAGGAAGGTTTTGCCAAAACGCGTCCGAATCCAAAACACGGCCGCGGAACCGAATCCAAAACCAAAACACAAAACCCGAAAAATGTCCGGTGCACATCACTAGTAAATACCTTTATAAGTCACAATGCTTAGTATAACAGATGGTACAATAATTCATATATAATCGATGATATTGTGATTAAACATAAATGCCCTTATTTGCAATAGTAACATGCATATTGTGTGAACATCCTATGTATAGTGAAAATAAACACAAGATGAAAAAAAATAATGGTATTGCCGTGTGATGAATATCCTAAAGAAAAGTCTTGTGAGAAAAAGAGTATCTTTGTTCCAGATATATAAGAGAGTCAGTCTTTATCTGAAGGGATTTCCGTTCCCCTCAGTGTGAGTCTAAGCATTGTGCCCAGAGGCAGTTCTTTATCAATGATTGATCGTAGGTGGAGGTCGTGTTCTGGGAGGCCGGCGTCCCGGCCTGCCAGGTGCAACTTACCCTCACAATGTGATGTTTAGTTCTTTGTTCACTCTGTGGTGAGTGATGACGTGGCCGCTTGCGCTGTTTCTGCTGTATCCGTCCCCGGTGGTGCTCTTCAGCAGACAGAGCTGGAATCCTTCCTGGCTCTGCTTCTAGGCTGCCGGGTCCCGCCAGAGGCTGCACTGAACAACCGGAAGTTGCGTTGCTGCAAAGCTCCGCTTCTTCGTATGTCCTGTGCGGTCTCAATGGCCGCTCCACTCGCCGGCTGGCGAGGAGTCTTGTGGATGTAGTTTGCGGTGATGTGCTAGCAGGCTTGAGGTGTTTGCATGGATCTGTTTCCAATGCGTTTCGGATGCAAATGGCCTTCTTCAAGGATTCAGAGTGCTGTCCCATGGGGTTCTTTTATTGATCTTTCTGACCAATCGGATGTGGTGGGTGTGGTTCCAAATGGGTGATTGATGTTGTGGTGGGTGTGGTTCCAAATGGGTGATTGAATTTTTGTGATACGGCTGTATAATTCCCGTGATACTGGCATATAATTCCAGTGATACTGCCGTATAATTTCTGTGATATTCCCATATAATTTTTGTGATACGGATGTATAATTCCTGTGATACTGGCGTATAATTCTAATGATATTGCCGTATAATTCCAGTGAAACTGGTGTATAATTAGTGATACTGTCGTATAATTCCTGTGATATTGTCGTATAATTCCAGTGATATTGCCATATAATAAACGTGATACTGCCGTATAATTCCAGTGATACTGGTGTATAATTCTTGTGATATTGCATTATAATTCCAGTGATACTGCCGTATAATTCCTGTGATACTGCCGTATAATTTGTGATACTGGCATGTAATTCCTGTGAAATTGTCGTATAATTCCAGTGATATTGCCGTATAATTCCCGTGATACAGGCGTATAATTCCTGTGATAAAGTCGTATAATTCCAGTGATATTGTCGTATAATTCCCGTGATACTGCCATATAATTCCTGTGATACTGGTGCATAATTCCAGTGATATTGCCATATAATAAACGTGATACTGGCGTATAATTCCAGTGATACTTGTGTATAATTCCAGTGATAATGCATTATAATTCCAGTGATTTTGCCATATAAATTTGCCATGAATCCCGTGATACTTGCGTATAATTCCAGTGTTATTACCGTATAAATCCTGTGATACTGTCGTATAATTCCAGTGATATTGCCGTAAAATTGCAGTGATACTGGAGTATAATTCCAGCGCTACTGGAATTTAATTCCTGTGATATTGCCGTATAATTATAGTAATATTGATGTAAAATTCCTGTGATACTGGCGTATAATTCCAGTGAAACAGGCATATAATTCCAGTTATAATGTCGTATAATTCCTGTGATACTGGCGTATAATTCCAGTGATACTATTGTATAAATATCTGTGATACTGGCGTATAATTCCAGTGATATTACCGTATAATTCCTGTGATAATGCCGTATAATTCCAGCGATACTGATGTATAATTCCAGTGATAATGCCGTATAAATCCCGTGATACTGGTTTATAATTCCCGGGATACTGGCATATAATTCAGTGATTCTGGCGTTTAATTCCTGTGATATTGCCATATAATTCCAGTGATATTGCTGTATAATTCCTGTGAAACTGGCGTAAAATTCCAGTGATATTGCCGTATAATTCCAGTGATATTGCCATATAATTCCTGTGATACTGCCATATAATTCCAGTGATATTGTTGTATAATTCCGGTGATACTGCCGTATATTTTAGAGATATTGCCGTATAATTCCCAGGATACTGGCATATAATTCCGGTGATTGTGGCGTATAATTCCTGTGATATTGCCATATAATTCCAGAGATTTTGCCGTATATTTCTCGTGATACTAACATATAATTCCAGTGACGTTGCCGTATATTTCCCGTGATACTGGCATATAATTCTAATGATATTGCCATATAAATCCAGTGATACTGCCGTATAATTCATGATGCTGTCGTATAATTCCTGTGATATTGTCGTATAATTCCAATGATATTGTTGTATAATTCCATTGATACTGGCATATAATTCCTGTGATACTGGTGCATAATTCCAGTGATATTGCCATATAATAAACGTGATACTGGCGTATAACTCCAGTGATACTTGTGTATAATTCCTGTGATATTGCATTATAATTCCAGTGATATTGCCGTATAATTCCTGTGATAATGGCGTATAATTTGTGATACTGACGTATAATTCCTGTGATATTTTCGTATAATTCCAGTGATTTTGCCGTATAATTTCCGTGATACTGGCGTATAATTCCCGTGATACTGTCATATAATTCCTGTGATATTGTCGTATAATTCCAGTGATATTGCTGTATAATTCCAGTGATATTGGTGTATAATTCTTGTGATTCTGGCGTATAATTCCTGTGATACTGGCGCATAATTCTCGTGATACTGGCGTATAATTTAAGTAAAACTGGCGTATAATTCCCGTGATATCGTCGTAAAATTCCACTGATATTGCTGTATAATTCATGTGATACTGGCGTATTATTCCAGTGATACTGGCGTATCATTCCTGTGTTACTGGTGTATAATTCCAGTGATATTGCCGTATAATTCCAGTAATATTGCAGTATAATTCCTGTGATCTTGCCGTATAATACCAGTGATATTGCAGTATAATTCCCGTGATACTGCCATATAATTCCAATGTTATTGCCGTATAATTCCATTGATATTGCTGTAAAATTCCAGTGATACTGTTGTATATTCCAGTGATATTGCCATATAATTAATATGATTCTGGTGTATAATTTTAGTGATACTGGCGTATAATTTCTGTGACATTGCCATATAATTCCAGTGATATTGCTGTATAATTCCTGTGATACTGTCGATTATTCCTGTGATACTGGCATATAATTCCTGTGATACAGTTGTATAATTCCAGGGATATTGCCTTATAATTGCAGTGATACTGGAGTATAACTCCCGTGATATTGCCATATAAAAATATAAAAATAGTGATAATGCTGTAAAATTCCTGTGATATGGCTGTATAATTCCAGTGATACTGGCGTATAATTCCAGTTATACTGTCGTATAATACCTGTGATATTCCCGTATAATTTTTGTGATACGGCTGTATAATTCCCGTGATAATGGCGTATAATTCTAATGATATTGCCATATAATTCCAGTGAAACTGGCGTATAATTCGTGATACTGTCGTATAATTCCTGTGATATTGTCGTATAATTCCAGTGATATTGCCGTATAATTCCCGTGATACTGGCATATAAATCCTGTGATACTGGTGTATAATTCCAGTGATATTGCCATATAATAAACGTGATACTGGCATATAATTCCAGTGATACTGGTGTATAATTCCTGTGATATTGCATTATAATTCCAGTGATATTGCCATATAATTCCTGTGATACTGGCGTATAATTCGTGATACTGTCGTATAATTCCTGGGATATTGTCATATAATTCCAGTGATTTTGCCGTATAATTTTCGTGATACTGGCAGATGGGATACACCCAAGGATACTAAAAGAGCTAAAAGATGTGCTGGTGGCACCATTAACAGAATTATTTAACCAGTCACTAAATATAGGTGCCATTCCAGAGGACTGGAAAAGAGCAAATGTAGTTCTATTGTACAAAAGTGGAAGCAAGGAAGAAGCAAATAACTACAGACCAGTATGCCTTACATCAGTAGTAGGGAAAGTAATGGAAAAACTACTAAAAGAAAGAGTTGTGGAATATCTTAAATCAAACAACTTACAGGATCCAAAACAGCATGGATTTACTGGTGGGAGATCATGCCAAACAAATCTTATTAACTTTTTTGACTCTGTGATGAAAATAATAGATCAAGGGGGAGCTGTAGATGTAGCATATCTAGACTTTAGTAAGTCATTTGACACTGTCCCACATCGCAGACTGCTAAATAAACTTGAAAGTGTGGGGGTGGATTATAGAATAGTTAAATGGATAAGAACCTGGTTGCAGGATAGGAAACAGACAGTTGTAGTAAATGGAGTGCAATCTATGGAGGGAAATGTTACCAGTGGAGTACCCCAGGGATCTGTACTCGGACCAGTTCTCTATAATATCTTTGTTGGTGACATTGCAAATGGTATTGAAGGGAAAGTATGCCTTTTTGCAGATGATACAAAGATATGCAACAGGATAGACACACCAGGAGGGGTAAAACAAATGATTGATGACCTAGCTAGGCTTGAAAAATGGTCAAGAACATGGCAACTACAGTTTAATGCTAAAAAATGCAGAATCATGCACTTGGGTCTCAAAAACCCAAAGGCTAAATATAGTATCAAGGGTACTATAATGGAAACTACTGAGGAGGAAAGGGATTTAGGAGTCACTATTTCAAGTAGTGATGAGCGGGTTCGGATCCTCGGGAACCTGCCCGAACTTCACCTTTTTTTACACGGGTCCGAGCGACTCGGATCCTCCCGCCTTGCTCGGTTAACCCGAGCGCGCCCGAACGTCATCATCCCGCTGTCGGATTCTCGTGAGATTCGGATTCTATATAAGGAGCCGCGCGTCGCCGCCATTTTCACACGTGCATTGAGATTGATAGGGAGAGGACGTTGCTGGCGTCCTCTCCGTTATAGTAGAAAAAGACTGAGTATAAAGACTGAGTGACTTACTTATAATTGTGGGGAGGATTGGGGACGGGGAGCAGCTGTTAGGGAGTACAGTGCAGGGTTTTGATTATACCACCAGTGAGTTTAATCCTTTGTTTGTTTCTCTGCCTGAAAAAAAAACGCTCCACCATATCTGTGCTCACTCAGTGTGCTGCACTGCTGCATGATATATCTGTGCTGAGTGCACTGCTCACACTGCCTAATTGTGGGGACTGGGGAGCAGTTATAGCAGGAGTACAGTGCACAGTTTTGCTGACAGTGACCACCAGTCCAGTATACGTTTGTCTGCCTGAAAAACACTCCTGACTGTGGTGGCTTTTTTTTTCTTCATACTAGTTTAGCAGTCTGCTGACAGTGTCCACCAGGTCCGTTATTATTTATTATACAGTATATTATATTTATTTTATATATATCTAGCAGTACGGTATGCCACGGCTGTACCTACCTCTGTGTCGTCAGTGCACTCGTCGTCCATAAGTAATATAATACTATACTATCCATCCATCTACATTGTATACCTGTGGTGGCTTTTTTTTTCTTCATACTAGTTTAGCAGTCTGCTGACAGTGTCCACCAGGTCCGTTATACAGTATATTATATATATATAAGCTGTACGGTAGGCCACGGCTGTACCTACCTCTGTGTCGTCAGTGCACTCGTCGTCCATAAGTAATATAATACTATACTATCCATCCATCTACATTGTATACCTGTGGTGGCTTTTTTTTCTTCATACTAGTTTAGCAGTCTGCTGACAGTGTCCACCAGGTCCGTTATACAGTATATTATATATATATAAGCAGTACGGTAGGCCACGGCTGTACCTACCTCTGTGTCGTCAGTGCACTCGTCGTCCATAAGTAATATAATACTATACTATCCATCCATCTACATTGTATACCTGTGGTGGCTTTTTTTTTCTTCATACTAGTTTAGCAGTCTGCTGACAGTGTCCACCAGGTCCGTTATACAGTATATTATATATATATAAGCAGTACGGTAGGCCACGGCTGTACCTACCTCTGTGTCGTCAGTGCACTCGTCGTCCATAAGTAATATAATACTATACTATCCATCCATCTACATTGTATACCTGTGGTGGCTTTTTTTTTCTTCATACTAGTTTAGCAGTCTGCTGACAGTGTCCACCAGGTCCGTTATACAGTATATTATATATATAAGCAGTACGGTAGGCCACGGCTGTACCTACAGTACCTCTGTGTCGTCAGTGCACTCGTCGTCCATAAGTAATATAATACTATACTATCCATCCATCTACATTGTATACCTGTGGTGGTTAGCAGTCTGCTGACAGTGTCCACCAGGTCCGTTATACAGTATATTATATATATAAGCAGTACGGTAGGCCACGGCTGTACCTACCTCTGTGTCGTCAGTGCACTCGTCGTCCATAAGTAATATAATACTATACTATCCGTCCATCTACATTGTATACCTGTGGTGGCTTTTTTTTTCTTCATACTAGTTTAGCAGTCTGCTGACAGTGTCCACCAGGTCCGTTATACAGTATATTATATATATAAGCAGTACGGTAGGCCACGGCTGTACCTACCTCTGTGTCGTCAGTGCACTCGTCGTCCATAAGTAATATAATACTATACTATCCATCCATCTACATTGTATACCTGTGGTGGTTAGCAGTCTGCTGACAGTGTCCACCAGGTCCGTTATACAGTATATTATATATATAAGCAGTACGGTAGGCCACGGCTGTACCTACCTCTGTGTCGTCAGTGCACTCGTCGTCCATAAGTAATATAATACTATACTATCCATCCATCTACATTGTATACCTGTGGTGGGTTTTAGTTGTGCGCATTAAAATATGGAGAACAAAAATGTGGAGGTTAAAAAAATAGGGAAAGATCAAGATCCACTTCCACCTCGTGCTGAAGCTGCTGCCACTAGTCATGGCCGAGATGATGAAATGCCATCAACGTCGTCTGCCAAGGCCGATGCCCAATGTCATAGTACAGAGCATGTAAAATCCAAAACACAAAAGATCAGTAAAATGACCCAAAAATCAAAATTAAAAGCGTCTGAGGAGAAGCGTAAACTTGCCAATATGCCATTTACGACACGGAGTGGCAAGGAACGGCTGAGGCCCTGGCCTATGTTCATGGCTAGTGGTTCAGCTTCACATGAGTATGGAAGCACTCATCCTCTCGCTAGAAAAAAGAAAATACTTAAGCTGGCAAAAGCACAGCAAAGAACTGTGCGTTCTTCGAAATCACAAATCCCCAAGGAGAGTCCAATTGTGTCGGTTGCGATGCCTGACCTTCCCAACACTGGACGGGAAGAGCTTGCGCCTTCCAACATTTGCACGCCCCCTGCAAGTGCGCCTCTTTTTTTCTTTGCGTCATGTGCTGTTTGGGGAGTATTTTTTTGAAGGGCCATCCTGCCTGACTTTGCAGTGCCACTCCTAGATGGCCCAGGTGTTTGTGTCGGCCACTAGGGTCGCTTAGCTTAGTCACACAGCTACCTCATTGCGCCTCTTTTTTTCTTTGCGTCATGTGCTGTTTGGGGAGTATTTTTTTGAAGGGCCATCCTGCGTGACACTGCAGTGCCACTCCTAGATGGGCCAGGTGTTTGTGTCGGCCACTTGGGTCGCTTAGCTTAATCACACAGCTACCTCATTGCGCCTCTTTTTTTCTTTGCATCATGTGCTGTTTGGGGAGTATTTTTTTGAAGAGCCATCCTGCGTGACACTGCAGTGCCACTCCTAGATGGGCCAGGTGTTTGTGTCGGCCACTAGGGTCGCTTAGTTTAGCCATCCAGCGACCTCGGTGCAAATTTTAGGACTAAAAATAATATTGTGAGGTGTGAGGTGTTCAGAATAGACTGGGAATGAGTGTAAATTCTGGTTAATGAGGTTAATAATACTATGGGATCAAAATGACCCCCAAATTCTATGATTTAAGATGTTTTTTAGGGTTTTTTGAAAAAAACACCCGAATCCTAAACACAACTGAATCCGACAAAAAAAATTCGGTGAGGTTTTTCCAAAACGCGTTCGAACCCAAAACACGGCCGCGGAACCGAACCCAAAACCAAAACACAAAACCCGAAAAATTTCCGGTGCACATCACTAATTTCAAGTGACTTAAAGGCAGGAAAGCAATGCAACAAAGCAATGAGAAAGGCAAGTCAGGTGCTTGGTTGCATAGGGAGAGGAATCAGTAGCAGGAAAAGAGAAGTAATAATGCCACTCTATAGGTCATTGGTGCGGCCTCATCTGGAATACTGTGTCCAGTTCTGGAGACCATATCTCCAGAAGGATGTAAATACATTAGAGAGTGTACAAAGAAGGGCAACTAAAATGGTGCATGGTCTACATCACAAAACTTACCCGGAAAGGCTAAAAGATCTTAACATGTATAGTATGGAGGAGAGAAGGGAAAGGGGAGACATGATAGAAACTTTCAAATATACCAAAGGTTTTAACAAAGTTCAGGAGGGAAACATTTTTCAAAGGAAGAGAAGTATTAGAACTCGAGGACATACACTGAAACTGGAGGGAGGCAGGTTCAGGGGAAATTTAAGGAAAAATTATTTCACAGAAAGGGTAGTGGATAAGTGGAATAGCCTCCATTCAGAGGTGGTGGAGGCAAAGACTGTAGAGCAATTTAAACATGCTTGGGATAGGCATATGAATATCCTTACAAAGAATTAAGGTTCCAAAAGGGTTGCGATTACCTAAAGGATAAAAAAAATGGGCAGACTAGATGGGCCAAGTGGTTTTTATCTGCCGTCAAATTCTCTGTTTCTATGTTTCTATAATTCCTGTGCTACTGGTGTATAATTCCAGTGATATTGCCATATAATAAACGTGATACTGGCATATAATTCCAGTGATATTGCCGTATAATTCCTGTGATACAGGCGTAAAGTTCGTGATACTGTCGTATAATTCCTGTGATATTGTCGTATAATTCCAGTGATATTGCCATTTAATTCCTGTGATACTGGCATATAATTCCAGTGATACTGGTGTATAATTTCTGTGATATTCCCGGATGATTTTTGTGATACGGATGTATAATTCCCGTGATACTGGTGTATAATTCTAATGATATTGCAGTATAATTCCCGTGATACTGGCATATAATTCGTGATACTGTATTATAATTCCTGTGATATTGTCATATAATTCCAGTGATATTGCCGTATAATTCCCGTGATACTGGCATATAATTCCTGTGATACTGGTGTATAATTCCAGTGATATTGACATATAATAAACGTGATACTGACATATAATTCCAGTGATACTGGTGTATAATTCCTGTGATATTGCATTATAATTCCAGTGATATTGCCATATAATTCCGGTTATACTGGCGTACAATTAGTGATACTAACGTATAAATCCCGTGATACTGGCAAATAATTCCAGTGATATTACTGTATAAATCCTGTTATACTGCCGTATAATTCCAGTGATATTGCCGTATAATTGCAGTGATACTGGAGTATAATTCCAGTGATACTGGAATATAATTCCTGTGATATTGTTGTATAATTATAGTAATACTAATGTAAAATTCCTGTGATACTGGCGTATAATTCCAGTGAAACTGGCATATAATTCCAGTTATAATGTTGTATAATTCCTTTGATATTGCCGTATAATTCCTGTGATAAAGCTGTATAATTCCAGTGTTATTGCTGTATAATTCCTGTGATACTGGCGTATAATTCCAGTGATACTATTGTATACAAATTCGTGATACTGGCGTATAATTTCGGAGATATTACCGTATAATTCCTGTGATATTGGCGTATAATTCCCGCGATACTGATGTATAATTCCAGTGATAATGCCGTATAATTCCCATGATACTGGCGTATAATTCAGGGATACTGGCATATAATTCAGTGATTCTGGCGTTTAATTCCTGTGATATTGCCATATAATTCCAGTAATATTGCTGTATAATTCCTGTGAACCAGGCGTATAATTCCAGTGATATTGCTGTATATTTCCTGTGATGCTGGCGTATAATTCCAGAGATACTGGTGTATAATTCCAGTGATTCTGCCAAATAATTTCAGTGATACTGGCGTATATTTCTCGTGATATTACCGTATAATTATAGTGATATTCACGTATAATTCCAGTGATATTGCTGTATAATTCCTGTGAAACTGGCACAAAATTCCAGTGATAGTGCCCTATAATTCCCGTGATACTGCCATATAATTCCAGTGATATTGCTGTATAATTCAGGTGATACTGCTGTATATTTTAGAGATATTGCCGTATAATTCCCAGGATACTGGCATATAATTCCAGTGATTGTGGCGTATAATTCCTGTGATATTGCCATATAATTCAAGAGATTTTTCTGTATATTTATCGTGATACTAACATATAATTCCAGTGATATTGCCGTATAATTCCTGTGATACTGGCGTATAATTCGTGATACTGGCGTATAATTCCTGTGATATTGTCGTATAATTCCAGTGATATTGCCGTATAATTCCCGTGATACTGGCGTATAATTCGTGATACTGGCGTATAATTCCTGTGATATTGTGGTATAATTCCAGTGATATTGCCGTTTAATTCCAGTGATACTGGCATATAATTCCAGTGATATTGCCGTATAATTCCAGTGATATTGCTGTATAATTCCAGTGATATTGCTGTATAATTCCAGTGATATTGCTGTATAATTCTTGTGATTCTGGCATATAATTCCTGTGATACTGTGGTATAATTCCCGTGATACTGGCGTATAATTTAAGTAAAACTGGCGTATAATTCCAGTGATATTGTCGTAAAATTCCAGTGATATTGCTGTATAATTCATGTGATACTGGCGTATTATTCCAGTGATACTGGCGTATAATTCCTATGTTACTGGTGTATAATTCCAGTGATATTGCCGTATAATTCCAGTAATATTGCTGTATAATTCCTGTGATCTTGCCATATAATACCAATGATATTGCAGTATAATTCCCGTGATACTGGCATATAATTCCAATGTTATTGCCGTATAATTCCATTGATATTGCTGTCAAATTCCAGTGGTACTGTCGTATATTCCAGTGATATTGCCGTATAATTCATATGATTCTGGTGTATAATTCCAGTGATACTGGCGTATAATTTCTGTGACATTGCCATATAATTCCAGTAATATTGCTGTATAATTCCTGTGATACTGTCGATTATTCCTGTGATACTGCCGTATAATTCCAGGGATATTGCCTTATAATTGCAGTGATACTGGAGTATAATTCCAGTGATACTGGAGTATAACTCCCGTGATATTGCCATATAATTATAGTGATAATGCTGTAAAATTCCGGTGATACCGGAGTATAATTCCAGTGATACTGGCGTATAATTCCAGTTATACTGTCGTATAATTCCTGTGATAATCCCTTATAATTTTTGTGATACGGATGCATAATTCCCGCGATACTGATGTATAATTCCAGTGATAATGCCGTATAATTCCCATGATACTGGCGTATAATTCAGGGATACTGGCATATAATTCAGTGATTCTGGCATTTAATTCCTGTGATATTGCCATATAATTCCATTAATATTGCTGTATAATTCCTGTGAACCAGTCGTATAATTCCAGTGATATTGCTGTATATTTCCCGTGATGCTGGCATATAATTCCAGAGATACTGGTGTATAATTCCAGTGATTCTGCCAAATAATTCCAGTGATACTGGCGTATATTTATCGTGATATTGCCGTATAATTATAGTGATATTCACGTATAATTCCAGTGATATTGCTGTATAATTCCTGTGAAACTGGCGTAAAATTCCAGTGATAGTGCCGTATAATTCCAGTGATATTGCCGTATAATTCCCGTGATACTGCCATATAATTCCAGTGATATTGCTGTATAATTCCGGTGATACTGCTGTATATTTTAGAGATATTGCCGTATAATTCCCAGGATACTGGCATATAATTCCAGTGATTGTGGCGTATAATTCCTGTGATATTGCCATATAATTCAAGAGATTTTTCCATATATTTATCGTGATACTAACATATAATTCCAGTGATATTGCCGTATAATTCCTGTGATACTGGCGTATAATTCCAGTGATACTGGAGTATAACTCCCGTGATATTGCCATATAATTATAGTGATAATGCTGTAAAATTCCTGTGATACCGGAGTATAATTCCAGTGATACTGGCGTATAATTCCAGTTATACTGTCGTATAATTCCTGTGATAATCCCTTATAATTTTTGTGATACGGATGTATAATTCCCGTGATACTGGCGTATAATTCTAATGATATTGCCGTATAATTCCAGTGATACTGGCGTATAGTTCGTGATACTGTCGTATAATTCCTGTGATATTGTCGTATAATTCCAGTGATCTTGCCGTATAATTCCCTTGATACTGCCATATAATTCCTGTGATACTGGTGTATAATTCCAGTGATACTGCCATATAATAAACGTGATACTGGCATATAATTCCAGTGATACTGGTGTATAATTCCTGTGATATTGCATTATAATTCCAGTGATATTGCCGTATAATTCATGTGATACTGGCGTATAATTTGTGATACTGGCGTATAATTCTTGTGATATTGTCGTATAATTCCAGTGATATTGCTGTATAATTACCGCGATTCTGGCGTATAATTCGTGATACTGGCATATAATTCCTGTGATATAGTCGTATAATTCCAGTGATAATGCCGTTTAATTCCGTGATACTGGCATATAATTCCAGTGATACTGGTGTATAATTCCTGTGATATTGCATTATAATTCCAGTGATATTGCCATATAATTCCTGTGATACTAACGTATAAATCCTGTGATAATGGCGTATAATTCCAGTGATATTGCATTATAATTCCAGTGATATTGCCATATAATTCCTGTGATACTAACGTATAAATCCTGTGATAATGGCGTATAATTCCAGTGATATTACCGTATAATTCCAGTGATATTACCGTATAATTCCTGTGATACTGACGTATAATACCTGTGATATTGCCGTATAATTATAGTAATATTGATGTAAAATTCCTGTGCTACTGGCGTATAATTTAGGTGAAATAGGCATATAATTCCAGATATAATGTTGTATAATTCCTGTGATATTGCCGTATAATTTCTGTGATAATGTCGTATAATTCCAGTGATATTGCCGTATAATTCCTGTGATACTGGCGTATAATTCCAGTGATATTACCATATAATTCCAGTGATAATGCTGTATAATTCCCGTAATACTGGCGTATTATTCCCGGGATACTGGCATATAATACAGTGATTCTGGCGTTTAATTCCTGTGATATTGCCATATAATTCCAGTAATATTGCTGTATAATTCCTGTGTACTAGGCGTATATTTCCAGTGATATTGCTGTATATTTCCCGTGATGCTGGCATATAATTCCAGAGATACTGGTGTATAATTCCAGTGATTCTGCCATATAATTCCAGTGATACTGGCGTATATATCTCGTGATATTGCCGTATAATTATAGTGATATTCACGTATAATTCCAGTGATATTGCTGTATAATTCCTGTGAAACTGGCGTAAAATTCCAGTGAAATTGCCGTATAATTCCAGTGATATTGCCGTATAATTCCTGTGATGCTGGCATATAATTCCAGTGCTATTGCTGTATAATTCCGGTGATACTGCCGTATATTTTAGAGATATTGCCGTATAATTCCCAGGATACTGGCATATAATTCCAGTGATTGTGGCGTATAATTCCTGTGATATTGCCATATAATTCCAGAGATTTTGCTGTATATTTATCGTGATACTAACATATAATTCCAGTGATATTGCAGTATAATTCCTGTGATACTGGCGTATAATTCGTGATACTGGCATATAATTCCTGTGATATTGTCGTATAATTCCAGTGATATTGCCGTATAATTCCCGTGATACTGGCGTATAATTTGTGATACTGGCGTATAATTCCTGTGATATTGTGGTATAATTCCAGTGATATTGCCGTTTAATGCCAGTGATACTGTCATATAATTCCAGTGATATTGCCGTATAATTCCAGTGATATTGCTGTATAATTCCAGTGATATTGCTGTATAATTCCAGTGATATTGGTGTATAATTCTTGGAATTCTGGCATATAATTCCTGTGATACTGTGGTATAATTCCCGTGATACTGGCGTATAATTTAAGTAAAACTGGCGTATAATTCCCGTGATATTGTCGTAAAATTCCAGTGATATTGCTGTATAATTCATGTGATACTGGCGTATTATTCCAGTGATACTGGTGTATAATTCCTGTGTTACTGGTGTATAATTCCAGTGATATTGCCGTATAATACCAGTGATATTGCAGTATAATTCCCATGATACTGGCATATAATTCCAATGTTATTGCCGTATAATTCCATTGATATTGCTCTAAAATTCCAGTGGTACTGTTGTATATTCCAGTGATATTGCCGTATAATTCATATGATTCTGGTGTATAATTCCAGTGATACTGGCGTATAATTTCTGTGACATTGCCATATAATTCCAGAGATATTGCTGAATAATTCCTGTGATACTGTCGATTATTCCTGTGATACTGCCGTATAATTGCAGTGATACTGGAGTATAATTCCAGTGATACTGGAGTATAACTCCCGTGATATTGCCATATAATTATAGTGATAATGCTGTAAAATTCCTGTGATACCGGCGTATAATTCCAGTGATACTGGCGTATAATTCCAGTTATACTGTCGTATAATTCCTGTGATAATCCCTTATAATTTTTGTGATACGGATGTATAATTCCCGTGATACTGGCGTATAATTCTAATGATATTGCCGTATAATTCCAGTGATACTGACGTATAATTTCTGTGACATTGCCATATAATTCCAGTAATATTGCTGTATAATTCCTGTGATACTGTCGATTATTCCTGTGATACTGCCGTATAATTCCAGGGATATTGCCTTATAATTGCAGTGATACTGGAGTATAATTCCAGTGATACTGGAGTATAACTCCTGTAATATTGCCATATAAAAATAGTGATAATGCTGTAAAATTCCTGTGATACGGCTGTATAATTCCAGTGATCTTGCCGTATAATTCCCTTGATACTGGCATATAATTCCTGTGATACTGGTTTATAATTCCAGTGATATTGCCATATAATAAACGTGATACTGGCATATAATTCCAGTGATACTGGTGTATAATTCCTGTGATATTGCATTATAATTCCAGTGATATTGCCGTATAATTCATGTGATACTGGCATATAATTCGTGATACTGGCGTATAATTCTTGTGATATTGTCGTATAATTCCAGTGATACTGCCATATAATTCCAAAGTTATTGCCATATAATTCCATTGATATTGCTGTAAAATTCCAGTGATACTGTTGTATATTCCAGTGATATTGCCATATAATTAATATGATTCTGGTGTATAATTTTAGTGATACTAGCGTATAATTTCTGTGACATTGCCATATAATTCCAGTGATATTGCTGTATAATTCCTGTGATACTGTCGATTATTCCTGTGATACTGGCATATAATTCCTGTGATACTGTTGTATAATTCCAGGGATATTGCCTTATAATTGCAGTGATACTGGAGTACAACTCCCGTGATATTGCCATATAAAAATAGTGATAATGCTGTAAAATTCCTGTGATACGGCTGTATAATTCCAGTGATACATGCCGTATAATTCCAGTTATACTGTCGTATAATTCCTGTGATATTCCCGTATAATTTTTGTGATACGGCTGTATAATTCCCGTGATAGTGGCATATAATTCCAGGTATACTGGCGTATAATTTCCGTGATATTCCCGTATAATTTTTGTGATACGGATGTATAATTCCCGTGATAATGGCGTATAATTCTAATGATATTGCCATATAATTCCAGTGAAACTGGCGTATAATTCGTGATACTGTCGTATAATTCCTGTGATATTGTCGTATAATTCCAGTCATATTGCCGTATAATTCCCGTGATACTGGCATAAAAATCCTGTGATACTGGTGTATAATTCCAGTGATATTGCCATATAATAAACGTGATACTGGCATATAATTCCAGTGATACTGGTGTATAATTCCTGTGATAATGCATTATAATTCCAGTGACATTGCCATATAATTCCTGTGATACTTGCGTATAATTCGTGATACTGTCGTATAATTCCTGTGATATTGTTGTATAATTCCAGTGATTTTGCCGTATAATTTTCGTTATACTGGCAGATGGGATACACCCAAGGATACTAAAAGAGCTAAAAGATGTGCTGGTGGCACCATTAACAGAATTATTTAACCAGTCACTAAATACAGGTGCCATTCCAGAGGACTGGAAAAGAGCAAATGTAGTTCTATTGTACAAAAGTGGAAGCAAGGAAGAAGCAAGTAACTACAGACCAGTAAGACTTACATCAGTAGTAGGGAAAGTAATGGAAAAACTACTAAAAGAAAGAGTTGTGGAATATCTTAAATCAAACAACTTACAGGATCCAAAACAGCATGGATTTACTGGTGGGAGATCATGCCAAACAAATCTTATTAACTTTTTTGACTCTGTGATGAAAATAATAGATCAAGGGGGAGCTGTAGATGTAGCATATCTAGACTTTTGTAAGGCATTTGACACTATCCCACATCGCAGACTGCTAAATAAACTTGAAAGTGTGGGGGTGGATTATAGAATAGTTAAATGGATAAGAACCCGGTTGCAGGATAGGAAACAGACAGTTGTAGTAAATGGAGTGCAATCTATGGAGGGAAATGTTACTAGTGGAGTACCCCAGGGAACTGTACTCGGACCAGTTCTCTTTAATATCTTTGTTGGTGACATTGCAAATGGTAATGAAGAGAAAGTATGCCTTTTTGCAGATGATGCAAAGATATGCAACAGGATAGACACACCAGGAGGGGTAAAACAAATGATTGATGACCTAGCTAGGCTTGAAAAATGGTCAAGAACATGGCAACTACAGTTTAATGCTAAAAAATGCAGAATCATGCACTTGGGTCTCAAAAACCCAAAGGCTAAATATAGTATCAAGGGTACTATAATGGAAACTACTGAGGAGGGAAGGGATTTAGGAGTCACTATTTCAAGTGACTTAAAGGCAGGAAAGCAATGCAACAAAGCAATGAGAAAGGCAAGTAAGGTGCTTGGTTGCATAGGGAGAGGAATCAGTAGCAGGAAAAGAGAAGTAATAATGCCACTCTATAGGTCACTGGTGCGGCCTCATCTGGAATACTGTGTCCAGTTCTGGAGACCATATCTCCAGAAGGTTATAAATACATTAGAGAGTGTACAAAGAAGGGCAACTAAAATGGTGCATGGCCTACATCACAAAACTTACCCGGAAAGGCCAAAAGATCTTAACATGTATAGTATGGATGAGAGAAGGGAAAGGGGAGACATGATAGAAACTTTCAAATATACCAAAGGTTTTAACTAAGTTCAGGAGGGAAACATTTTTCAAAGGAAGAGAAGTATTAGAACTCGAGGACATACACTGAAATTGGAGGGAGGCAGGTTCAGGGGAAATTCAAGGAAAAAATATTTCACAGAAAGGGTAGTGGATAAGTGGAATAGCCTCCCATCAGAGGTGGTAGAGGGTAAGACTGTAGAGCAATTTAAACATGCTTGGGATAGGCATATGAATATCCTTACAAAGAATTAAGGTTCCAAAAGGGTTGCGATTACCTAAAGGATAAAAAAAATGGGCAGACTAGATGGGCCAAGTGGTTCTTATCTGCCGTCAAATTCTATGTTTCTATGTTTCTATAATTCCTATGATACTGGTGTATAATTCCAGTGATATTGCCATATAATTCCAGTGATATTGCCGTATAATTCCCGTGATACTGGCATATAATTCCTGTGATACTGGTGTATAATTCCAGTGATATTGTCATATAATAAACGTGATACTGGCGTATAATTCCAGTGATACTGGTGTATAATTCCTGTGATATTGCATTATAATTCCAGTGATATTGCCATATAATTCCTGTTATACTGGCATACAATTACAGTGATACTAACGTATAAATCCCGTGATACTGGCAAATAATTCCAGTGATATTACTGTATAAATCCTGTGATACTGCCGTATAATTTCAGTGATATTGCCGTATAATTGCAGTGATACTGGAATATAATTCCAGTGATACTGGAATATAATTCCTGTGATATTGCCGTATTATTATAGTAATACTAATGTAAAATTCCTGTGATACTGGCGTATAATTCCAGTGAAACTGCCATATAATTCCAGTTATAATGTTGTATAATTCCAGTGTTATTGCTGTATAATTCCTGTGATACTGGCGTATATTTTCAGTGATACTAGTGTATAAAAATTTGTGATACTGGCGTATAATTTCGGAGATATTACCGTATAATTCCTGTGATATTGGCGTATAATTCCTGCGATACTGATGTATAATTCCAGTGATAATGCCGTATAATTCCTGTGATACTGGCGTATAATTCAGGGATACTGGCATATAATTCAGTGATTCTGGCGTTTAATTCCTGTGATATTGCCATATAATTCCAGTAATATTGCTGTATAATTCCTGTGAACCAGGCGTATAATTCCAGTGATATTGCTGTATATTTCCTGTGATGCTGGCGTATAATTCCAGAGATACTGGTGTATAATTCCAGTGATTCTGCCAAATAATTCCAGTTTTACTGGCGTATATTTCTCGTGATATTGCCGTATAATTATAGTGATATTCACGTATAATTCCAGTGATATTGCTGTATAATTCCTGTGATACTGTCGATTATTCCTGTGATACTGGTGTATAATTCCTGTGATACTGTCGTATAATTCCAGGGATATTGCCTTATAATTGCAGTGATACTGGAGTATAATTCCAGTGATACTGGAGTATAACTCCCGTGATATTGCCATATAAAAATAGTGATAATGCTGTAAAATTCCTGTGATACGGCTGTATAATTCCAGTGATACTGGCGTATAATTCCAGTTATACTGTCGTATAATTTCTGTGATATTCCCGTATAATTTTTGTGATATGGCTGTATAATTCCCGTGATACTGGCATATAATTCAAGGGATACTGGCGTAAAATTTCTGTGATATTCCCGTATAATTTTTGTGATACGGATGTATAATTCCCGTGATAATGGCGTATAATTCTAATGATATTGCCATATAATTCCAGTGAAACTGGCGTATAATTCGTGATACTGTCGTATAATTCCTGTGATATTGTCGTATAATTCCAGTGATATTGCCGTATAATTCCCGTGATACTGGCATATAAATCCTGTGATACTGGTGTATAATTCCAGTGATATTGCCATATAATAAACGTGATACTGGCATATAATTCCAGTGATACTGGTGTATAATTCCTGTGATATTGCATTATAATTCCAGTGATATTGCCATATAATTCCTGTGATACTGGCGTATAATTCGTGATACTGTCGTATAATTCCTGTGATATTGTCGTATAATTCCAGTGATTTTGCCGTATAATTTTCGTGATACTGGCAGATGGGATACACCCAAGGATACTAAAAGAGCTAAAAGATGTGCTGGTGGCACCATTAACAGAATTATTTAACCAGTCACTAAATATAGGTGCCATTCCAGAGGACTGGAAAAGAGCAAATGTAGTTCCATTGTACAAAAGTGGAAGCAAGGAAGAAGCAAATAACTACAGTCCAGTATGCCTTACATCAGTAGTAGGGAAAGTAATGGAAAAACTACTAAAAGAAAGAGTTGTGGAATATCTTAAATCAAACAACTTACAGGATCCAAAACAGCATGGATTTACTGGTGGGAGATCATGCCAAACAAATCTTATTAACTTTTTTGACTCTGCGATGAAAATAATAGATCAAGGGGGAGCTGTAGATGTAGCATATCTAGACTTTAGTAAGTCATTTGACACTGTCCCACATCGCAGACTGCTAAATAAACTTGAAAGTGTGGGGGTGGATTATAGAATAGTTAAATGGATAAGAACCTGGTTGCTGGATAGGAAACAGACAGTTGTAGTAAATGGAGTGCAATCTATGGAGGGAAATGTTACCAGTGGAGTACCCCAGGGATCTGTACTCGGACCAGTTCTCTATAATATCTTTGTTGGTGACATTGCAAATGGTATTGAAGGGAAAGTATGCCTTTTTGCAGATGATACAAAGATATGCAACAGGATAGACACACCAGGAGGGGTAAAACAAATGATTGATGACCTAGCTAGGCTTGAAAAATGGTCAAGAACATGGCAACTACAGTTTAATGCTAGAAAATGCAGAATCATGCACTTGGGTCTCAAAAACCCAAAGGCTAAATATAGTATCAAGGGTACTATAATGGAAACTACTGAGGAGGAAAGGGATTTAGGAGTCACTATTTCAAGTAGTGATGAGCGGGTTCGGATCCTCGGGATCCGAACCCGCCCGAACTTCACCTTTTTTTACATGGGTCCGAGCGACTCGGATCCTCCCGCCTTGCTCGGTTAACCCGAGCGCGCCCGAACGTCATCATCCCGCTGTCGGATTCTCGCGAGATTCGGATTCTATATAAGGATCCGCGCGTCGCCGCCATTTTCACACGTGCATTGAGATTGATAGGGAGAGGACGTTGCTGGCGTCCTCTCTCTCCGTTATAGTAGAAAAAGACTGAGTATAAAGACTGAGTGACTTACTTATAATTGTGGGGAGGATTGGGGACGGGGAGCAGCTGTTAGGGAGTACAGTGCAGGGTTTTGATTATACCACCAGTGAGTTTAATCCTTTGTTTGTTTCTCTGCCTGAAAAAAAAACGCTCCACCATATCTGTGCTCACTCAGTGTGCTGCACTGCTGCATGATATATCTGTGCTGAGTGCACTGCTCACACTGCCTAATTGTGGGGACTGGGGAGCAGTTATAGCAGGAGTACAGTGCACAGTTTTGCTGACAGTGACCACCAGTCCAGTATACGTTTGTCTGCCTGAAAAACATTCCTGACTTTCTTCATACTAGTTTAGCAGTCTGCTGACAGTGTCCACCAGGTCCGTTATTATTTATTATACAGTATATTATATTTATTTTATATATATCTAGCAGTACGGTAGGCCACGGCTGTACCTACCTCTGTGTCGTCAGTGCATTCGTCGTCCATAAGTAATATAATACTATACTATCCATCCATCTACATTGTATACCTGTGGTGGCTTTTTTTTTCTTCATACTAGTTTAGCAGTCTGCTGACAGTGTCCACCAGGTCCGTTATACAGTATATTATATATATATAAGCAGTACGGTAGGCCACGGCTGTACCTACCTCTGTGTCGTCAGTGCACTCGTCGTCCATAAGTAATATAATACTATACTATCCATCCATCTACATTGTATACCTGTGGTGGCTTTTTTTTCTTCATACTAGTTTAGCAGTCTGCTGACAGTGTCCACCAGGTCCGTTATACAGTATATTATATATATAAGCAGTACGGTAGGCCACGGCTGTACCTACCTCTATGTCGTCAGTGCACTCGTCGTCCATAAGTAATATAATACTATACTATCCATCCATCTACATTGTATACCTGTGGTGGCTTTTTTTCTTCATACTAGTTTAGCAGTCTGCTGACAGTGTCCACCAGGTCCGTTATACAGTATATTATATATATAAGCAGTACGGTAGGCCACGGCTGTACCTACCTCTGTGTCGTCAGTGCACTCGTCGTCCATAAGTAATATAATACTATACTATCCATCCATCTACATTGTATACCTGTGGTGGCTTTTTTTCTTCATACTAGTTTAGCAGTCTGCTGACAGTGTCCACCAGGTCCGTTATACAGTATATTATATATATAAGCAGTACGGTAGGCCACGGCTGTACCTACCTCTGTGTCGTCAGTGCACTCGTCGTCCATAAGTAATATAATACTATACTATCCATCCATCTACATTGTATACCTGTGGTGGCTTTTTTTTTCTTTATACTAGTTTAGCAGTCTGCTGACAGTGTCCACCAGGTCCGTTATATAGTATATTATATATATAAGCAGTACGGTAGGCCACGGCTGTACCTACCTCTGTGTCGTCAGTGCACTCGTCGTCCATAAGTAATATAATACTATACTATCCATCCATCTACATTGTATACCTGTGGTGGCTTTTAGTTGTGCACATTAAAATATGAAGAACAAAAATGTGGAGGTTAAAAAAATAGGGAAAGATCAAGATCCACTTCCACCTCGTGCTGAAGCTGCTGCCACTAGTCATGGCCGAGATGATGAAATGCCATCAACGTCGTCTGCCAAGGCCGATGCCCAATGTCATAGTACAGAGCATGTAAAATCCAAAACACAAAAGATCAGTAAAATGACCCAAAAATCAAAATTAAAAGCGTCTGAGGAGAAGCGTAAACTTGCCAATATGCCATTTACGACACGGAGTGGCAAGGAACGGCTGAGGCCCTGGCCTATGTTCATGGCTAGTGGTTCAGCTTCACATGAGTATGGAAGCACTCATCATCTCGCTAGAAAAAAGAAAATACTTAAGCTGGCAAAAGCACAGCAAAGAACTGTGCATTCTTCGAAATCACAAATCCCCAAGGAGAGTCCAATTGTGTCGGTTGCGATGCCTGACCTTCCCAACACTGGACGGGAAGAGCTTGCGCCTTCCACCATTTGCACGCCCCCTGCAAGTGCGCCTCTTTTTTTCTTTGCGTCATGTGCTGTTTGGGGAGTATTTTTTTGAAGAGCCATCCTGCCTGACACTGCAGTGCCACTCCTAGATGGGCCAGGTGTTTGTGTCGGCCACTAGGGTCGCTGAGCTTAGTCACACAGCTACCTCATTGCGCCTCTTTTTTTCTTTGCGTCATGTGCTGTTTGGGGAGTATTTTTTTGAAGGGCCATCCTGCGTGACACTGCAGTGCCACTCCTAGATGGGCCAGGTGTTTGTGTCGGCCACTTGGGTCGCTTAGCTTAGTCACACAGCTACCTCATTGCGCCTCTTTTTTTCTTTGCGTCATGTGCTGTTTGGGGAGTATTTTTTTGAAGGGTCATCCTGCGTGACACTGCAGTGCCACTCCTAGATGTGCCAGGTGTTTGTGTCGGCCACTTGGGTCGCTTAGCTTAGTCACACAGCTACCTCATTGCGCCTCTTTTTTTCTTTGCGTCATTTGCTGTTTGGGGAGTATTTTTTTGAAGGGCCATCCTGCGTGACACTGCAGTGCCACTCCTAGATGGGCCAGGTGTTTGTGTCGGCCACTAGGGTCGCTTAGCTTAGCCATCCATCGACCTCGGTGCAAATTTTAGGACTAAAAATAATATTGTGAGGTGTTCAGAATAGACTGGAAATGAGTGTAAATTCTGGTTAATGAGGTTAATAATACTATGGGATCAAAATGACCCCCAAATTCTATGATTTAAGATGTTTTTTAGGGTTTTTTGAAAAAAAACACCCGAATCCTAAACACAACCGAATCCGACAAAAAAAAATTTGGTGAGGTTTTTCCAAAACGCGTTCGAACCCAAAACACGGCCGCGGAACCGCACCCAAAACCAAAACACAAAACCCGAAAAATTTCCGGTGCACATCACTAATTTCAAGTGACTTAAAGGCAGGAAAGCAATGCAACAAAGCAATGAGAAAGGCAAGTCAGGTGCTTGGTTGCATAGGGAGAGGAATCAGTAGCAGGAAAAGAGAAGTAATAATGCCACTCTATAGGTCATTGGTGCGGCCTCATCTGGAATACTGTGTCCAGTTCTGGAGACCATATCTCCAGAAGGATATAAATACATTAGAGAGTGTACAAAGAAGGGCAACTAAAATGGTGCATGGTCTACATCACAAAACTTACCCGGAAAGGCTAAAAGATCTTAACATGTATAGTATGGAGGAGAGAAGGGAAAGGGGAGACATGATAGAAACCTTCAAATATACCAAAGGTTTTAACAAAGTTCAGGAGGGAAACATTTTTCAAAGGAAGAGAAGTATTAGAACTCGAGGACATACACTGAAACTGGAGGGAGGCAAGTTCAGGGGAAATTTAAGGAAAATTATTTCACAGAAAGGGTAGTGGATAAGTGGAATAGCCTCCATTCCAGTGGCGGAACAAGCAAGCGGTGGGCCCAGGTGCGACAAAATGCTTTGGGCCCCCCCCCCCCCCATCCAAGTCCACCCCAGGGGCAGTGCGCGCAGTAGGCGCGCACAAAAATACATAGTGGCGTGGCTTCGTGGGGAAGGGGTGTGGCCACAAAATAACACCAACACAGTAGTCTCCATTATTCAAATTACGCCGCACAGTAGCACCACTACACCAGGTAGAGACCCTTTTACACCTTACAGCGAACAGATTCCTCTTTTTACACATTACAGCAGACAGCGTGTTCTTTTTACACATAACGGCAGACAGCGTACCCTTTTTACACATAACGGCAGACCGCGTGCCCTTGTTACACATTACGGCAGACAGCGTGCCCTTGTTACACATTACGGCAGACAGCGTGCCCATTTTTACACATTACGGCAGGCAGATTCCTCCTTTTTACACATAGCAGCAGGCAGATTCCCCATTTTTACACATAGCGTCAGGCAGTCCCCCTTTTTTACACATTACAGCAGGCAGATTCCCCATTTTTACACATAGCGTCGGGCAGATTACCCTTTTTACACATAACGGCAGACCGCGTGCCCTTGTTACACATTACGGCAGACAGCGTGCCCTTTTTACACATTACGGCAGACAGCGTGCCCTTGTTACACATTACGGCAGACCGCGTGCCCTTGTTACACATTACGGCAGACAGCGTGCCCTTTTTACACATTACGGCAGACAGCGTGCCCTTGTTACACATTACGGCAGACAGCGTGCCCATTTTTACACATTACGGCAGGCAGATTCCCCTTTTTACACATAGCGGCAGGCAGTCCCCCATTTTTACACATTGCGTCGGGCAGATTACCCCTTTTTACACATAGCAGCAGGCAGATTCCCCATTTTTACACATAGTGTCAGGCAGTCCCCCTTTTTTACACATTACGGCAGGCAGATTCCCCTTTTTACACATAGCGGCAGGCAGTCCCCCATTTTTACACATTGCGTCGGGCAGATTACCCCTTTTTACACATAGCGGCAGGCAGTCCCCCATTTTTACACATTGCGGCAGGCTGATTCCCCCTTTTTACACATAGTGGCAGCCAGTCCCCCTTTTTACACATTGCGGCAGGCAGTCCCCCCTTTTTACACATAGCGGCAGGCAGTCCCCCATTTTTACACATTGCGGCAGGCTGATTCCCCCTTTTTACACATAGTGGCAGCCAGTCCCCCTTTTTACACATTGCGGCAGGCAGTCCCCCCTTTTTACACATTGCGGCAGGCAGTCCCCCCTTTTTACACATTGCGGCAGGCAGTCCCCCCTTTTTACACATTGCGGCAGGTAGTCCCCCCTTTTTACACATTGCGGCAGGCAGGCACAAGCAAGAAAGAAGGAAAGAAAAAGAAAGAAAGAAAGAAAGAAAGAAAGAAAGAAAGAAAGAAAGAAAGAAAGAAAGAAGAATTATACTTACCCTCTCCGCCTCAGGTTCCTCGGTGCAGCGTCAGAGACCGTCGATTCCCGGGCAGCAGAGGAGGTGGTGGACGGAGGTGAAGGAGAGAGCCGCAGCAGCGCTTTGTTACTGGTGGAGGCGCTGCTGCTGCTGCCCCTCTGCTTCCCCATAGGCTGTTCTCGGAAGACAGCCTATAGGGAAGCAGAGGGGCAGCAGCAGCAGCGCCTCCACCAGTAACAAAGCGCTGCTGCGGCTCCCTTCTCCACCTCCCTCCTCCTCCTTCCCCGTCCGACGTCCGTGCCGCTGGTCCTCTCCTCTCATCTGCGGGCGGCTGTGCGCTGCGGGCAGCGGTTGCCCGCAGCGCACAGCGGCATGTAATGAGTCAGTTTGACTCATTACATGCTTGGGCCCCTGGACAGAGGCGGGCCCCAGTGCAGTGCACTGCCTGCACTGCCGGTAGTTCCGCCTCTGCTCCATTTAGAGGTGGTAGAGGCTAAGACTGTAGAGCAATTTAAACATGCTTGGGATAGGCATATGAATATCCTTACAAAGAATTAAGGTTCCAAAAGGGTTGCGATTACCTAAAGGATAAAAAAAATGGGCAGACTAGATGGGCCAAGTGGTTTTTATCTGCCGTCAAATTCTCTGTTTCTATGTTTCTATAATTCCTGTGCTACTGGTGTATAATTCCAGTGATATTGCCATATAATAAACGTGATACTGGCATATAATTCCAGTGATATTGCCGTATAATTCCTGTGATACTGGCGTAAAGTTCGTGATACTGGCGTATAATTCCTGTGATATTGTCGTATAATTCCAATGATATTGCCATTTAATTCCTGTGATACTGGCATATAATTCCAGTGATACTGGTGTATAATTTCTGTGATATTCCCGGATGATTTTTGTGATACGAATGTATAATTCCCGTGATACTGGTGTATAATTCTAATGATATTGCAGTATAATTCCCGTGATACTGGCATATAATTTGTGATACTGTATTATAATTCCTGTGATATTGTCATATAATTCCAGTGATATTGCCGTATAATTCCCGTGATACTGGCATATAATTCCTGTGATACTGGTGTATAATTCCAGTGATATTGCCATATAATAAACGTGATACTGTCATATAATTCCAGTGATACTGGTGTATAATTCCTGTGATATTGCATTATAATTCCAGTGATATTGCCATATAATTCCGGTTATACTGGCGTACAATTAGTGATACTAACGTATAAATCCCGTGATACTGGCAAATAATTCCCATGATATTACCGTATAAATCCTGTGATACTGCCGTATAATTCCAGTGATATTGCCGTATAATTGCAGTGATACTGGAGTATAATTCCAGTGATACTGGAATATAATTCCTGTGATATTGTCGTATAATTATAGTAATACTAATGTAAAATTCCTGTGATACTGGCGTATAATTCCAGTGAAACTGGCATATAATTCCAGTTATAATGTTGTATAATTCCTTTGATATTGCCGTATAATTCTTGTGATAAAGCTGTATAATTCCAGTGTTATTGCTGTATAATTCCTGTGATACTGGCGTATAATTCCAGTGATACTATTGTATACAAATTCGTGATACTGGCGTATAATTTCGGAGATATTACCGTATAATTCCTGTGATATTGGCGTATAATTCCAGCGATACTGATGTATAATTCCAGTGATAATGCCGTATAATTCCCATGATACTGGCGTATAATTCAGGGATACTGGCATATAATTCAGTGATTCTGGTGTTTAATTCCTGTGATATTGCCATATAATTCCAGTAATATTGCTGTATAATTCCTGTGAACCAGGCATATAATTCCAGTGATATTGCTGTATATTTCCTGTGATGCTGGCGTATAATTCCAGAGATACTGGTGTATAATTCCAGTGATTCTGCCAAATAATTCCAGTGATACTGGCGTATATTTCTCGTGATATTGCCGTATAATTATAGTAATATTCACGTATAATTCCAGTGATATTGCTGTATAATTCCTGTGAAACTGGCGTAAAATTCCAGTGATAGTGCCGTATTATTCCCGTGATACTGCCATATAATTCCAGTGATATTGCTGTATAATTCAGGTGATACTGCTGTATATTTTAGAGATATTGCCGTATAATTCCCAGGATACTGGCATATAATTCCAGTGATTGTGGCGTATAATTCCTGTGATATTGCCATATAATTCAAGAGATTTTTCCGTATATTTATCGTGATACTAACATATAATTCCAGTGATATTGCCGTATAATTCCTGTGATACTGGCGTATAATTCGTGATACTGGCGTATAATTCCTGTGATATTGTCGTATAATTCCAGTGATATTGCCGTATAATTCCCGTGATACTGGCGTATAATTCGTGATACTGGCGTATAATTCCTGTGATATTGTGGTATAATTCCAGTGATATTGCCGTTTAATTCCAGTGATACTGGCATATAATTCCAGTGATATTGCCGTATAATTCCAGTGATATTGCTGTATAATTTCAGTGATATTGCTTTATAATTCCAGTGATATTGGTGTATAATTCTTGTAATTCAGGCATATAATTCCTGTGATACTGTGGTATAATTCCCGTGATACTGGCGTATAATTTAAGTAAAACTGGCGTATAATTCCAGTGATATTGTCGTAAAATTCCAGTGATATTGCTGTATAATTCATGTGATACTGGCGTATTATTCCAGTGATACTGGCGTATAATTCCTGTGTTACTGGTGTATAATTCCAGTGATATTGCCGTATAATTCCAGTAATATTGCTGTATAATTCCTGTGATCTTGCCATATAATACCAATGATATTGCAGTATAATTCCCGTGATACTGGCATATAATTCCAATGTTATTGCCGTATAATTCCATTGATATTGCTGTAAAATTCCAGTGGTACTGTCGTATATTCCAGTGATATTGCCGTATAATTCATATGATTCTGGTGTATAATTCCAGTGATACTGGCATATAATTTCTGTGACATTGCCAAATAATTCCAGTAATATTGCTGTATAATTCCTGTGATACTGTCGATTATTCCTGTGATACTGCCGTATAATTCCAGGGATATTGCCTTATAATTGCAGTGATACTGGAGTATAATTCCAGTGATACTGGAGTATAACTCCCGTGATATTGCCATATAATTATAGTGATAATGCTGTAAAATTCCGGTGATACCGGAGTATAATTCCAGTGATACTGGCGTATAATTCCAGTTATACTGTCGTATAATTCCTGTGATAATCCCTTATAATTTTTGTGATACGATTTATAATTCCCGTAATACTGGAGTATAATTCTAATGATATTGCCGTATAATTCCAGTGATACTGGCGTACAGTTCGTGACACTGTCGTATAATTCCTGTGATATTGTCGTATCATTCCAGTGATCTTGCCGTATAATTCCCTTGATACTGCCATATAATTCCTGTGATACTGGTGTATATTTCCAGTGATATTGCCATATAATAAACGTGATACTGGCATATAATTCCAGTGATACTGGTGTATAATTCCTGTGATATTGCATTATAATTCCAGTGATATTGCCGTATAATTCCGGTTATACTGGCGTACAATTAGTGATACTAACGTATAAATCCCGTGATACTGGCAAATAATTCCAGTGATATTACCGTATAAATCCTGTGATACTGCCGTATAATTCCAGTGATATTGCCGTATAATTGCAGTGATACTGGAGTATAATTCCAGTGATACTGGAAAATAATTCCTGTGATATTGTCGTATAATTATAGTAATACTAATGTAAAATTCCTGTGATACTGGCGTATAATTCCAGTGAAACTGGCATATAATTCCAGTTATAATGTTGTATAATTCCTTTGATATTGCCGTATAATTCCTGTGATAAAGCTGTATAATTCCAGTGTTATTGCTGTATAATTCCTGTGATACTGGCGTATAATTCCAGTGATACTATTGTATACAAATTCGTGATACTGGCGTATAATTTCGGAGATATTACCGTATAATTCCTGTGATATTGGCGTATAATTCCCGCGATACTGATGTATAATTCCAGTGATAATGCCGTATAATTCCCATGATACTGGCGTATAATTCAGGGATACTGGCATATAATTCAGTGATTCTGGTGTTTAATTCCTGTGATATTGCCATATAATTCCAGTAATATTGCTGTATAATTCCTGTGAACCTGGCGTATAATTCCAGTGATATTGCTGTATATTTCCTGTGATGCTGGCGTATAATTCCAGAGATAATGGTGTATAATTCCAGTGATTCTGCCAAATAATTCCAGTGATACTGGCGTATATTTCTCGTGATATTGCCGTATAATTATAGTAATATTCACGTATAATTCCAGTGATATTGCTGTATAATTCCTGTGAAACTGGCATAAAATTCCAGTGATAGTGCCGTATAATTCCCGTGATACTGCCATATAATTCCAGTGATATTGCTGTATAATTCAGGTGATACTGCTGTATATTTTAGAGATATTGCCGTATAATTCCCAGGATACTGGCATATAATTCCAGTGATTGTGGCGTATAATTCCTGTGATATTGCCATATAATTCAAGAGATTTTTCCGTATATTTATCGTGATACTAACATATAATTCCAGTGATATTGCCGTATAATTCCTGTGATACTGGCGTATAATTCGTGATACTGGCGTATAATTCCTGTGATATTGTCGTATAATTCCAGTGATATTGCCGTATAATTCCCGTGATACTGGCGTATAATTCGTGATACTGGCGTATAATTCCTGTGATATTGTGGTATAATTCCAGTGATATTGCCGTTTAATTCCAGTGATACTGGCATATAATTCCAGTGATATTGCCGTATAATTCCAGTGATATTGCTGTATAATTCCAGTGATATTGCTGTATAATTCCAGTGATATTGGTGTATAATTCTTGTGATTCAGGCATATAATTCTTGTGATACTGTGGTATAATTCCCGTGATACTGGCGTATAATTTAAGTAAAACTGGCGTATAATTCCAGTGATATTGTCGTAAAATTCCAGTGATATTGCTGTATAATTCATGTGATACTGGCGTATTATTCCAGTGATACTGGCGTATAATTCCTGTGTTACTGGTGTATAATTCCAGTGATATTGCCGTATAATTCCAGTAATATTGCTGTATAATTCCTGTGATCTTGCCATATAATACCAATGATATTGCAGTATAATTCCCGTGATACTGGCATATAATTCCAATGTTATTGCCGTATAATTCCATTGATATTGCTGTAAAATTCCAGTGGTACTGTCGTATATTCCAGTGATATTGCCATATAATTCATATGATTCTGGTGTATAATTCCAGTGATACTGGCGTATAATTTCTGTGACATTGCCATATAATTCCAGTAAATATTGCTGTATAATTCCTGTGATACTGTCGATTATTCCTGTGATACTGCCGTATAATTCCAGGGATATTGCCTTATAATTGCAGTGATACTGGAGTATAATTCCAGTGATACTGGAGTATAACTCCCGTGATATTGCCATATAATTATAGTGATAATGCTGTAAAATTCCGGTGATACCGGAGTATAATTCCAGTGATACTGGCGTATAATTCCAGTTATACTGTCGTATAATTCCTGTGATAATCCCTTATAATTTTTGTGATACGATTTATAATTCCCGTGATACTGGCGTATAATTCTAATGATATTGCCGTATAATTCCAGTGATACTGGCGTATAGTTCGTGACACTGTCGTATAATTCCTGTGATATTGTCGTATCATTCCAGTGATCTTGCCGTATAATTCCCTTGATACTGCCATATAATTCCTGTGATACTGGTGTATATTTCCAGTGATATTGCCATATAATAAACGTGATACTGGCATATAATTCCAGTGATACTGGTGTATAATTCCTGTGATATTGCATTATAATTCCAGTGATATTGACGTATAATTCATGTGATACTGGCGTATAATTCGTGATACTGGCGTATAATTCTTGTGATATTGTCGTATAATTCCAGTGATATTGCCGTATAATTACCGCGATACTGGCGTATAATTCGTGATACTGGCATATAATTCCTGTGATATTTTCGTATAATTCCAGTGATAATGCCGTTTAATTCCGTGATACTGGCATATAATTCCAGTGATACTGGTGTATAATTCCTGTGATATTGCATTATAATTCCAGTGATAGTGCCATATAATTCCTGTGATACTAACGTATAAATCCTGTGATAATGGCGTATAATTCCAGTGATATTGCATTATAATTCCAGTGATATTGCCATATAATTCCTGTGATACTAACGTATAAATCCTGTGATAATGGCGTATAATTCCAGTGATATTACCGTATAATTCCAGTGATATTACCGTATAATTCCTGTGATACTGACGTATAATTCCAGTGATATTGCCGTATAATTGCAGTGATACTGGAGTTTAATTCCAGTGATACTGGATTATAATACCTGTGATATTGCCGTATAATTATAGTAATATTGATGTAAAATTCCTGTGCTACTGGCGTATAATTTAGGTGAAATAGGCATATAATTCCAGTTATAATGTTGTATAATTCCTGTGATATTGCCGTATAATTTCTGTGATAATGCCGTATAATTCCAGTGATATTGCCGTATAATTCCTGTGATACTGGCGTATAATTCCAGTGATACTATTGTATAAATATCCATGATACTGGCGTATAATTCCAGTGATATTACCATATAATTCCAGTGATAATGCTGTATAATTCCCGTGATACTGGCGTATTATTCCCTGGATACTGGCATATAATACAGTGATTCTGTCATTTAATTCCTGTGATATTTCCATATAATTCCAGTAATATTGCTGTATAATTCCTGTGTACTAGGCGTATATTTCCAGTGATATTGCTGTATATTTCCCGTGATGCTGGCATATAATTCCAGAGATACTGGTGTATAATTCCAGTGATTCTGCCATATAATTCCAGTGATACTGGCGTATATTTCTCGTGATATTGCCGTATAATTATAGTGATATTCACGTATAATTCCAGTGATATTGCTGTATAATTCCTGTGAAACTTGCGTAAAATTCCAGTGAAATTGCCGTATAATTCCAGTGATATTGCCGTATAATTCCTGGGATACTGGCATATAATTTCAGTGCTATTGCTGTATAATTCCGGTGATACTGCCGTATATTTTAGAGATATTGCCGTATAATTCCCAGGATACTGGCATATAATTCCAGTGATTGTGGCGTATAATTCCTGTGATATTGCCATATAATTCCAGAGATTTTGCTGTATATTTATCGTGATACTAACATATAATTCCAGTGATATTGCCGTATAATTCCTGTGATACTGGCGTATAATTCGTGATACTGGCATATAATTCCTGTGATATTGTCGTATAATTCCAGTGATATTGCCGTATAATTCCCGTGATACTGGCGTATAATTTGTGATACTGGCGTTTAATTCCTGTGATATTGTGGTATAATTCCAGTGATATTGCCGTTTAATTCCAGTGATACTGTCATATAATTCCAGTGATATTGCCGTATAATTCCAGTGATATTGCTGTATAATTCCAGTGATATTGCTGTATAATTCCAGTGATATTGGTGTATAATTCTTGGAATTCTGGCATATAATTCCTGTGATACTGTGGTATAATTCCCGTGATACTGGCGTATAATTTAAGTAAAACTGGCGTATAATTCCCGTGATATTGTCGTAAAATTCCAGTGATATTGCTGTATAATTCATGTAATACTGGCGTATTATTCCAGTGATACTGGTGTATAATTCCTGTGTTACTGGTGTATAATTCCAGCGATATTGCCGTATAATTCCAGTAATATTGCTGTATAATTCCTGTGATCTTGCCATATAATACCAGTGATATTGCAGTATAATGCCCATAATACTGGCATATAATTCCAATGTTTTTGCCATATAATTCCATTGATATTGCTCTAAAATTCCAGTGGTACTGTTGTATATTCCAGTGATATTGCCGTATAATTCATATGATTCTGGTGTATAATTCCAGTGATACTGGCGTATAATTTCTGTGACATTGCCATATAATTCCAGAGATATTGCTGTATAATTCCTGTGATACTGTCGATTATTCCTGTGATACTGCCGTATAATTGCAGTGATACTGGAGTATAATTCCAGTGATACTGGAGTATAACTCCCGTGATATTGCCATATAATTATAGTGATAATGCTGTAAAATTCCTGTGATACCGGAGTATAATTCCAGTGATACTGGCGTATAATTCCAGTTATACTGTCGTATAATTCCTGTGATAATCCCTTATAATTTTTGTGATACGGATGTATAATTCCCGTGATACTAGCGTATAATTCTAATGATATTGTCGTATAATTCCCGTGATACTGACGTATAATTCGTGATACTGTCGTATAATTCCTGTGATATTGTCGTATAATTCCAGTGATCTTGCCGTATAATTCCCTTGATACTGGCATATAATTCCTGTGATACTGGTGTATAATTCCAGTGATATTGCCATATAATAAACGTGATACTGGCATATAATTCCAGTGATACTGGTGTATAATTCCTGTGATATTGCATTTTAATTCCAGTAATATTGCCGTATAATTCATGTGATACTGGCGTATAATTCGTGATACTGGCGTATAATTCTTGTGATATTGTCGTATAATTCCAGTGATATTGTCGTATAATTACTGTGATACTGGCGTATAATTCGTGATACTGGCATATAATTCCTGTGATATTGTCGTATAATTCCAGTGATAATGCCGTTTAATTCCCGTGATACTGGCATATAATTCCAGTGATACTGGCATATAATTTCTGTGATATTCCCGTATAATTTTTGTGATACGGATGTACAATTCCCGTGATACTAACATATAATTCTAATGATATTGCATTATAATTCCCGTGATACTGTCGTTTAATTCCTATGATATTGTCGTATAATTCCAGTGATATTGTCGTATAATTCCAGTGATATTGCCGTATAATTCCTGTGATACTGGCGTATAATTCCAGTGATACTATTGTATAAATATCCATGATACTGCCGTATAATTCCAGTGATATTACCATACAATTCCAGTGATAATGCTGTATAATTCCCTTGATACTGGCATATAATTCAGTGATTCTGGCGTTTAATTCCTGTGATATTGCCATATAATTCCAGTAATATTGCTGTATAATTCCTGTGAACTAGGCTTATATTTCCAGTGATACTATTTTATAACTATCTGTGATACTGGCGTATAATTCCAGTGATATTACCATATAATTCTTGTGATATTGCCGTATAATACCTGCGATACTGATGTATAATTCCAGTGATAATGCCGAATAATTCCCGTGATACTGGCGTATAATTCCCGGGATACCGGCATATAATTCAGTGATTCTGGCGTTTAATTCCTGTGATATTGCCATATAATTCCAGTTATATTGCTGTATAATTCCTGTGAACCAGGCATATATTTCCAGTGATATTGCTGTATATTTCCCGTGATGCTGGCGTATAATTCCAGAGATACAGGTGTATAATTCCAGTGATTCTGCCATATAATTCCAGTGATACTGGCGTATATTTCTCGTGATATTGCCGTATAATTATAGTGATATTCATGTATAATTCCAGTGATATTGCTGTATAATTCCTGTGAAACTGGCGAAAAATTCCAGTGATATTGCCGTATAATTCCAGTGATATTGCCGTATAATTCCTGTGATACTGCCATATAATTCCAGTGATATTGCTGTATAATTCCGGTGATACTGCCGTATATTTTAGAGATATTGCCGTATAATTCCCAGGATACTGGCATATAATTCCAGTGATTGTGGCGTATAATTCCTGTGATATTGCCATATAATTCCAGAGATTTTGCCGTATATTTCTCATCATACTAACATATAATTCCAGTGACATTGACGTATATATTTCCAGTTATAGTGGCATATAATTCTAATGATTTTGCCGTATAAATCCAGTGATACTGCCGTATAATTCGTGAATCTGTCATATAATTCCTGTGATATTGTTGTATAATTCCAGTGATATTGCCGTATAATTCCCGTGATACTGGCCTATAAATCCTGTGATACTGGTGTATAATTCCAGTGATATTGCCATATAATAAACGTGATACTGGCATATAATTCCAGTGATACTGGTGTATAATTCCAGTGATATTGCATTATAATTCCAGTGATATTGCCATATAATTCCTGTGATACTGGCGTATAATTCGTGATACTGTCGTATAATTCCTGTGATATTGTCGTATAATTCCAGTGATTTTGCCATATAATTTTCGTGATACTGGCAGATGGGATACACCCAAGGATACTAAAAGAGCTAAAAGATGTGCTGGTGGCACCATTAACAGAATTATTTAACTAGTCACTAAATACAGGTGCCATTCCAGAGGACTGGAAAAGAGCAAATGTAGTTCCATTGTACAAAAGTGGAAGCAAGGAAAAAGCAAGTAACTACAGACCAGTAAGCCTTACATCAGTAGTAGGGAAAGTAATGGAAAAAATACTAAAAGAAAGAATTGTAGAATATCTTAAATCAAACAACTTACAGGATCCAAAACAGCATGGATTTACTGGTGGGAGATCATGCCAAACAAATCTTATTAACTTTTTTGACTCTGTGATGAAAATAATAGATCAAGGGGGAGCTGTAGATGTAGCATATCTAGACTTTAGTAAGGCATTTGACACTGTCCCACATCGCAGACTGCTAAATAAACTTGAAAGTGTGGGGGTGGATTATAGAATAGTTAAATGGATAAGAACCTGGTTGCAGAATAGGAAACAGACAGTTGTAGTAAATGGAGTGCAATCTATGGAGGGAAATGATACCAGTGGAGTAACCCAGGGATCTGTACTCGGACCAGTTCTCTTTAATATCTTTGTTGGTGACATTGCAAATGGTATTGAAGGGAAAGTATGCCTTTTTTCAGATGATACAAAGATATGCAACAGGATAGACACACCAGGAGGGGTAAAACAAATAATTGATGACCTAGCTAGGCTTGAAAAATGGTCAAGAACATGGCAACTACAGTTTAATGCTAAAAAATGCAGAATCATGCACTTGGGTCTCAAAAACCCAAAGGCTAAATATAGTATCAAGGGTACTATAATGGAAACTACTGAGGAGGAAAGGGATTTAGGAGTCACTATTTCAAGTGACTTAAAGGCAGGAAAGCAATGCAACAAAGCAATGAGAAAGGCAAGTCAGATGCTTGGTTGCATAGGGAGAGGAATCAGTAGCAGGAAAAGAGAAGTAATAATGCCACTGTATAGGTCATTGGTGCGGCGTCATCTGGAATACTGTGTCCAGTTCTGGAGACCATAGCTCCAGGAGGATATAAATACATTAGAGAGTGTACAAAGAAGGGCAACTAAAATGGTGCATGGCCTACATCACAAAACTTACCTGGAAAGGCTAAAAGATCTTAACATGTATAGTATGGAGGAGAGAAGGGAAAGGGGAGACATGATAGAAACTTTCAAATATACCAAAGGTTTTAACTAAGTTCAGGAGGGAAACATTTTTCAAAGGAAGAGAAGTATTAGAACTCGAGGACATACACTGAAACTGGAGGGAGGCAGGTTCAGGGGAAATTTAAGGAAAAATTATTTCACAGAAAGGGTAGTGGATAAGTGGAATAGCCTCCAATCATAGGTGGTAGAGGCTAAGACTGTAGAGCAATTTAAACATGCTTGGGATAGGCATATGAATATCCTTACAAAGAAATAAGGTTCCAAAAGGGTTGCGATTTACCTAAAGGATAAAAAAAATGAGCAGACTACATGGGCCAAGTGGTTCGTATCTGCCGTCAAATTCTATGTTTCTATGTTTCTATAATTCCTGTGATAATGGTGTATAATTCCAGTGATATTGCCATATAATAAACATGATACTGGCATATAATTCCAGTGATACTGGCGTATAGTTCGTGATACTGGCGTATAATTCCTGTGATATTGTCGTATAATTCCAGTGATATTGCCGTTTAATTCCTGTGATACTGGCATATAATTCCAGTGATACTGGTGTATAATTTCTGTGATATTCCCAGATAATTTTTGTGATACGGATGTATAATTCCCGTGATACTGGTGTATAATTCTAATGATATTGAAATTCTATGTTTCTATAATTCCTGTGATACTGGTGTATGATTCCAGTGATATTGCCATATAATAAACATGATACTGGCATATAATTCCAGTGATACTGGTGTATAATTCCTGTGATATTGCCGTATAATTCCTGTGATATTGCCGTATAATTCCTGTGATACTGGCGTATAATTCGTGATACTGTCGTATAATTCCTGTGATATTGTCATATAATTCCAGTGATATTGCCGTATAATTCCCGTGATACTGGCATATAATTCCTGTGATACTGGTGTATAATTCCAGTGATATTGCCATCTAATAAACGTGATACTGGCATATAATTCCTGTGATACTGGTGTATAATTCCTGTGATATTGCATTATAATTCCTGTGATATTGCCGTATAATTCCTGTGATACTGGCATATAGTTCGTGATACTGGCTTATCATTCCAGTGATATTGCCGTATAATTCCAGTGATATTGCCATATAATTCCTGTTATACTGGCGTATAATTCCATTGATACTAATGTATAAATCCTGTGATAAAGGCGTATAATTCCAGTGATACTACCGTAAAATTCCTGTGAAACTGACGTATAATTCCTGTGATATTGCCGTATAATAATAGTAATATTGATGTAAAATTCCTGTGATACTGTTATATAATTCCAGTTATAATGTTGTATAATTCCTGTGATATTGCCGTATAATTCCCGTGATACTGGCATATAATTCCAGTGATTGTGGCGTATAATTCCTGTGATATTGCCATATAATTCCAGAGATTTTGCCGCATAGTTCTCGTGATACTAACATATAATTCCAGTGACATTGCCGTATATTTCCCGTAATACTGGCATATAATTCTAATGATATTACCGTATAAATCCAGTGATACTGGCGCATAATTCGTGATAATGTCATATAATTCCTGTGATATTGTCGTATAATTCCAGTGATATTGCCGTATAATTCCTGTGATACTGGCATATAATTCCTGTGATACCGGTGTATAATTCCAGTGATATTGCCATATAATAAACATGATACTGGCGTATAATTGCAGTGATTCTTGTGTAAAATTCCTGTGATATTACATTATAATTCCAGTGATATTGGCATATAATTCCTGTGATATTGTCGTATAATTCCAGTGATATTGCCGTTTAATTCCCGTGATACTGGCATATAATTCCAGTGATATTGCCGTATAATTCCAGTGATATTGCTGTATAATTCCAGTGATATTGGTGTATAATTCTTGTGATTCTGGCGTATAATTCCTGTGATACTACGGTATAACTCCAGTGATACTGGCGTATAATTTAAGTAAAACTGGCGTATAATTCCCGTGATATCGTCGTAAAATTCCAGTGATATTACTGTATAATTCATGTAATACTGGCGTATTATTCCAGTGATACTGGCGTATAATTCCTGTGTTACTGGTGTATAATTCCAGTGATATTGCTGTATAATTCCAGTAATATTGCTGTATAATTCCTGTGATCTTGTCGTATAATACCAGTGATATTGCAGTATAATTCCCGTGATACTGGCATATAATTCCAATGTTATTGCCGTATAATTCCATTGATATTGCTGTAAAATTCCAGTGATACTGTCCTATATTCCAGTGATATTCCAGTGATATTGCCGTATAATTCGTGATAATGTCATATAATTCCTGTGATATTGTCGTATAATTCCAGTGAAATTGCCGTATAATTCCCGTGAAACTGGCATATAATTCCTGTGATACTGGTGTATAATTCCAGTGATATTGCCATATAATAAACATGATACTGGCGTATAATTCCAGTGATACTTGTGTATAATTCCTGTGATATTGCATTATAATTCCAGTGATATTGCCGTATAATTCCCGTGATACTGGCGTATAATTTGTGATATTGGCGTATAATTCCTGTGATATTGTCGTATAATTCCAGTGATATTGCCGTTTAATTCCCGTGATACTGGCATATAATTCCAGTGATATTGCCGTATAATTCCAGTAATATTGCTGTATAATTCCTGTGATCTTGCCGTATAATACCAGTGATATTGCAGTATAATTCCAGTGATACTGGCATATAATTCCAATGTTATTGCCGTATACTTCCATTGATATTGCTGTAAAATTCCAGTGATACTGTCGTATATTCCAGTGATGTTGCCGTATAATTCATATAATTCTGGTGTATAATTTCAGTTATACTGGCGTATAATTTCTGTGACATTGCCATATAATTCCAGTGATATTGCCATATAATAAACATGATACTGGCGTATAATTGCAGTGATTCTTTTGTATAATTCCTGTGATATTACATTATAATTCCAGTGATATTGCCGTATAATTCCCGTGATACTGGCGTATAATTTGTGATATTGGCGTATAATTCCTGTGATATTGGCGTATAATTCCAGTGATATTGCCGTTTAATTCCCGTGATACTGGCATATAATTCCAGTGATATTGCCGTATAATTCCAGTGATATTGCTGTATAATTCCAGTGATATTGGTGTATAATTCTTGTGATTCTGGCGTATAATTCCTGTGATACTGCGGTATATCTCCCGTGATACTGGCGTATAATTTAAGTAAAACTGGCGTATAATTCCCGTGATATCGTCGTAAAATTCCAGTGATATTGCTGTATAATTCATGTGATACTGGCGTATTATTCCAGTGATACTGGCGTATAATTCCTGTGTTACTGGTGTATAATTCCAGTGATATTGCTGTATAATTCCAGTAATATTGCTGTATAATTCCTGTGATCTTGTCGTATAATACCAGTGATATTGCAGTATAATTCCCGTGATACTGGCATATAATTCCAATGTTATTGCCGTATAATTCCATTGATATTGCTGTAAAATTCCAGTGATACTGTCGTATATTCCAGTGATATTCCAGTGATATTGCCGTATAATTCGTGATAATGTCATATAATTCCTGTGATATTGTCGTATAATTCCAGTGAAATTGCCGTATAATTCCCGTGATACTGGCATATAATTCCTGTGATACTGGTGTATAATTCCAGTGATATTGCCATATAATAAACATGATACTGGCGTATAATTCCAGTGATACTTGTGTATAATTCCTGTGATATTGCATTATAATTCCAGTGATATTGCCATATAATTCCCGTGATACTGACGTATAATTTGTGATATTGGCGTATAATTCCTGTGATATTGTCGTATAATTCCAGTGATATTGCCGTTTAATTCCCGTGATACTGGCATATAATTCCAGTGTTATTGCCGTATAATTCAGGTAATATTGCTGTATAATTCCTGTGATCTTGCCGTATAATACCAGTGATATTACAGTATAATTCCAGTGATACTGGCATATAATTCCAATGTTATTGCCGTATACTTCCATTGATATTGCTGTAAAATTCCAGTGATACTGTCGTATATTCCAGTGATATTGCCGTATAATTCATATAATTCTGGTGTATAATTTCAGTTATACTGGCGTATAATTTCTGTGACATTGCCATATAATTCCAGTGATATTGCTGTATAATTCCTGTGATACTGTTGATTATTCCTGTGATTCTGGCGTATAATTCCTGTGATACTGCCGTATAATTCCAGGGATACTGCCTTATAATTGCAGTGATACTGGAGTATAATTCCAGTGATACTGGAGTATAGCTCCCGTGATATTGCCATATAATTATAGTGATAATGCTGTAAAATTCCTGTGATACCAGCGTATAATTCCAGTAATACTGTCGAATAATTCCTGTGATATTCCCGTATAATTTTTGTGATACGGCTGTATAATTCCCGTGATACTGGCATATAATTCCAGTGATACTGGCGTACAACTTCTGTGATATTCCCGTATAATTTTTGTGATACGGATGTATAATTCCCGTGATACTGGCATATAATTCTAATGATATTGTTGTATTATTCCAGTGAAACTGGCGTATAATTCGTGATACCGTCGTATAATTCCTGTGATCTTGTCGTATAATTCCAGTGATCTTGCCGTATAATTCCCATGATACTGCCATATAATTCCTGTGATACTGGTGTATAATTCCAGTGATATTGCCATATAATAAACGTGATACTGGCATATAATTCCAGTGATACAGGTGTAAAATTCCTGTGATATTGCATTATAATTCCAGTGATATTGACGTATAATTCCTGTGATACTGAAGTATAATTTGTGATACTGGCGTATAATTCCTGTGATATTGTCATATAATTCCTTTGATATTGGCGTTTAATTCCTGTGATACTGGCATATAATTCCAGTGATACTGCCGTATAATTTCTGTGATATTCCCATATAATTTTTGTGATACGGATGTATAATTCCCGTGATACTGGTGTATAATTCTAATGATATTGTCATATAATTCCCGTGATACTGGCGTATAATTCGTGATACTGTCGTATAATTCCTGTGATTTTGTCATATAATTCCAGTGATATTGCCGTATAATTCCAGTGATATTGCCATATAATTCCTGTTATACTGGCGTATAATTCCATTGATACTAATGTATAAATCCTGTGATAAAGGCGTATAATTCCAGTGATACTACCGTAAAATTCCTGTGAAACTGACGTATAATTCCTGTGATATTGCCGTATAATAATAGTAATATTGATGTAAAATTCCTGTGATACTGTTATATAATTCCAGTTATAATGTTGTATAATTCCTGTGATATTGCCGTATAATTCCCGTGATACTGGCATATAATTCCAGTGATATTGATGTATAATTCCGGTGATACTGCCGTATATTTTACAGATATTGCCACATAATTCCCAGGAAACTGTCATATAATTCCAGTGATTGTGGCGTATAATTCCTGTGATATTGCCATATAATTCCAGAGATTTTGCCGCATAGTTCTCGTGATACTAACATATAATTCCAGTGACATTGCCGTATATTTCCCGTAATACTGGCATATAATTCTAATGATATTACCGTATAAATCCAGTGATACTGGCGCATAATTCGTGATAATGTCATATAATTCCTGTGATATTGTCGTATAATTCCAGTGATATTGCCGTATAATTCCTGTGATACTGGCATATAATTCCTGTGATACCGGTGTATAATTCCAGTGATATTGCCATATAATAAACATGATACTGGCATATAATTGCAGTGATTCTTGTGTAAAATTCCTGTGATATTACATTATAATTCCAGTGATATTGGCGTATAATTCCTGTGATATTGTCGTATAATTCCAGTGATATTGCCGTTTAATTCCCGTGATACTGGCATATAATTCCAGTGATATTGCCGTATAATTCCAGTGATATTGCTGTATAATTCCAGTGATATTGGTGTATAATTCTTGTGATTCTGGCGTATAATTCCTGTGATACTGCGGTATAACTCCCGTGATACTGGCGTATAATTTAAGTAAAACTGGCGTATAATTCCCGTGATATCGTCGTAAAATTCCAGTGATATTGCTGTATAATTCATGTGATACTGGCGTATTATTCCAGTGATACTGGCGTATAATTCCTGTGTTACTGGTGTATAATTCCAGTGATATTGCTGTATAATTCCAGTAATATTGCTGTATAATTCCTGTGATCTTGTAGTATAATACCAGTGATATTGCAGTATAATTCCCGTGATACTGGCATATAATTCCAATGTTATTGCCATATAATTCCATTGATATTGCTGTAAAATTCCAGTGATACTGTCCTATATTCCAGTGATATTCCAGTGATATTGCCGTATAATTCGTGATAATGTCATATAATTCCTGTGATATTGTCGTATAATTCCAGTGAAATTGCCGTATAATTCCCGTGAAACTGGCATATAATTCCTGTGATACTGGTGTATAATTCCAGTGATATTGCCATATAATAAACATGATACTGGCGTATAATTCCAGTGATACTTGTGTATAATTCCTGTGATATTGCATTATAATTCCAGTGATATTGCCGTATAATTCCCGTGATACTGGCGTATAATTTGTGATATTGGCGTATAATTCCTGTGATATTGTCGTATAATTCCAGTGATATTGCCGTTTAATTCCCGTGATACTGGCATATAATTCCAGTGATATTGCCGTATAATTCCAGTAATATTGCTGTATAATTCCTGTGATCTTGCAGTATAATACCAGTGATATTGCAGTATAATTCCAGTGATACTGGCATATAATTCCAATGTTATTGCCGTATACTTCCATTGATATTGCTGTAAAATTCCAGTGATACTGTCGTATATTCCAGTGATATTGCCGTATAATTCATATAATTCTGGTGTATAATTTCAGTTATACTGGCGTATAATTTCTGTGACATTGCCATATAATTCCAGTGATATTGCTGTATAATTCCTGTGATACTGTTGATTATTCCTGTGATACTGGCGTATAATTCCTGTGATACTGCCGTATCATTCCAGGGATGCTGCCTTATAATTGCAGTGATACTGGAGTATAATTCCAGTGATACTGGAGTATAGCTCCTGTGATATTGCCATATAATTATAGTGATAATGCTGTAAAATTCCTGTGATACCGGCGTATAATTCCAGTGACACTGGCGTATAATTCCAGTAATACTGTCGTATAATTCCTGTGATATTCCCGTATAATTTTTGTGATACAGCTGTATAATTCCCGTGATACTGGCATATAATTCCAGTGATACTGGCGTATAACTTCTGTGATATTCCCGTATAATTTTTGTGATTCGGATGTATAATTCCCGTGATACTGGCGTATAATTCTAATGATATTGCCGTTTTATTCCAGTGATACTGGCGTATAATTCGTGATACCGTCGTATAATTCCTGTGATCTTGTCGTATAATTCCAGTGATCTTGCCGTATAATTCCCATGATACTGCCATATAATTCCTGTGATACTGGTGTATAATTCCAGTGATATTGCCATATAATAAACGTGATACTGGCATATAATTCCAGTGATACAGGTGTAAAATTCCTGTGATATTGCATTATAATTCCAGTGATACTGACGTATAATTTGTGATACTGGCGTATAATTCCTGTGATATTGTCATATAATTCTAGTGATATTGGCGTTTAATTCCTGTGATACTGGCATATAATTCCAGTGATACTGCCGTATAATTTCTGTGATATTCCCATATAATTTTTGTGATACGGATGTATAATTCCCGTGATACTGGTGTATAATTCTAATGATATTGCCATATAATTCCCGTGATAATGGCGTATAATTCGTGATACTGTCGTATAATTCCTGTGATTTTGTCGTATAATTCCAGTGATATTGCCGTATAATTCCAGTGATATTGCCATATAATTCCTGTTATACTGGCGTATAATTCCATTGATACTAACGTATAAATCCTGTGATAATGGCGTATAATTCCAGTGATACTACCGTAAAATTCCTGTGAAACTGATGTATAATTCCTGTGATATTGCCGTATAATAATAGTAATATTGATGTAAAATCCCTTTGATACTGGTATATAATTCCAATTATAATGTTGTATATTTCCTGTGATATTGCCGTATAATTCCCGTGATACTGGCATATAATTCAGTAATTCTGGCGTTTAAGTCCTGTGATATTTCCATATAATTCCCGTAATATTGCTGTATAATTCCTGTAAACCAGGCGTATAATTCCAGTGATATTGCTGTATATTTCCCGTGATGCTGGCGTTTAATTCCAGAGATACTGGTGTATAATTCCAGTGATTCTGCCATATAATTCCAGTGATACTGGCGTATATTTCTCGTGATATTGCCGTATAATTATAGTGATATTCACGTATAATTCCAGTGATATTGCTGTATAATTCCTGTGAGACTGGCGTAAAATTCCAGTGATATTGCCTTATAATTCCAGTGATATTGCCGTATAATTCCCGTCATACTGGCATATAATTCCAGTGATATTGCTGTATAATTCCGGTGATACTGCCGTATATTTTAGAGATATTGCCACATAATTCCCAGGATACTGGCATATAATTCCAGTGATTGTGTCGTATAATTCCTGTGATATTGCCATATAATTCCAGAGATTTTGCCGTATAGTTCTCGTGATACTAACATATAATTCCAGTGACATTGCCGTATATTTCCCGTAATACTGGCATATAATTCTAATGATATTGCCGTATAAATCCAGTGATACTGGCGCATAATTTGTGATAATGTCATATAATTCCTGTGATATTGTCGTATAATTCCAGTGATATTGCCGTATAATTCCCGTGACACTGGCATATAATTCCTGTGATACTGGTGTATAATTCCAGTGATATTGCCATATAATAAACATGATTTTGGCGTATAATTGCAGTGATTCTTGTGTATAATTCCTGTGATATTGCATTATAATTCCAGTGATATTGGCGTATAATTCCCGTGATACTGGCGTATAATTCGTGATATTGGCGTATAATTCCTGTGATATTGTCGTATAATTCCAGTGATATTGTCGTTTAATTCCCGTGATACTGGCATATAATTCCAGTGATATTGCCGTATAATTCCAGTGATATTGCTGTATAATTCCAGTGATATTGGTGTATAATTCTTGTGATTCTGGCGTATAATTCCTGTGATACTGCCGTATAACTCCCGTAATACTGGCGCATAATTTAAGTAAAACTGGCGTATAATTCCCGTGATATCGTCGTAAAATTCCAGTGATATTGCTGTATAATTCATGTGATACTGGCGTATAATTCCTGTGTTACTGGTGTATAATTCCAGTGATATTGCCGTATAATTCCTGTAATATTGCTGTATAATTCCTGTGATCTTGTCATATAATACCAGTGATATTGCAGTATAATTCCAGTGATACTGGCATATAATTCCAATGTTACTGCCGTATAATTCCATTGATATTGCTGTAAAATTCCAGTGATACTGTCGTATATTCCAGTGATATTCCAGTGATATTGCCGTATAATTCGTGATAATGTCATATAATTCCTGTGATATTGTCGTATAATTCCAGTGAAATTGCCGTATAATTCCCGTGATACTGGCATATAATTCCTGTGATACTGGTGTATAATTCCAGTGATATTGCCATATAATAAACATGATACTGGCGTATAATTCCAGTGATACTTGTGTATAATTCCTGTGATATTGCATTATAATTCCAATGATATTGCCGTATAATTCCCGTGATACTGGCGTATAATTCGTGATATTGGCGTATAATTCCTGTGATAATATCGTATAATTCCAGTGATATTGCCGTTTAATTCCCGTGATACTGGCATATAATTCCAGTGATATTGCCGTATAATTCCAGTAATATTGCTGTATAATTCCTGTGATCTTGCCGTATAATACCAGTGATATTGCAGTATAATTCCAGTGATACTTGCATATAATTCCAATGTTATTGCCCTATACTTCCATTGATATTGCTGTAAAATTCCAGAGATACTGTCGTAAATTCCAGTGATATTGCTGTATAATTCATATAATTCTGGTGTATAATTTCAATTATACTGGCGTATAATTTCTGTGACATTGCCATATAATTCCAGTGATATTGCTGTATAATTCCTGTGATACTGTTGATTATTCCTGTGATACTGGCGTATAATTCCTGTGATACTGCCGTATAATTCCAGGGATATTGCCTTATAATTGCAGTGATACTGGAGTATAATTCCAGGTATACTGGAGTATAGCTCCCTTGAAATTGCCATATAATTATAGTGATAATGCTGTAAAATTCCTGTGATACCGGCGCATAATTCCAGTGATACTGGCATATAATTCCAGTAATACTGTCGTATAATTCCTGTGATATTCCCGTATAATTTTTGTGACACGGCTGTATAATTCCCGTGATGCTGGCATATAATTCCAGTGATACTGGCGTATAACTTTTGTGATATTCCCGTATCATTTTTGTGATACGGATGTATAATTCCCGTGATACTGGTGTATAATTCTAATGATATTGCCATATAATTCCCGTGATACTGGCTTATAATTCGTGATACTGTCGTATAATTCCTGTGATTTTGTCGTATAATTCCAGTGATATTGCCGTATAATTCCAGTGATATTTCCATATAATTCCTGTTATACTGGCGTATAATTCCATTGATACTATCGTATAAATCCTGTGATAATGGCGTATAATTCCAGTGATACTACCATAAAATTCCTGTGAAACTGACGTATAATTCTCGTGATATTGCCGTATAATAATAGTAATATTGATGTAAAATTCCTGTGATACTGGTATATAATTCCAGTTATAATTTTGTATAATTCCTGTGATATTGCCGTATAATTCCCGTGATACTGGCATATAATTCAGTGATTCTGGAGTTTAAGTCCTGTGATATTTCTATATAATTCCAGTAATATTGCTGTATAATTCCTGTGAACCAGGCGTATAATTCCAGTGATATTGCTTTATAATTCCGGTGATACTGCCGTATATTTTAGAGATATTGCCATATAATTCCCAGGATACTGGCATATAATTCCAGTGATTGTGGCGTATAATTCCTGTGATATTGCCATATAATTCCAGAGATTTTGCCGTATAGTTCTCGTGATACTAACATATAATTCCAGTGACATTGCCGTATATTTCCCATAATACTGGCATATAATTCTATTGATATTGCCGTATAAATCCAGTGATACTGGCGCATAATTCGTGATAATGTCATATAATTCCTGTGATATTGTCGTATAATTCCAGTGATACTGGCATATAATTCCTGTGATACTGGTGTATAATTCCAGTGATATTGCCATATAATAAACATGATACTGGCGTATAATTGCAGTGATTCTTGGGTATAATTCCAGTGATATTGCATTATAATTCCAGTGATATTGCCGTATAATTCCCATGATACTGGCGTATAATCTGTGATACTGGCATATAATTCCAGTGATATTGCCGTATAATTCCAGTGATATTGCTGTATAATTCCAGTGATATTGGTGTATAATTCTTGTGATTCTGGCGTATAATTCATGTGATACTGCCGTATAACTCCCGTGACACTGGCGTATAATTTAAGTAAAACTGGCGTATAATTCCCGTGATATCGTCGTAAAATTCCAGTGATATTGCTGTATAATTCATGTGATACTGGCGTATTATTCCAGTGATACTGGCGTATAATTCCTGTGTTACTGGTGTATAATTCCAGTGATATTGCCGTATAATTCCAGTAACATTGCTGTATAATTCCTGTGATTTTACCGTATAATACCTGTGATATTGCAGTAAAATTCCAGTGATACTGGCATATAATTCCAATGTTATTGCCATATAATTCCATTGATATTGCAGTAAAATTCCAGTGATACTGTTGTATATTCCAGTGATATTGCCGTATAATTCATATAATTCTGGTGTATAATTCCAGTTATACTGGCGTATAATTTCTGTGACATTGCCATATAATTCCAGTGATATTGCTGTATAATTCCTGTGATACTGTTGATTATTCCTGTGATACTGGCGTATAATTCCTGTGATACAGCCGTATAATTCCAGGGATATTGCCTTATAATTGCAGTTATACTGGAGTATAATTCCAGTGATATTGGAGTATAGCTCCTGTGATATTGCCATATAATTATAGTGATAATGCTGTAAAATTCCTGTGATACCGGCGTATAAATCCAGTGATACTGGCGTATAATTCCAGTTATACTGTCGTATAATTCCTGTGATATTCCCGTATAATTTTTGTGATACGGCTGTATAATTCCCGTGATACTGGCATATAATTCCAGTGATACTGGCATATGACTTCTGTGATATTCCTGTATCATTTTTGTGATACGGATGTATAATTCCTGTGATACTGGTGTTTAATTCTAATGATATTGCCATATAATTCCAGTGATACTGGCATATAATTCGTGATACTGTCGTATAATCCCTGTGATCTTGTCGTATAATTCCAGTGATATTGCCGTATAATTCCCATGATACTGGCATATAATTCCTGTGATACTGTTGTATAATTAAAGTGATATTGCCATATAATAAACGTTATACTGGCATATAATTCCAGTGATACTGCTGTATAATTCCTGTGATATTGCATTATAATTCCAGTGATTTTGCCGTATAATTCCTGTGATAATGACGTATAATACGTGATACTGGCGTATAATTCCTGTGATATTGTCGTATAATTCCAGTGATATTGTCGTTTAATTCCCGTGATACTGGCATATAATTCCAGTGATACTGTCTTATAATTTCTGTGATATTACCGTATAATTTTTGTGATACGGATGTATAATTCCCGTGATACTGGTGTATAATTCTAATGATATTGCAGTATAATTCCCGTGATACTGGCGTAAAATTCGTGATACTGTCGTATAATTCCTGTGATACTGGTATATAATTCCAGTGAAACTGTCATATAATTCCAGTTATAATGTTGTATAATTCCTGTGATATTGCCGTATAATTCCCGTGATACTGGCATATAATTCCTTTGAAACTGGTGTATAATTCCAGTGATATTGCCATATAATAAACGTGATACTGGAGTATAATTCCAGTGATACTGGTGTAGAATTCCTGTGATATTGCATTATAATTCCAGTGATATTGCCATATAATTCCCGTGATACTGACGTATACTTTGTGATATTGGCGTATAATTCCTGTGATATTGTCGTATAATTCCCGTGATACTGGCGTATAATTCGTGATATTGCCGTATAATTCCTGTGATATTGTCGTATAATTCCCATGATACTGTCGTATAATTCCAGTGATATTGCCATATAATAAACGTGATACTGGCGTATAATTTTAGTGATACTGGTGTATAATTTCTGTGATATTGCCGTTTAATTCCAGTGATATTGCCGTGTAATTCATGTGAAACTGGCATATTATTCCAGTGATACTAACGTATAATTCCCATGATACTGTCGTATAATTTCTGTGATTTTACCGTATTATTCCTCTGATATTGCTGTATAATTCTCGCAATACTGACATATAATTCCAGTGATATTGCCGTATAATTCCCGTGGCACTGGCGTATAATTCCAGTGATAGTGGCGTATAATTCCTGTGATATTGCCGTATAATTGCAGAGATACTGTCTTATAATTCCAGTGATTCTGATTTATAATTCCTGTGATACTGCCATACAATTCCAGTGATATTTCTGTATAATTCCTGTGAAACTGGCGTATAATTCCAGTGATATTGCCGTATAATAATAGTAATATTGATGAAAAAATTCCTGTGATACTGGTATATAATTCCAGTTATAATTTTGTATAATTCCTGTGATATTGCCGTATAATTCCCGTGATACTGGCATATAATTCAGTGATTCTGGAGTTTAAATCATGTGATATTTCTATATAATTACAGTAATATTGCTGTATAATTCCTGTGAACCAGGCGTATAATTCCAGTGATATTGCTGTATAATTCCGGTGATACTGCCGTATATTTTAGAGATATTGCCATATAATTCCCAGGATACTGGCATATAATTCCTGTGATACTGGTGTATAATTCCAGTGATATTGCCATATAATAAACAGGATACTGGCGTATAATTGCAGTGATTCTTGTGTATAATTCCAGTGATATTGCATTATAATTCCAGTGATATTGCCGTATAATTCCCGTGATACTGGCGTATAATCCGTGATACTGGCATATAATTCCAGTGATATTGCCGTATAATTCCAGTGATATTGCTCTATAATTCCAGTGATATTGGTGTATAATTCTTGTGATTCTGGCGTATAATTCATGTGATACTGCCGTATAACTCCCGTGACACTGGCGTATAATTTAAGTAAAACTGGCGTATAATTCCCGTGATATCGTCGTAAAATTCCAGTGATATTGCTGTATAATTCATGTGATACTGGTGTATTATTCCAGTGATACTGGCGTATAATTCATGTGTTACTGGTGTATAATTCCAGTGATATTCCCGTATAATTCCAGTAATATTGCTGTATAATTCCTGTGATTTTACCGTATAATACCTGTGATATTGCAGTAAAATTCCAGTGATACTGGCATATAATTCCAATGTTATTGCCGTATAATTCCTGTGATACTGACGTATAATACGTGATACTGGCGTATAATTCCTGTGATATTGTCGTATAATTCCAGTGATATTGTCGTTTAATTCCCGTGATACTGGCATATAATTCCAGTGATACTGTCTTATAATTTCTGTGATATTACCGTATAATTTTTGTGATACGGATGTATAATTCCCGTGATACTGGTGTATAATTCTAATGATATTGCAGTATAATTCCCGTGATACTGGCGTAAAATTCGTGATACTGTCGTATAATTCCTGTGATACTGGTATATAATTCCAGTGAAACTGTCATATAATTCCAGTTATAATGTTGTATAATTCCTGTGATATTGCCGTATAATTCCCGTGATACTGGCATATAATTCCTTTGAAACTGGTGTATAATTCCAGTGATATTGCCATATAATAAACGTGATACTGGAGTATAATTTCAGTGATACTGGTGTAGAATTCCTGTGATATTGCATTATAATTCCAGTGATATTGCCATATAATTCCCGTGACACTGACGTATAATTTGTGATATTGGCGTATAATTCCTGTGATATTGTCGTATAATTCCCGTGATACTGGCGTATAATTCGTGATATTGCCGTATAATTCCTGTGATATTGTCGTATAATTCCCATGATACTGTCGTATAATTCCAGTGATATTGCCATATAATAAACGTGATACTGGCGTATAATTTTAGTGATACTGGTGTATAATTTCTGTGATATTGCCGTTTAATTCCAGTGATATTGCCGTGTAATTCATGTGAAACTGGCATATTATTCCAGTGATACTAACGTATAATTCCCATGATACTGTCGTATAATTTCTGTGATTTTACCGTATTATTCCTCTGATATTGCTGTATAATTCTCGCAATACTGACATATAATTCCAGTGATATTGCCGTATAATTCCCGTGGCACTGGCGTATAATTCCAGTGATAGTGGCGTATAATTCCTGTGATATTGCCGTATAATTGCAGAGATACTGTCTTATAATTCCAGTGATTCTGATTTATAATTCCTGTGATACTGCCATACAATTCCAGTGATATTTCTGTATAATTCCTGTGAAACTGGCGTATAATTCCAGTGATATTGCCGTATAATAATAGTAATATTGATGAAAAAATCCCTGTGATACTGGTATATAATTCCAGTAATAATTTTGTATAATTCCTGTGATATTGCCGTATAATTCCCGTGATACTGGCATATAATTCAGTGATTCTGGAGTTTAAATCCTGTGATATTTCTATATAATTCCAGTAATATTGCTGTATAATTCCTGTGAACCAGGCGTATAATTCCAGTGATATTGCTGTATAATTCCGGTGATACTGCCGTATATTTTAGAGATATTGCCATATAATTCCAAGGATACTGGCATATAATTCCAGTGATACTGGCGTATGATTCCTGTGATACTGCCGTATAATTCCAGAGATTTTGCCGTATAGTTCTCGTGATACTAACATATAATTCCAGTGACATTGCCGTATATTTCCCATAATACTGGCATATAATTCTAATGATATTGCCGTATAAATCCAGTGATACTGGCGCATAATTCGTGATAATGTCATATAATTCCTGTGATATTGTCGTATAATTCCAGTGATATTGCTGTATAATTCCCGTGATACTGGCATATAATTCCTGTGATACTGGTGTATAATTCCAGTGATTTTGCCATATAATAAACAGGATACTGGCGTATAATTGCAGTGATTCTTGTGTATAATTCCAGTGATATTGCATTATAATTCCAGTGATATTGCCGTATAATTCCCGTGATACTGGCGTATAATCCGTGATACTGGCATATAATTCCAGTGATATTGCCGTATAATTCCAGTGATATTGCTCTATAATTCCAGTGATATTGGTGTATAATTCTTGTGATTCTGGCGTATAATTCATGTGATACTGCCGTATAACTCCCGTGACACTGGCGTATAATTTAAGTAAAACTGGCGTATAATTCCCGTGATATCGTCGTAAAATTCCAGTGATATTGCTGTATAATTCATGTGATACTGGTGTATTATTCCAGTAATACTGGCGTATAATTCATGTGTTACTGGTGTATAATTCCAGTGATATTCCCGTATAATTCCAGTAATATTGCTGTATAATTCCTGTGATTTTACCGTATAATACCTGTGATATTGCAGTAAAATTCCAGTGATACTGGCATATAATTCCAATGTTATTGCCGTATAATTCCTGTGATACTGACGTATAATACGTGATACTGGCGTATAATTCCTGTGATATTGTCGTATAATTCCAGTGATATTGTCGTTTAATTCCCGTGATACTGGCATATAATTCCAGTGATACTGTCTTATAATTTCTGTGATATTACCGTATAATTTTTGTGATACGGATGTATATTTCCCGTGATACTGGTGTATAATTCTAATGATATTGAAGTATAATTCCCGTGATACTGGCGTAAAATTTGTGATACTGTCGTATAATTCCTGTGATACTGGTATATAATTCCAGTGAAACTGTCATATAATTCCAGTTATAATGTTGTATAATTCCTGTGATATTGCCGTATAATTCCCGTGATACTGGCATATAATTCCTGTGATACTGGTGTATAATTCCAGTGATATTGCCATATAATAAACGTGATACTGGAGTATAATTCCAGTGATACTGGTGTAGAATTCCTGTGATATTGCATTATAATTCCAGTGATATTGCCATATAATTCCCGTGATACTGACGTATAATTTGTGATATTGGCGTATAATTCCTGTGATATTGTCGTATAATTCCCGTGATACTGGCGTATAATTCGTAATATTGCCGTATAATTCCAGTGATATTGTCGTATAATTCCCATGATACTGTCGTATAATTCCAGTGATATTGCCATATAATAAACGTGATACTGGCGTATAATTTTAGTGATACTGGTGTATAATTTCTGTGATATTGCCGTTTAATTCCAGTGATATTGCCGTATAATTCATGTGAAACTGGCATATTATTCCAGTGATACTAACGTATAATTCCCATGATACTGTCGTATAATTTCTGTGATTTTACCGTATTTTTCCTCTGATAATGCCGTATAATTCTCGCAATACTGACATATAATTCCAGTGATATTGCCGTATAATTCCCGTGGCACTGGCGTATAATTCCAGTGATAGTGGCGTATAATTCCTGTGATATTGCCGTATAATTGCAGAGATACTGTCTTATAATTCCAGTGATTCTGATTTATAATTCCTGTGATACTGCCATACAATTCCAGTGATATTTCTGTATAATTCCTGTGAAACTGGCGTATAATTCCAGTGATATTGCCGTATAATAATAGTAATATTGATGAAAAAATTCCTGTGATACTGGTATATAATTCCAGTTATAATTTTGTATAATTCCTGTGATATTGCCGTATAATTCCCGTGATACTGGCATATAATTCAGTGATTCTGGAGTTTAAATCCTGTGATATTTCTATATAATTCCAGTAATATTGCTGTATAATTCCTGTGAACCAGGCGTATAATTAAAGTGATATTGCTGTATAATTCCGGTTATACTGCCGTATATTTTAGAGATATTGCCATATAATTCCCAGGATACTGTCATATAATTCCAGTGATACTGGCGTATGATTCCTGTGATACTGCCGTATAATTCCAGAGATTTTGCCGTATAGTTCTCGTGATACTAACATATAATTCCAGTGACATTGCCGTATATTTCCCATAATACTGGCATATAATTCTAATGATATTGCCGTATAAATCCAGTGATACTGGCGCATAATTCGTGATAATGTCATATAATTCCTGTGATATTGTCGTATAATTTCAGTGATATTGCTGAATAATTCCCGTGATACTGGCATATAATTCCTGTGATACTGGTGTATAATTCCAGTGATATTGCCATATAATAAACAGGATACTGGCG